>NC_056734.1:254238998-254413882 GCF_019279795.1 Protopterus annectens
CCCAGCCAAGGATCGAACCAGAGGACTTCTTGCTGTGAAGCAACAATGCTAACCACTGCACCACCATGGCGCAATTTATAGTTAGTCCATAATAAAGGACAAACTATTATTCCAGGGATAAAAAATTAAAGGGGGATATTCCAGAGTGACTCTTTATCACCACTGCTCTTTTATCTTGCCCTTAACCCATTAAGCTGTCTGCTTAAAAGGTTAGGTCATAGCTACAATTTGGCTCCCAGAAAACAACAATTTGTGGATGATTTGAAACTGTATAGTTC
The DNA here is from genome assembly GCF_019279795.1 of Protopterus annectens. Taxonomy (NCBI): domain Eukaryota; kingdom Metazoa; phylum Chordata; order Ceratodontiformes; family Protopteridae; genus Protopterus; species Protopterus annectens. The sequence goes on from NC_056734.1 coordinate 254,239,277, forward strand.
ATCATATGAGGAATTGAAAGCACAACTGCAAGTGGTCAAACCCTTTTCAGATGATGTAAGAATGCCATTTGGTCTTGATAAATGTGCAAAAGCAACCTTTAAAGCAGGAAAGTTGCAACACCAAGACATCAGTTTGGGACAGGAATATGATATGAGCAAAAGGGAATGTATAAATATTTGGTAATTGATGAAGGTTCAACAATAAAACATAAACAAATGCAACTTAAACTTAGTACGGAATATTTTAGAAGGCTAAAATTAATACTGAAAACATCATTGACATCTATGAGCAAAGTCCAAACTATAAACCAATTTGCTCTTCCTGTCCTAACTTACAGTTTTGGATTGATTGATTGGCCCCAAAAGGTGTTGGATTGGTTATACAGGAAAACAAAAAAGATGCTTCAAGCTCATCAAATGATTCATAAAAATCATTGTATTCAAAGCCTCCTTGAAATTCATTACATGTATAGATCTGCAGTCGTTGGAATGCATACACATCTACTGATCTCACAAGACCATAATGAAAGTTTTAAAACATGAAGAAAATATGTCTAAGATGGCTACCCTGCTTTGTCTAGAGGAAGGTGGCAAATGTGAATAGAAATCAAACCAGAAGTAGATAAAAATCAGGCAGCAACTAAATGTATTAAAAAACAAAATAAATAATATAAGGTGAAGGATCAGATGAGAAGGCAAGAAATGTTTAAAATGCATAAATATAGTTGCAAGTATAGAAAACTTTTGGAATAGTCTCATGTTGATCAGGATCAAATACAGGAATGCTTAAGGAGAGGTGAATTTAAACAAAAAGAAGAAAGGTTATTATTGGCAGCCCAAGATAGTGGACTACGTACACATCAGTTTACAAAGTCCATTGACTATGTGGGAGAAACAGACAAATGTAGGTTTTGTAAAACAGACTTGGAAACAGTTGTGCATCTTGTTGCTGGTTGTGATATTCTAATAGCAAAAGGACTATATACTGAAAGGCATAATAATGTGGCAAGACTGTTGCACTGGGGATTGTGGAAACAATATAATGTTGAAGTAGAAGAAAAACATTGGAAACATAAAACATTATAGAAAATGATGAAGTTTACAACAATTCAAAAAATAGATGCGCGAAAACCAGATATAGTAGTCCATTAAAAAGAAGACAAAAGTAGCATTTATCATTGAAATTACTACACCCAGTGACTACAGTGTCTTATGTACAGAGAGACACAAAGTCATAAAATGCAGAGATTTGCAGGCAGAAATGAGGGCAATGTGGAACACTAGCAATGTTTGACAAACAGCCAAAATGTGGAACACCCTGTTTTTTTGCAGCACAAAAATGCACCATTTACATGGAGCCTGGACAAATCTAAGCAGAATCAATGACAAATCCTGAATTAATAAGGAGCACTTAAATTATTTCTAATATTGCCTTGAGACACTGACAGAATAAGAGAATGTGTGTCATCTGAGCTAGGCATCATGCTACATAGTGGAGATGGGATTGGGAAGGCTGGTGTAGGCCATCTGAACCTGGCTAATACCCCTTAAAGGAAATATGTGATCTGATATAGGTCACTTGAGTGTTGAGTATGGCTGGATAATGATCTCTATATTCATGGATGGCACCCTGTCATGATTAGGGTTGTCACATACGACAACCTAACAGGTGTGGTGATGTAACTATCACAGGAAAGACAATTGCCCAGTTGCGTCCCTAACACACAGTGTCTATTACATTGACCGCTGCCTAGGTGGTAGTTCATGGGTACAGGGTTATTAACACAGGGGTGACAATGCAATATACAGCTGTCAGATTGTGCCCATATGTCACACACCTCACCCACAAAGCCCCTTCTGTATGTTGTCCACAACACTCTGAGTCAGCTATTGCTCCTAGGTCATAGTCATTTGCATACTTCCATAGGCAGATGCCTTCTGTTAGTCTGTGTGGATAAACTACAATGCGGGGGTGTACAATGAATGAACCCTGTCTTACTGTAGCTGGCACTGGAGTGATGTGCATGTATTATGCAGACACCTTCTGTAGTGTTGGTTCTGCCAGCAGTCCCGTTGCAAAACACTCCTGTGACATAGGAATGCACATCTAGTATACTGAGTGTAGGTGAAACACAGTATGGGTGATGATGTCCTATGACCTGGCAAGGTTATGATATGCAGTGTGAAATCAACCTTACTGTCATCTACATCTGTACGGCTGACATCAAATAAGTTGATCAAGGTTCATGGCCTTTCAGACCAGACTCAGCAGGGTAGTAGTGCAGTACTTCCCATTATCAGTGGTGTCTCCCCCTTTGTGGGTTGTGATACCTGCTGATGTGCACCATTCAGTGTGTACACTGCCTGACATGAAGCTATGTTTTACATGATGTGTATGTGGAGAGCAACTTGTTTTTCCATATGTGTATGATACAACCTGGGATATGAGCAGGTCCCATGCAGCCTGAGTGCAACTTGTACCTGCATAGTTGTGGTTACAGGGGCTCTGTAGTGTACATGGATATATGACTGTGTATCTGTTGGGCGGGGCAGTGTGTTTATGTTATCCAAGACCCTATCTGGATTGCTTATTCATGCTCAGCACTTGTTCAGAACTTGTAAGCACTAGGTAAGCTACTAATTACTATAGCACTCAAGCTTCCTCATTACCTAGAGGTAAACAGTTTTTGTACGTACTTTTCTTACTTGCTTAGAGTAAAACAGATCTTGTACTCACTTTTCTCACTTATCCAGGGGAAAATAGTTTTATATTCAGGCATGTCCAAGGGTCAGCTCCCAGTGTTCTCTCCTGTCTATCTGATGAATCTGGACATCTTGAGACAATGTAGAAATTGCCTCATGTACACAGACAACCCTCTCTGCCTACCACCCAACACTACAACCTGTGAGAGATGCACTTATCTAGCCAAACTAGAGGTAAAGCTCTCTCCAACTAAGACTGAACTTGACAGTCATGTGGAGAAGGTAAACATTTGCACCATAATTATCTCATCACATAGTCTCACAATGTACACCACCATAAACCATACATAGTAACACAAAAACATTCGTGGAGGCTCTCAATAATGATATGTCTAAGCAACAGAGACCTCCAAAGCTGAAACGCAAGCAGCCCCCATCCCCAAACACAAACCTAATGGCACATAGCCCACAGACTCAGTGTGCCAATCAACCACAGCCAATAAGGCAAATCAACGTACCCAACACACTAGTCATAGGTGACTCTATAGTCATGCACACTGATGTCCCACTCACTAGGCTAAACAAGGAGAAGGTTACTGTCAGCTGCCTGTCGGGTACCAGGATCCGCTACATAACCCATGCACACAGGTCACTCCACGACAAGTACAAATATGACTCTGTCATTGTCCATGTTGGTGTGAATGACCTGAGACGTACCTCCCTGGACTACATGGAAAGAGACATGGAAGAGCTCTCCGATCTTGTAGCCCAGGCAGTTATGACCCTAGCCCAGAGTAGCATTCTGCCATCGCCCAGAATGATACCACAGTACGAGGACAAAATGATTGACTTCAACAATTGGCTAAGATTCTCTTGTCATTCTAAGGGGATCCAGTATCTGTCTGCTTGGGATGATATGGTCGACAGACCACAATGCTTTGCCACAGATGGCCTGTACCTGTCGCCCCTGGGATTCCAGATACTGGCTAAGGCTCTTGCTGCCCCTATAGTGCCTTTTTTAGGCATGGTTCAAATAACATATTCACCACCATAACAGGAACAGGCAAGCACAAACTGAGGGTAATGCTACTCAATGCTGGAAGTCTAAATCTCAAAATGCACTAACTCGAGGCACTCCTTGTAATGGAGAACATTGATATCTGTGCAGTGACTGAGACTTGGTTCAAAGCTCCAGAGAGCACCTCTGCACTACCAGGCTATAACTCATACCACATTTTTCGGCCATGTAACCTGGACTGAAACACCGAAGGCTGAAGTGTGTCCATATTCATTAAGGATATCCACTGCTCCAGGCTAGTTGCTTAGCACAATGCATCTGAGGTTATCCAAGTGCAACTACCTCTGGGCTAAACTGCAATCTAAATTGTAGCTTGCTACAGATCCCATGCCCCAAGATTCCCACTCCTCTTTTCTTGATGTACTGGAAATTATTAGGGTTCAACCAAACACCCTACTAATGGGCAACTTCACCTACCCCACCATTAACTGGGAAAACTACTTATGTGCCAACTCATTAGCTCAATGCTTTCTGGAATTTATAAACTCCAATGACCTGGATAAACTTATCCAGACACCCACCAGGGGCAACAATATCCTAGACCTAGGCATTACCAACATGAGTGACTGGTGTTCCACACCTGAAGTCAATTCCTTGTTGGTCCAATCTGACCATAAGCTAAACACCCTTGATATCCACATCCCACCCCCACCCCCCATTAAGGAAACCACAGTATAATATTTCTACAAAGCCAACTTCATGCTTCTTAAGACAGAAGTGGTGAACTTCATGACACCCATGCAGATGGACAATACAGTTACAACTCAAATGCACTCTATAAGCACTTACATGAGTGCATGGATCGTGCTATCCCAAACAGAACCAATACGCTATCCTCTGAAATAAAGAAGCCAATCTGGTGGTCCCCTGCCATGAACAAACTGCACAACAGAAGGAAGAAACTGTTGCAAAAAAGAGTACAATCCCATGAGTGGGGGAGCTCCCTGGCCAGCCTGAGTAAGAAGCCGAGATCCCTTATAAGATCCCCCAAAGCTAGCTACAAAAACAAAACCACCACTAATTCCAAGGACAACCACAAAGCATTCTATAGCTATGTCAAATATCTCAATGCCAACACCCAGATCTGCTCTGAGTTACAGCACAAAGGCATGAACATTACAGAACCAAATTATATTGCCAACATCCGGGCAGATAAGCTCAGTGCTACCTTCCCCCCTCTCACCCCCTAAAGGGCCCATATCTATACAGAAAGAATGCAGAGTCCCTGTAATCACAACTACGCAGGTAAAAGCTGCACTCTCTAAAGCCAATAACACAGCATCCATGAGACCGGACAACATCCCAGGCTGCATTTTACAAGAACTTCAGAATGAACTGGCTCCCCACTTACGCACCATGTTCAATAATAGCCTTGCATCAGGCTTTGTGCCCCCTGAATGACACACAGCAACAGTTATCCCACTCCACAAAGGTGGTGCCACAATGGACCATGGTACCTATTGCCCTATAAGCCTGACTAGCCTCATCTGCAAGGCTATGGAGCACATCATCATGGATCTCAGTCACAGAGACATTGGGTACCTCCAAACCTTTGACCCCTCCTAGTTTGGCTTTGTTAAGGGCAGACCATGCCTCCTAAACCTGGTGGACTTCTTTGAGACAGTGATCAAGGCATTATATGAGGGTAAGGAGGTCCACACAGCCTAACTTGATCTCTCAAAGGCTTTCAACAGCATTCCCCATTCTGGTATTACCGACATACCCATCCACCTGAACATTAACCCCTACATCATGAGATGGTATGCAAAGTGGCTCACGGACAGAACCCACACAGTGGGAGTTGCATACCCTAGGTCCGACTGTAAACCAGCTACAAGTGGCGTCCCCCAGGGCTCAGTCCTAGGACCCCTCATATTTGGTACATACTTCTCTGAGGTACAGGCAAGCACAGGAGGACTCTGGCTCAAAACGTTTGCAGACGACTGCAAACTAGAGGCCATAATTATTTCCCCAGCTGATACAGACACCCTCCAGAAGGGTTGCACTGAGACGGATACCTGGTGTCAATATCATGGCCTCAAGCTGAATGCCAAAAAGTGCATAGTCATCCCCTTTGGATAAAACTAATTACCAGCGGACTACCACATATGTGCTAGTCCCCTACATACTTGGGAACCCAAGTAGATAGCAATCTCTCCTTGGATAACCATAATGCCAAGATGGTTAGAATATCCTTCTACGTGGCCCCCCAATCTCAAAGAGGTTTGCATCTAGCACAAAGGAGGTCATTGTGCCTCTCTTCTCATGACTTATTAGACCTATTAAAGGATACAACACCCCATTTGGGATGTACCTTACAAGACAACTGCAACAGCTTGAAAGACCACAACAGCACTACACCAAGAGGATTACTGACCTCAGACTGATGATCTATGCAACCCAACTAAATAAACTCCAGCTGTACTCTGTTGCACACCACATACTCATAGGTGATCTCTGCTTGACATACAAGGCCCATGTCCAACCCAGTATTGCTGGATATGCTCCACCTAAACAAAAGCCCCTGAGAGACACATGCTCTAGCAGTATACACCTAACCACAATGATAACTAGGACGTGCTGGTGGGATAGATTCCTGACCCAGAGACTCCCCATGCTTTGGAACATGATTCCAATGTACATCAGGCAGAGCCCCCACTAGCACTCTTCAAGAGAAACCTTGACGTGTGGATGGGAGAGAGATATGTACCCGGGGATCACTGCAGTGGCTCTGCTGGACAGAGGCACAGGGAACTAATGGCTCTGCTGTTCAGAGGCAAAGAGAACTAACCTAAGGGGGTAGCGGAAGCCAACACACTCTAGCTAAGCTTATAAATACCCTTGGGCAGACAGCCTAGTACCTACCTTTGAACTTATTACATGTCTTATGTGCATGGATAGTTAACTAGCTCTTCCATTTTACTTTGCTGTCATGCTGATAAACTGTCGGGTGACTACAGGTCATATGTATCCTGTTATTTCTTCTTCTTCTTTTGGCTTTTCTCGGTTAAGAGTCGCCACAGTGGATCACCTGTCCACTCATGATTGTCAGTGGATTTTTACAGTGTCGAGTTGCCAGCCCAGTGCCCAACCTTCAACAGAAGACACATGCACACACTCATGCCTAGGGCTAATTTAGAGTGTCCAATCCACCTACAGCATGTCTTTGGGATGTGGGAGGAAACCGGAGCACACGGAGGAAACCCACATGACCACAGGGAGGACATGCAGACTCCGCACAGAAGGCACCCCAGCCATATGTATCCTGTTATTGTGTATTGTAAATGCCAAGAGACAAAACTAATGTTTGCCTAACATAACAGCAATGCTATATAAAATGTAATATATATCTGCCTACAATACTGTACATTACACAGTTATTGGCAAAATATCCCACAATGCAAATCATAATGGCACAGTAGGCCCACCTTTGACATGTTATTCTCAGTAATACACCCATACATATGCCTACTATTACAATATATCAACATATATTATCCCCTGTTATAGCACATACTTGTTGGACCAACCCTGCCACTGAAAGTGGCTGGAGAGGAATTGTTGGGTTCAAAGCCCTTATATAGCATTCCTTGTGGTGTATGCACTGTTTGCCTTGTGACCTATAGCAGTACACACATAAATTCTACAAGTGTTACTATGCTCAACAATACATCACTACAAGTTAACTGTTTCCACTATATGCATTGCATACACTTTAATTATTACAGAACAGGTACTACATACACAGACATACTGAGTGTTCTACATACCTTATTAGCAACCTGAGGTGTCGTTGACTGTTATTTCAATCCTTTTCAGTTTGTGTTTCAATCTTCTTTGTAATGTTCTGCTGGTATATACAGATGGTTTGAATGTGTGACAAGCCCATCCTTTTATACTTAAGTATCGGTAACATGTGCCATCCTGACCACCAATTGTGTTCCAAAGTAGTTAATTAGATGCACATCAGCTGTGCAGCTACTCCATTAGCCAATACCATGGCAACAGTGGTGTATAAATGAGTACTCCACTTGGGCGTTGTCCCTTTGCCTTACTTTCGAGGAAGATGACCTGGATGTATTGTTTGTGATGTATTTCAACAGCTATATGGAGACAGACAGAGATATATTAGCTTCATGACTCCCGTGGATTGTGTGTAATGGCTAAAAGATGTTCTACATGTGAGTGCAGTTGTTATATTTCAGAACATTGCCACTTATGCAGGGTTTGTTTCTACCTGATACTTCTGCCGATGTTTCAGTCTGGCAAGGATGTTTGGGCAGCTCAAGGCTGTATGGCTATGCATGAAATGTTAGGTGGTTTACAGTGCGCTCACCAGATATCTTTGGTTTAGTGTACATGTGTATCATACTGTGCTGTTAATCAGTAATTGGTAACACTTCCTGGTGTACACACAACCCTCTGAAATGGGATTAGTGCAAACAAACCCTGTAACATCAGCAGCTGTTCCATTGTATAACAGCAACTATTTCATATAGGGCCATGTTAGTGTGTCTCTGACAAGGTATGTTAAGGCTTCTGCAGATGTTGTACAGTGAGTGAATGATCTGTGATGTTATTACAGTTTGTATTGTAATTGGTTTGGATGTGGGGGAGATGTTGGTTGGTGTACATAGCAGATGCATGTGTGTAGGAACTGCTTTTTTACATAATCTATATGTCTGTGAGGGTTCCTTCCCTATTCAGTGGACTAATACTATGGTGATTGCAGGCTGATTCATTAAGGCACTGTTAAATGGTTCCTGTATAGCATGCAGGTGATGTTAGTCCCTGAATCCTTTTGTCAGTACATCAGAATGTAATAAAGTGTTGCTACATGAAAGCTGTCTGTGTATTTCTATCATAGGTATTTGCAGTCATTGGAGTTGTGTTGGTGACTGACCCTCTTTGGCTAGGGTTGCCACCTTTTCAAATGGCCATAGTGGGACATTGTTGGGACACACATCAAATTTTACAGGCCGACAGAAACCCACGGTCAGTACAAAGGATAGAACTTTCCTTTTTTGCCTAAATATAAGCTTATTCTTGTAACAGTTTAGTTGCTTATCCTGTTTCTTGTAACATGTAGGTATTTTAGATATAGAAATAACTATTTTATGCAACTATTACATTATATATGGGACATTATTATGACCTACAATCTCAGGACATTTGCCATTTATAATATTTTTGGTCAGGACACAATGCCCAAAGAGGGACTGTCCCTCGCAAAGTGGGACAGGTGGTAACCCTATCTTTGGCTCATGTCCATAGCACATATTTGTAATAGTGTACAGGCATATACTCTCCATATCCTTTGTTCATAAAGTTTGGTCGTGGTGGAATGTGCGAGTGCTATGGTCCATGTTATACTCATATATGAACACTTCAAGCACTGTATACGGGATACCTACGGAATCCTGAATGCACACAATTCCGACGCCCACAGTACCGGGCCCAGACCCCATACCCCACATAACCAGCAGCGATAGTCAAACTCACGAAAGTAATACAAACACAGAGCACACACATGCACACACAGACACACTGCTACCCACCACATCCAAACAAACCATCCTACACTACGTATGAGCAAGTGGGCAAGCCCCCCTACACCCCCATGTGGGTGGCTCTGACCCCAAACCCCCCCTACTTTAATATTCCACCTCCGGGATCACACAAACAGGTGCACAAAGCAAACCCACACTCACACATTCAGTCCCCCAGGAACAGACACCACACTCAGAACACACACTTACACAAACTACAGCCCTCAGAAACACACTTACACACAGTAACCTACCTGAACTGCAACACCAGAAGCACTAACTAAATGTCCTTAACATTGGGATTTTAAACCTTACACTTCTGGTGTTTTGGTACTGTGGTCTTTCGGTCATTAAGCCTTGTGATTATGCAAGTCGGTATGTCAAGCATTCGGTATTTGGTAGGTATCCCATTTATATGTACCTCCATTGTTGTGCAGATGTTGTTAACCTATCTATATATCTGCATATATTATATCCCCATGTATATATATATAGCATGCACCTTTCATTGGGTACATGGCGGTTTGTCCTATTTCCACACATTCCTCCCTTTTGTGTTTTAACCTGTCAGAATACACAACTGCAGTTGGTACATCTCAGGTTGCTTAGAGGTAGGTTATTGGGAAGCTTGAGTACATGGTTACGTGTTCTAATCCTGGCAGTGGTCATTTTCCCTCTCAGAGCAGGCACTGGTAGTGCAAGGGTGATTAACGCACATTTCAGTGGTTGTGCGTTCCAAATGTTTATTATTCTGTGGAATACTACCTATATATGCAAGCTGTGGTTAACGTATACTATGTAACATGTAAATCATCTCTGACTTTATTGGGATGTGAACCAGGACTGCACAGATATTATGCAAATGCTGTAGCCATTACACTATTGACATTAATGTTCCTTCTGCCTATTTCCTATGTCCATGAATCCTATGTGTAAGCTTGGCTACACAACAGGCGGAGCCACCCACACCCATTGAGCTTCTCGAAATACCGACATAACACATGACTTGAGAGACTATACATTAACATCCTAACTACATTTGGCATAGCCCCTCACTGACACACTTCAGAGGAAACCTTGATGTGTGACTGGCCAACAGTATATACACCCCTGGGATCATGTGTCCCAGAAACGTACAGCCAGGGTGTGGGGGAGCCACTCCAGTTTTATAGCTGCAAGACCTGTTGTGGAAATTGAATGTTGTTGGGCTGTCATGTTAACATGCCCTTTTGAGATCACTATGTGCCCCATCAACCTACAGCACCCCAGTCTTCAACAGCTACCAGCAACTCTGCCTAGAATCACTTCATTGGCTATGCTTGACAGAGGCTCAGTTACTTCATCAATGGTGCAGGTAAAGCCACCACACTGTAGCTATGCTTCTAAATGCCCTTGTGCAGCTAGCCTACTACCTATCTGTGAACCTCTACAGTGCAGGCCATCTCCAACATCATATGTGATTATACAGAGTTTTCTGATCACAATATTCAGTGTAAAATCACCATGTAGTCATACAACAGTTAAGTACAGCAATAGCATACAGACTACTGATACATAATCACTCCAAATGCCTATCTTGGAAGCTAGTGGACATGTATAGGTTTCAGGCTTTGTATTGCTTACCAGTAGGTTACCTACAGGAAAGATGGGACACAAGCACAGATGGGATACATGCCTGCAACTATGCCATACCAACTTGCATGTGTCAGCCTAAGGCTTTGGAATGCTGGGCAAGGCTATTGGCGCCCCTACGATGCTGTTTTTAGGCAGGTCTCAGAGGTGAATCTCACCTCCATGAACTGCACAATAGCAGAATCAATGAGGGTTAGGCTACTCAACACCAGGGGTAGTACTCACAACATGCATGCACTCACAGCACCCCTCAGTATGGACAACATCTACATCTGTTCTGTGACTGGGACCTGTATAAGGCTCCTGTGAGCACACCGGCACTACCAGACTACAGCCCATAACACACATTTCAGCCCCTGAACATGGACTGGCACAGACATGGAGGGGGTGTCTCCATATTCATCGAGGACACCTACACCTCCAAGTTAGTGGGGCAGCATGATACCTCTGTGATCATCCATATGCAGCTAACATCAGCCATGGCTGCAATGCAAACAAGCTGCTACAGATAACCATTCATGACCCAGGAGCACCACTACAACTATCTGGAGACAGTGGAAAACATGACAGTCCTACCAAACACCCTGTTATTGGTCATTGTCAGCTAACCTACACTTAACTGGATAACCTGCTCGAGTATTCCCTTCCAGGCCCAGCACTTCCTGGGATTTATCATCTCGTATGGCCTGTATCCATTGGTAGATGGACTAATGAGAGGTGAAAACATACTAGAAGTGGTAATCACTGACATGTGCAACAGGTGCACTACAGCAGAGGTAAACTGGTCACTGTTTAGATCTGACCATGAACTATTCACTGATGATTTCCACTCCCAACCATCTCCCCCACCCAAGGAACACACAGTGAATACCTTTCCTACAGCTAAATTCACAGTACTAATGACAGAGGTGGGAGGGTTCACAACACCCATGCTCAGGGATGACACTGCTCAAGATACAGACAGAATTAAGAATGCACTCTATAAGCACCTACAAAGATGTATGGGTCATGCCATCAATGATAAATCAGGACTCGCTACTCCTACACAAGGACACCAGTCTGCTGAACCCCTGCATTATACAGGCTATACAACAGAAGTAGGACAGTAGTCCAGAACAACAGCAAATCCCAAGACATGCAGATGTCCATGACCAGTATTAGCAAGATACTTATGTTACTCATGTAATCATCCAAGGCTAACATCCACAGGTAAATAGGCATGGATTCTGAATATGACCACAAAGGCTTCTTTGGCTATGTCAAGGATGTAAGCAGTTACACACAGATTTGCACTCTGCTGGTGCAATTTTGCACTGAATATACTGACCCTACTGATATCACCAACACACTTGATGATACAATCGGAGCAAGCTTCACCCCCTACAGGGCCCACAACAATACCCAAAATGTACAGTATCCCAGACATCTGAGACATACAGGTGGTAATAGCCTTTTCAAATGGCATGGCAGAGCATCAATGGAGGCAGATGGTGTCCCAGACTGCATCCTGCAGACACTACAAGACAAAGTGACCCCCGCCTAATATAGCAATTCAACATCAGCCTCTACACAGGCTACATGGACATTCACTAGTGCATGGCAGCAGCTATTCCACTCCACCAAGGCAGTGACACAACTGACCATGGTAACTACCACCCCATAAGCCTGAGTAGCCTGATCTGCATGGCTATGGAGCGCATCTTCATAGCACTCATTAACATAGACAACGGTAACCTCCAGACACTTGACCCAACCCAGGTCAGCTTGACTGAGTGCAGATCATGCCTACTGAACCAGTTTGACATCTTACAGTCACCTAGACTTTAGGTGTGGGGTGTGGTAGTTCACACATACTACCTGGACCTCGCCAAGGGTTTTGACACCATTCCCCACTTAGGTATTATTTCTACACTCACCAGCCAGTACATACACCCATACATCACAGGTTGGTTTGCCAACAGGCTTACAAATACAACCCACATGGTAAGCCTAGCAGCCTCCAGGTCCAACTCTTGACCAGTCACAACTGGTGTCCCACAGGACTCAGTCCTGGGACCCCTACTGTTTGCCATATACTTCTCAGAGGTACAGGCTAACACAGGTAGACTACAGCAGGCCGTGTTTGGCAATTACTGCTGACTGGGAGCCATAACTGACAGTCCAGTTGTCACAGACGTCCTTCAAGGGGCCTCACATAGACCAACACAGGGTGTCAGAGTGATGGCCTCCAGCTAAGGGCCACATACTGCATGGTCATTCCATTTTGGGAAAATGCGCACACACATATTAATACATGAGTGGCAGACACTATAATTCAGACAATGTAATGGGTATGTGGGGACTACATTACATAGTGATCTCTCCTTTGACAGCCATATCTGCGAAGTAGTTAGGACATCCGTCTATGTAGGCCATCTGATTACTTAAGGGTTCGCATCTAAACAGACTTAGGTTATTGTGCCCCTTTACTTATCAGTCATCAATCCCATCATCAAGTATGATAACCCATTTTGTATGTATCTCAGAATACACATTCAACAGCTGGAAGGGCCATGAACGTACCTTGCAAAGAGGGATAATGCCCTCAGACATGTGTCCTATGCTGCCAGACTGCATAAACTCTTGCATTACTCAGTGGCATCTCGTTTACTCAGCAATGATGTTTGCTGGCCAACAAAGCCGTGTCCAAGTCAGGCTTAATGGATATGCTCCACCTATGGGAATCCATGTCACAGTGAGCCACACACTGTAATGAGCTACACCTTGCCACAACCATAACTACTAAATGCTGGAGTGACAGATTCCTGTCATGGGTACTCTCCATGATTTGGAACTACATCCCTGATTACATTATATGGAGCCCCTCACTAAAACTCCAGGGAATCCTAGCAGAGTGGGTGGGGAACACTGGATACACCCTAGGGATCCCGCAATTGGATGTGCTCCACAGAGAGACAGTTAGTTAATCAATGGGGTGGCGACAGCAGACACATTTTGGCTATGCTTATGAATGGACTCGGGCAGTTAGGCATATATCTACCTATGTACTTATGAACCTATACATACAGTATCGACACATGCTGATAGCTTAATTTACTGTTCAGGTATTGCCTTACCTTGTGCCAACAGTTGTGTGTACAATAGTTGAGGGCTACCTATGTAGGATGCACACAGTAGACGACCTATACATGACAGTTTACAGGTGGTCGTGTGTGTGTGCCATCCATGTTTGCTGTGTGTGCAGGTGGAGAAGGGTGTCAGTCCATAGGTGCCTACACTGTCAGTGTGTGTGCTATACGTTCCCTATTTGCCAAGGCATGGGCATACTGGGCACTCCTCCATCTGCCTATTGGGGCTGGCACAGGGTGTTCATGGTCTGAGTCCCTCTGTGCCTGTGGGGCCTTTGGCAATGGTGGTGGGCTGTGAGGGCCTTCACCTTTCTGTCCCTGCTGCAGCTGTTTCTGCAGGATCATATTGTGTAGCATGGCACATATTATGAAGATGTGGGCACACATGCCTGGAGAGTACTGCAAGGCTCCACCAGATATGTCCAAGCAATGAAACTGTGATTTCAGCATCCCAAACACATGCTCTATGATGATTCTGGTTTCTGCGTGTGCCTTATTATGGCGTTCTTGCATGGGTGTGTGTGCATTTCTGATGGGAGTCATCATCCACGGTTCCAGTGCATAGCCAGCATGCCCCACCAGGTGGCCATATGGGATGTCCTGGCAAATACCTGATACAGCTGTGAGGCATGCCAGATTTGGGAGTCGTGATAGCTTCCAGGGCTGCCCGTACTCACATCCCATGATAATGCCCTGGGCATTGCACACAACCTGGCAGTTGATGGAGGGGTATCCCTTGCGGTTTATGTAGCACCTACCCTACTCACCGGGTGATGTCTTGATGTGTATGTATGTGCAGTCTATTGCACCCAGTACCTCTGGGTAGTCTGCCATATGGTGGAAGAGATTCATATTGCTGGCCAACTCCTCCTGCATTCGGGGATTCCGGGGAAGTATATGTGCTCAATGGCATGTGGTAACATGGCATCCAGAAACTGGTGGAGTACCATGGATGCTGATGCCTGTGAGATCCCCATGATATCCCCAGTTGGCCTTTGAAAGGTACCTGTGGCTAATATTCTCAAGCTTACACATACCTTAGTGTCCACTGGGATGGGTTCCCCTCTGTTATTTCTGGCTCAACAAGTTGCTGTATGGTGTCCCTGTCCACCCTGTAATGCTCTACTATCTCCATATCATGTAGCCCCTGGCAGGTTACCCTGGGTCTGAATACTCTTCTCTTCCTCCAGTGCCTGAGATGGTTGTCAGCATCATCCTCCACACCACCGTCAGTCTCCAACACATGCTGGTGAATCAAAGCTATGGCAGCTCCTAAAATGTACATATTATAAGTTCCCCATCTGTATACACCAATGGTGCAGAGTGTCTGGGAATACACAAGTGTGTGTGAGGTGCTTTCACACTTTATACTATTGCGCAATGGATGCTGCTGGTGTAATTGGGTGTGTATGTGCAATTCCAGCTGCAGGGTATCTTAATCGTGGGTTTTTCAGCAGGTACTGCTATTGTGGGGCCTTTGGTGTTGACTTATGCTTGGCTGCCCTGATTCATCTATTGCCCTTTACTTCACTTTTCAACCCGATTCCCCTCCCATTGTCAGGCATGCATCCAGCTGCCTGCTTTCTTGTTTTGTACTTTCCCAACCCAGGATTGTGTAGCGAAATGTGTTATGTAGCCGATCTACTGCAAGTCTACCTTGTTCTGCTGTGACAGATTTCTTTTCTTTGCAGTATGGCACCTCCCCTTTCCTGTTCTGCAGGTAGCTGCTAGCAGCCTTGTTAGCTGTTGTCAGTGGCCCACTGTGAGTTCCTAGGTGTTAATTACTCATTTGCACTCCAATTACCATGCTGCAGCATTTCCTTATTGTCTTTTCATATCCTTCCTGTTTCAGCTGTGGTGCGCGCACAGCCGTTTACCAGGTTTTGAGCATGTTTTCATCCACATTCACATGCACTTTCAGTTACCTTGTGTGCACTCAGCTAAGCAAAGCTATGGCTACTTCTACACCCCTATCCTGCGGCTTTGGTTAGCACAGGCAACCCAGATTAGCAATGTTCCAATGTGCTTACAGCTAAGGTGGCACACCCCTCCCTTGATGTCATCTTTATCTCTAGGCCACACTTCGGTGTTGTACCACTACGCTGTGAGGTGCATCCTTACGCCGGCAGGGATTTTGCGATTCAGTATTACTAGTCTCATTTGCATGGCATTGACTACTAATTCCTAGTTACTACGCAGAACACTGTCACAGACCCTTAGCAACCCTTCCACCATGGTTGTGGTGTAGCATGCGTGCCATTGACTATTATGGGGAATTCATGAAATGTGTTACATTGCAGTTTTATTACATATAAATATATTTTCATTGTGATCCCATTTGCACACCGATGCACTGAGATTTTACCTTGCATTAGTGTGGCCATAACATTAAATGTTCTTTGTTATGTGTTGTGCATGTTTTTTTATGCCAATGGCTATATATTTAGCCATTGGCATATATTAACATTATAATACGTGAGTTTGGTCCACTGCCATGGCTCCTATTTTATGTTTGATAAAATGTAAACCATTTTTTTGGTTTACATTTCTGCATACTTACGCTACATCTGCACCACTTCATGAATCGCTATATACCTTAATTTGCATGCTACACTGCTGGGCATGGGTTAATTAGCATACATGCACTGGGAGCTGCACAGCTGTGGCGTATGCTGGTAGTGCACATGGAAACAGCTCGTACCTGAATCGCTCGGCAGCCATATTTGGCATTAGATCGCTGATGCTACGCCTGCGCCTGGCACAAGCTCCATGAATCCTGGGGTTAGTGTTTACACTTAATATAGGTGTTATTCAATCTGGAACTTAGCTAATGCTGCAGCAATGCCAGCATAGTTTTACAATTCTGTACCATGCATGGGATGATTAATCTGTGATCATTGTCACTAAATTTAGAGCACTATGTGGTGCTCTTTACATGACTCTGAATTGCTGCACCCTGAATTACCTTATTTGCATACACATACTGCTCATTCTAATAGTGAGTGTTATTGCCATCTGCTTATACAACCATTAGCATATAATAGGGCCACTCTGCTGCTTTGCATCCACTTCTCATGATACTTGTGTTGCTCGTTGCACAAAATCACTTTCCAAATGTAGCTAAGGTTTCTCAATCCCAGGGATTGCCTTTAACATTTTACGTATAAACCGTGCTGTCATGACATCTGAAACAATAACTAAAGATCATAAAATTGCTGTTTCAAAATTCTTCAGACTGAGAAACTAACAAAGCTTATGTATATCAAAAGTCCATTAAACTTATTGGTAGCATTATAAAAGAAAAATATATATATGAGCCATCACCAGCTGCAATACAGTAATTACAATTGTGATGGTTTCTATTGAACACAAACTTTTTTAAGCAGTAGAAGTTTTTTTCAGTGTGCGGACATTGAGCATTCTGTTCTGAACTTGGAGTTACGTACTGTAGTAAGTTGATCTGTGTTTATGCTTTTCTAAGATTTAACTAAATTTTGAGTAGCCAACTTCTGTTAGAAGCAGCTGCTGAATAAAACACCAGCAGCACCACCAGATGCCTTCAACATTTCTGTAAAGCAAACAGTGTCTGCAACACATCCTTGAGCTAATTCAGAGACAAGGGTTTCTCTGCATTTGTTTTCTGGCCTTTCTCTTTGCTACTCACCCCTACATTATCTAATTAGCTGTGTAACATTCTAGAAACATACAGATGAATGCACATCAGAGAAATGTCTTCTAGTAAAGGAAACCCCAGTGTTCTGTGCTTTTTCTTTTCATAGTGTAAATTATTTCCTGATTTTAAATTTGTAACTTTGACCCAAATGCATCAAAATCCAATCCAATACATGTGTGTTGCCTTTTGTCTGACAAATGGACATACTGCAGAAATACTCTTCTGTCTTGATTATGTCACATAACTTATTAAGTTATATGTTTGAACTCTTAAAAGTTCGAAAATCAAAAAAAATAAAAAAACAAAAAAACCTACCTGAAAGGTTAAGCAGGGGGGCAAGGTCCCCTGCAACCTCCCCCCCGCTCTTTAAATATACCAACTATGAAATCGCACTATAGTGCAGCCAACGGAAAACTTCCATTTCCGCATGAAGATCTCTGTTGAAGCGTTCAAACATTTACATGTTCGATCATATGGTGCTGACCATGTGATATTCGAACATGTAAATGTACAACAACATAATACAGACCCCTTATTAAGCTCTCTTCCCTATACAGCACATTATAATGATACTATAACTTCAATAAGTGTATATCACATTCCACACCAGCATGAGAAAAAAAATACCAAAATAAAGTATTATTATGCTAATAATGAAGCACATCTATTTTAGATATAATTTAAAAAAATAATGAAAATCCATATTGCACAGATAATAATATCAGTTATGCTATTACTAGGAAATCATACTTCCTGAAGTGTAATCAATAATTACATTTATCATGTTTACTGATTTTAATAAAAATATCATACAAAAATACTATTACTACTACACTTAAATCCATCAAGCTGTAAATTCAATGAGAATTCCAGGGTTGGGAGGGTGGCCTAATGGTTAAGGTGTTTGCCTTGCAAACACAATGTGCAGGTTTTGAGTCTCACAAAGGGTAATTGGCTAGGCTTACAATGGCTTGTAAGAGCACTTAGCTTAGTACTAATCTATGAATTCTATGAGAAAATAATTTACAAAAGCATTTACTCTGTATGCATACACATCTCTATGTTTGGTTTCTTACACACTTTTACTTAGTCACTAAACCCACAGCTCAACCTATATAGAAACACCTACCATCATTAAACCCTTTCTTTAAGAATACCATTAGTTCTCTTGACCTACAACCATAAGACAGCCTCCTTTGCTGCTCTGTACCATCTCAACATAGCTGTATTTTATAGTTTGTCTTATAAGATTAAGTTTTTTTTACCAATGCATACTCTGTAGGTTTTACTTGTGTGCCATATTCCATTTTTTCCTTTTTTACCTTAGATTACTTAGTACTATTTGCCTGGTGTATCCTTATTGTGTCAAAATCCCAACACCACCACCACCATACCTCAAAGGACTGCAAATATTCCGCCAGAAGCACAACCTAACCACACACCAGGCACAACACAGCTAACCTGCTCCTAAGCTTATAGGCCTTTCTTTTTGTCCTGTACATTACATCCCAGCAGAAGTCGGACATTTGGTCGCTCTAACAAACTTCTTCATTTTTGGCCTTCTTTTAAGTCCACTGTTTGGCACCAGAACAAAAACGTCCCAATTATTGTTCTTTTCTGTTTTTACTAATATAAGCTAGTTTTCTCATTTTTACTATATCTGAAATAACCTTCTAACAAGGAAAGGATTTGCCCCAAACTGGAGAGAATTCAAACCATAATTGATAATATTCTTTGAGGAAATCTAGACATACAACTATAACACTGGAATTATCTATCTATCTCTGTCTACAAAATCTTTTTGCATCTTTGCATAACTGTCCTTGCAAAGTGTTTATAAAGCTTTCCCTGTCTCCCTTATATCCTTTGCTGCACGCTAGCTCATTCTTCTCTGTTGCTGACATTCTTTTTTAAAAAATGTCTTCCTTCAAACTAATACAAATACTTCAGATAATATTATGTAGCTTTGATTGTGTTAACTTCATTCACTCTCAACTTCTTTAGCACAGGATGACATATCCAGATTTAGAAAACCAATTTACAGTTCTTCTTCCTCTTCTACTTCTTCCTTCGGCTTTTCCTGGTTAGGGGTTGCCACAGTGGATCACCTGTCCACTCATGACTGGCAGTGGAGTTTTACAGTGTCGAGTTGCCAGCCCGGAACCCAACCTTCCACAGAAGGCATACACACACACACACACACATGCACTCACACCTAGGGCCAATTTAGAGTGTCCAATCCACCTACTGCATGTCTTTGGGATGTGGGAGGAAACCAGAGCACCTGGAGGAAACCCACACAACCACAGGGAGGACATGCAGACACTGCACAGAAGGCACCCCAGCCAAGGATCGAACCAGAGGACTTCTTGCTGTGAAGCAACAATGCTAACCACTGCACCACCATGGCCGCAATTTATAGTTAGTCCATAATAAAGGACAAACTATTATTCCAGGGATAAAAAATTAAAGGGGGATATTCCAGAGTGACTCTTTATCACCACTGCTCTTTTATCTTGCCCTTAACCCATTAAGCTGTCTGCTTAAAAGGTTAGGTCATAGCTACAATTTGGCTCCCAGAAAACAACAATTTGTGGATGATTTGAAACTGTATAGTTCATCATATGAGGAATTGAAAGCACAACTGCAAGTGGTCAAACCCTTTTCAGATGATGTAAGAATGCCATTTGGTCTTGATAAATGTGCAAAAGCAACCTTTAAAGCAGGAAAGTTGCAACACCAAGACAACATCAGTTTGGGACAGGAATATGATATGAGCAAAAGGGAATGTATAAATATTTGGTAATTGATGAAGGTTCAACAATAAAACATAAACAAATGCAACTTAAACTTAGTACGGAATATTTTAGAAGGCTAAAATTAATACTGAAAACATCATTGACATCTATGAGCAAAGTCCAAACTATAAACCAATTTGCTCTTCCTTTCCTAACTTGCAGTTTTGGATTGATTGATTGGCCCCAAAAGGTGTTGGATTGGTTATACAGGAAAACAAAAAAGATGCTTCAAGCTCATCAAATGATTCATAAAAATCATTGTATTTAAAGCCTCCTTGAAATTCATTACATGTATAGATCTGCAGTCGTTGGAATGCATACACATCTACTGATCTCACAAGACCATAATGAAAGTTTTAAAACATGAAGAAAATATGTCTAAGATGGCTTCCCTGCTTTGTCTAGAGGAAGGTGGCAAATGTGAATAGAAATCAAACCAGAAGTAGATAAAAATCAGGCAGCAACTAAATGTATTAAAAAACAAAATAAATAATATAAGGTGAAGGATCAGATGAGAAGGCAAGAAATGTTTAAAATGCATAAATATAGTTGCAAGTATAGAAAACTTTTGGAATAGTCTCATGTTGATCAGGATCAAATACAGGAATGCTTAAGGAGAGGTGAATTTAAACAAAAAGAAGAAAGGTTATTATTGGCAGCCCAAGATAGTGGACTACGTACACATCAGTTTACAAAGTCCATTGACTATGTGGGAGAAACAGACAAATGTAGGTTTTGTAAAACAGACTTGGAAACAGTTGTGCATCTTGTTGCTGGTTGTGATATTCTAATAGCAAAAGGACTATATACTGAAAGGCATAATAATGTGGCAAGACTGTTGCACTGGGGATTGTGGAAACAATATAATGTTGAAGTAGCAGAAAAACATTGGAAACATAAAACATTATAGAAAATGATGAAGTTTACAACAATTCAAAAAATAGATGCGCGAAAACCAGATATAGTAGTCCATTAAAAAGAAGACAAAAGTAGCATTTATCATTGAAATTACTACACCCAGTGACTACAGTGTCTTATGTACAGAGAGACACAAAGTCATAAAATGCAAAGATTTGCAGGCAGAAATGAGGGCAATGTGGAACACTAGCAATGTTTGACAAACAGCCAAAATGTGGAACACCCTGTTTTTTTGCAGCACAAAAATGCACCATTTACATGGAGCCTGGACAAATCTAAGCAGAATCAATGACAAATCCTGAATTAATAAGGAGCACTTAAATTATTTCTAATATTGCCTTGAGACACTGACAGAATAAGAGAATGTGTGTCATCTGAGCTTCTGTATATGTGAAAGAGACACTGTGTGTCTGCATTTGCACCTCTGTGTCTTATATAAATATATATATATATATATATATATATATATATATATATATATATGTGTGTGTGTGTGTGTGTGTGTGTGTGTGTGCGTGTGTGTGTGTGTGTGTGTGTGTGTGTGTGTGCGTGTGTGTGTGTGTGTGTATGTGTGCGTGTGTGTGTGCGTGTGTGTCTGTATGTGTGTGTATGCGCTCATCTGAGTTTCATTGTATGTGATAGATACTGTGTCTCTCTACCTCTGCATCTGTTTGCATATGTACACACACACACACACATACACAAACACACATATAGCTATATATCTGCGCGCGTGTGTGTGTGTGTGTGTGTGTGTGTGTGTGTGTGTGTGTGTGTGTGTGTGTGTGTGTGTGCGAAATTATGTGTATGTGCAGCCATTAATAAATGCTTACATAACTTGTATTTTGGATTGAAAATGCTTTATCCAGTAGCAATTACATATCTTATGCCAACTCAGAAACATTATGCAGTGGAACTATTTCTCATAAGATATACAAAAATATATATAATATGAATAAGACAAATATAAAACAATTTAACAGATTATCCATTTTCAAAGAACAATAGTGCAGTCCAGAACGAGTGTTACAGGGACAAAACAGTAATTCTGGGGATAGGGAGACAACATGTAAGAGCATAATCTTATTATACACTGAGGACGTCCACACTGTGCTGAAGAGTTTGGATACAGTTTGGCTCACAGGAGACTGTTAGACTACTCCTCCTATCTGCAGAAAAGTCTTCTCATTCATCTTTTGCTGGATGTAGTTTTTGCTACTCATGTGCCCATTCTCCTATGCAGTATTCTGACTGTTTTTATTCTTCCTACTTCTGCTCTGTGAGCCCCTTTTTCTATTAGTTTCCACTTTTCTCCACAGGCTGCTGAAGGGGAATGAATTAAGTTGGGGCCTTTTTTGAATGTATTGCAGTGGTACAGAGACTAGTAGTTGAATGCAATTGTCTGAATTCTCTGCATCCTCAATAGTTCCCTTTACCTTAGGAGTATTGACTTGATTGGAGTGTATACCACAATGCTGATTGGCTATAATTGCATTATATGAGTCAATCAAAAATTGCAATAGGGATGCAGCACTGTTCAATCTGGAACAGTGGACTAAGCTGATGTTAAATGTGGAGTATTCTGCGCAATTTGGAGCACTTGGCTGCTCAGAGCTACCATATTCCACCTATAAATACCTGACTAATTTTGCCACTTACTTTACCATATTCTTCCAGTAGGTACTTAACAAAATCACAACTGATTCTACAGTATTCTAGTTGAAAGTACCTAAAAATATCACCTCTGATTCCATTGTTTTCCACCTATAACAACCTAAATGTCACCACTATAACTACCTAAATAATACCACTACCAATTATACCATATTCCATTAATAAGCACTTGAGTAAAATCACTTAAAATTCTTCAGTATTCTGTCAGTACCTAAAAAAATCACAACTGATTATATCATAGTCCCCCCCCCCCACAACTATCTAAATAATATTACCACAGAGTCTACCATATTTCACCTAGATATACCTAATTAATACCACAGGTGATCCAGTATATTTCATCCATACATGCCTAAATAATACCACCAATGATCCACTATCTTAACACTTATACATACATAAACAATAGCACCGTTAATCCACTATAGTACATCTATATATATAGAAATTGTAGAAATTTCACCAAAACTTTGCATATATTGCCACAATGAAGTCCACCTTAATAATCTTTAATATAATCTAGTCTGTTCATGAAATATTGGGTAATCTGATTACCTGGTTTGTCTACATAAAATAATAACTCCCCTATAAATGCTTACATTTTGCATTCCCATATCTGACCAAAATATCCAATAGAATAACCAAGGGATACCACCAAACTAAGTACCTTACATAGCTGCCACTCAGCAATGAAAAAGTATACGAAATATACCTAGATTTCTTTTAGTACAGTGTCTTATTAACAAAGGACAACATTTCGTATACCACACAACTAAACTGCATTGAACAAATAATTATTGAATGCACTAATGTTTTTATTATTAATGTATTTTGTCTTTTATTAAAACTGTACTTTTCTTCTGAATCAGATTACGGATAAAACTTGCATCTCTTACCAACTAAACAAATAAATTAACAACTAAATAAATAAATATAGCATTAACTAATTGATTCCTTGTTAATATTTATTCTGTGAATCTGTAATATTATTCAATTATATATACATCCAATTTGGTTGACTAAATAGATAGCTGACAGTTATGTAAAATCGCTACATTACCAGTATTAGAGAAAATGCCATTTCCCCAGTCTTGTATGATCATGAAGTACGTATATATAATTATCAGGGGGTGTGGGGGTGGCACCCTCCCAGATAGGCATAAAAGGGGGCATGCCTCCTATAAAAAAAAAATGTGAATTTTTTTTTTACATTAGGAAGTTTTTAATTGCATGCTGTGAGAGTTTGTCTCTGTGCATAGTGATGTGTTGACATTATTAATGTTGAACTTTTGTAGTCAATATTAATGTCATTGACATTTAGCTATTTTGATTAATTTCAGTATACCATACCCATATTCAGTAGACATATATATATATATATATATATATATATATATATATAGGGCTTGTGGAATAAAGATTCCCAGGCTCATACATAAAAAATCATTCATAGTAAATAAAGTTTATGTCTCTCTTCCTCTCTCTTTATATATATATATATATATATATAGAGAGAGAGAGAGAGAGAAATGGATGTGAGTGTGTGTGTGTGTGTGTGTGTGTGTGTGTGTGTGTGTGTGTGTGTGTGTGTGTGTGTCTGTGTGTGTTTGTTTGTGTGTGTGTGTATGTATATATATATATATATATATATATATATATATATATATATATATATATGCATGCATATGGTCTCGTGCTCACAAACATATATAATTTTCTGGCAATCTCTATCAGTTTGTCCTTTCCTTTGCGAATGAGAAAAAAATTGCTCAGCACAAACAGTGGTTCTTCATCTCTCAAAGTTATAAAAAAACCCTTTGAAACTTGAAGTTTTATGTATTAATGACCACTGCATATGCACATAAATCAATTCATTATTAAACATAATTTCCAGCCTAAGCTGTCATATTACTTGCCAGTTTATACCACTTTCACCCACAGAGAGGAATTATGAGCTACTTTTGACATGATGGCTATTTATTATATAGAATATATTCTGTCAAACAAAACATCCATGTAATGCCAAAACTATGTTGCACAGTCTGTTAACTTTGACTTTGTAGAAAATGATGGATTAATTTGTCTTTTCTCTAAAGGAAAAAATCCAAAGGTCATTAAGTAAGATATGAGTGGAAACATCCATCATATCATCACTGAGCCTGGAGTTGTGTCATGAGAAATAAGAGATTTCACATTTCAATCTAAAGCATACCAAAAATAGTTATACGAAACAGGAGAATGCAATTATTGCTTCATGTCCATTTTCATTTGCTAGCTAAATGAATCCTGATTTAGTAGTGAAATAGTTAATGTGCATTACAAATTTTTGTCTATTGCCGAAAAATAGACATCTGCTGTAGTAACCATGGGATATCCATTGATTGAAGAGTCTGACAAAATCAGAAGATATTCAAAAGGAACAACTGTGTTTCAACTCCCCTTTCAGTAATATGAATGGGTATAATAAAATTATTAAGACCGCTGCTGCTGTTTTAAGTTAATAAAGCATAATCACTTCATCTGAAGGCATATTGTTGTATGTGTGAAGACTCACTCTATATTCAGTTATTCCAGTGTTTCTCTTCTCCATCTGTATATTACCTGTTCACATTTTTCTGCTTTAATGCTGTTAACCAAGTCTATTGATTTTATGCACTGCACTATAGTTACAGAAAGATATCAATGCTGCCAATTAAATGCTTTTGCAGTAATGCCTTTTTTAAGTATGATTCCACTAAATAGAAGCATTTAAATGGAACCATAACCCTAGGGGGATTAGTTATCTATAGAAATATATTGTATTGCCCATGTTTCCAAATCTATGATAAATCTACACTAAGAGGAAAGGTTTAAAAATTCATTATAATTGTTCAGTTATCAAGTATCAGCACATTCCTGTTTTAAGATTCTGTGAATGATTTCTGACATAAAAACACATCTAAGGAAAATGCAAATATAATCTTTATTTTAAATGATTTAATCATTCATTTATTTAGTTGTTATATAATGAAAAGGAAAATGTATGCTTGGTGGTTTATGTAGCTGCTTTTGTTTTCATAGGTGCAAAGCTATCCATAATTAGCATTTTGCTTATCCAACTGTAAAAGTGGAGAATGATGTATTATAAAAATTAAAAAAGTTAGCTGTCATCGGCATTGACTGGTCAATTTCATGACATAATATTTAAGACTTGTACACTGCCTTACACTCTTTCATTGTTTAGCATGCAGTGTACATAAGCAAGATAGTGTATTAAAGCATAGCAACAAATTAATGTTTTAAAAAGGAGCTGCTTTCCCAGTATTTAGGTGAGCTTTGATCGCAGTCCTTGTTCCTAATGAAAGGTATGAATGAAGCTATTTTAAAAAAGTAATATTTGTAATATTTTATATAGTGTTTAACTGAAAAATGTTCTGTTCTGCCAAACACAATAATTTGAATTTGACTGTCGTGCAACTGAGAATCAATTGATTAGAATGTAATTTAAAATGCACGCACACTGCTATTTTCTTTTATTTTTTAGCTTTGGGGACATGTCATTGTCGCCATTGATAGATATCTGAACCATTTGTAAACCATATTCCAATCAAGCATAGTAAATGATATTACGAATATACAAAAAAGTATACTTACAGAAAAAAAGTAATTTTATGCCATGTTTATGCCATGTTTAAACTAACACACGAAAACAAGTTATAAGGAAATTTCTAGACAGGAAAACACAAATATGTCGCTGGATTAACAAATGCCCTCAGCAGATTTTAGCCTGCTTTTTTAATGAACAGATATAATGCCTGATTAATATATAATCTGCAGTTTTTTTAACTGAACTAAAGAATAGTTCTGACATATTCATTGTTATTAGTAAAGTTGATAACTAAAATAATAATAAAATAATTCTCCACTTTTGAAATAATTATCCTATTGGTTTTCTCATGACATTTTAGTTTTTATAGCATGTAGCGTGTGTCAATAAATATAATGTGTAACAGAATGTCCCTGCCTGTATTTGAAATTAATATTAAAATAGTTTCCATAATATTAATGTCTAATTTTAAATTCTGGAACAAGATTTTAATGATGTTTAATTTCATAAAAGTTGGTTATATATTGGAGTAGTCTGATGTAAACCAAATGTTTACAACTAAGCTTTTGCTCCAAAGGCACTTTCTAATTGTACAGTTTTCAAGAATTACTTTTTGCTGGACTGGTCAAAACAAAGCTTTTAAAGTATTTTTCTAGGAACATTGCTTTAAAAAAATAATGTATAGACTACATAAAAAAGTTTGCTTTTGAAAAAAGAACTCATGATAGGCAATTAAAATTAAATCTGAGATTACATTGTATTTAAATATGCCATTGTAGTTGCAATAGTAATTATATTGCAAAGGTGCATTAATATCAATAGTGCAAATCATTAATAATAGTACTCCCTCCTGTCCCATTAGACACACAGAGAGCCAGGTGGTTACCTTTGGCTCATGAAATAATCTAGGTAAGAAATATTTCTCTGGAGAACTAGTCAACCTTATCAAAAAGTGTTCATTTACATGTATGTCAAGGCAGAGTGAACCACCAGCTGGGGATTGAACCTATAACCTCCCATTGAGTACCATCTATGCTATCTGTTATAGCACTCAGCTGATTAAAACACTGATACTTTGTCTATAAGGCAGTGACAAATAAACTACAGCTTTAAAAACATTGTACATTCAAATCCAGTGCATTGTCTAAGACCAGAAAGTTAATTAATATGTTAAAAATATAAGCACATTGCAACATTCAATTACCAATGTGTCTGTCATTTAAAAAAAAAAAAACTATTATATAAACCAATTAACTCCTCTTGCTTATCTGCAAAAGTTGTGTTTTAACTTTTTAACTGCAAAACTGATGTGCTCAGAATGAAAACCCAGATTATGTAATTCCACAAATGTATCAGATTGAAAGGTATACGCAAAATCACACATTTTGAACTGCAGTTACTACAACTAATAATACTGAGACATCTTCTATCAGGGTTATAACAAAATGCTGTACAGCTGAATAATACTGTGAAACGTAACACTTTCTTTGCACTGAAAATCATATATCTTTAAAGTTGTCATCCAAGGCATTAGCATGATAATAAAATGACATTTAGCATAATGTACTTTAATGAATTCTGAGATAGAATGTATTATTCAATAAGTGCATTAATAAAATTATTTGTGTTATAAAATCAATAATTATCATTATCTTGGGACAATTTTTTAAGCAGTGATAATAAACATTTGTATTATTTTATAATTTTACAAATTAAAAATAAAACAATGAAACGGTGGCACATTTAACATCAATGATATATAAACTAACATAATAATGTAAGTGACATAAAGTGATATTTTCTTTAAATTTTGTATTGCATTATTTTCTGTCCTATGTTGTATTTCAGTACTACTGCTAGTAGATGTATTCCTTTAAAATGAAAAATGTAATGTTTAGCAATGTTTTGCTTTTCATGAATTTAGTTATCTAAGGATATTGTAACATTGATAGAAACTTGCTGTATTAATCAAGTTATATGCAATTATTTCTGACTTTGTAAACCTGTTACATAATGTCAAGAGCCACATTAGGAATAAAGCAGAAAATGACATACGATATTAAAGCCTGTAGTATATAGTTTGCTAGTTTACAATAAATACTTACTGGTAATATTTGTGTTGATATAACACAAAAATCTTCAGATGCATCACAAATCCACAGTTTTGCTTCTTACCTATGATAACAATAATTTTCTTCTGAAAAACAAATGTAAAAGGCAGTTTTCAGGTATGTGTTTACATATCATTATACAGGTCTTTATCTATCTAAAATATGCAACAGCATGCATACAGCTACTTAAAGAACACCATATTGTTAAACATGCGTACAATACATGCAGACATGTAAAGTATATCTAGATGCTTTAGTAGTAAAAACTATAAAAATACTATCTATGTAGTCTACACAACCTTAGTTGTTTCATTATTATATAAAAATATCATACATTTTAAATGGTCAAACATCAAATGCTCGTCTATGAAGTTTCAAATAGCTTGTCATCTGCCGAAGTGAACACACAGCTATGGCCTTGTCATTTTTTAGAGTGCTTACAATAAAGAATACATTTCATTTGTTTTATTTTGATGGTAATGACTCAGTATGCTAAAGTTTTTCAGAAAGATGCAGCTTTGATGTGAGGCCCTTTTAATGAAGCTTTTGAGTCTCTCAAAATATGATTAATCTGATTAGCAGTTCAAACTGTCCTTTGCCTTTTATGCTTACATTAGCTAACACAATGAGCCCCCCTACAGGTTAAAGTTTAAATGTGGATTAACAGATAAAGCTAGTCTTGACGAGGTTACTATGGTGCAAGGAAAAACTGGATTTGCCTTTCACCTCATTTTAGAAACTTTGTCACACTAGGTTTTTGCTCTGGTCCTTTACTCATGGGGAGGATATTAATTTTTCAGTGAAATCCTTTGAACAATTATGCAGACAGCTTTGTATAAAAAGTAGCACAAAACACAATGTACTACTGAAATGAAAAAAAAAAAAGATTGCCTCTGATATTCACACAAACAGATGGCAAACCGATTCACGGCATTAATTTCTTACACAAGGAATCAACCAAAGAAGCTAGAAGTTTAGAAACAAATACCAATAAAATATAGAAAATCAAGTATAAATTAAGGTCCACATGCCTGTGTAGGTTCTTTTATAGAATATTAAAGGGCCTGATTGTGTAATGTACTGTGGATGTAGGTTTATAATAAACTGCACTAAAACTGTATAAAATATTTTAACATCACCCAAAATGCCATCCATGCTGTTTCTGTACAACAAATTCACAGCTTCAGAAACTGATATTAATAATAAATGCCCTTCTGAGCTATTTTAAGGCTTCATCTGGCAGTGACCTATCCCTACAGGTCAGCATGATGGTCACCACTTTAAAGATCTTAGGCCATTCACAGTTATTCATCCCTATTCAGAGGGTAAGTATATTAAAAACATTCAAGGTAGATCATGTCTTCTTTAACTGGTATAATGGAGAATATAATTTAAAAGCCACTATAATAGTGAATATAATAACTTACAAACGTATTACTTAGACTGACATCTACGAACCATATACAATCATGCACTGCAAACTGTGTGTGTGTGTGTGTGTGTGTGTGTGTGTGTGTGTGTGTGTGTGTGTGTGTGTGTGTGTGTTTGTATAACTGCTGGAATTACTTTTGTCTGGTAACTTGTTTGGTTTTAGTCTGAACCTTTGCTTTCTGGACAGCAGGGAGATGGTAATAACAGTAATAATATACTGCTACACAGCACGATTGTTTGACTGAACTTAAAAATAAAAATGTTTTTGAACAAATGCAATTTATAGATATTAATCTGAAAGAAAATGTCAGTAAAATCAAATATAATAGGCTTAGTACCAGACAGCAATTTTCATCCAGCCATACCCCGTCCCTGCACCCTTATTCATATGCAGCTATTCAATACTTTTTTTTTCTAGAAACTCTTAATAACTGGAACTCAAGGCAGTCTATGTGTGAAGTGCATGCTTGCATGTGTATCTGTGTGCTATTATATATGGATGTGTGCATGTTTCTTTATATTACATATCTATTTGTGCTTATGCAGAAGCTTTAAAAGAAGCTCTGGCATTCGTGGGCACGCGTGCGTGAGTGTTTGTGTATTTGTGGATTAGGGCTAGAGTTAGCAAAGAGGATAGATTTAATGTTTTTATGTGGGTTATTATTTTTTTAAGTGATGTGAATATATGTGCAAGTGTTTCTGGGTTAAAGTTACAGTAAGGGTTAGGTTAGATGATAGCATTAATGCATTTTTTTTTTTGTATATGCTGATATATGTATAGTGTGTGTGTGTGTGTGTGTGTGTGTGTGTGTGTGTGTGTGTGTGTGTGTGTGTATGTGTATGTGTGTGTGTGTGTGTGTGTGTGTGTGTGTGTGTGTGTGTGTGTGTGTGTGTGTGTGTGTGTGTGTGTCTGGGTGGCCATGGTGGTGCAGCGGTAAACTGTTGCCACCTCACAGCAAGAGGTTCTCTGTTTCAGTCCTCGGCTGGGGTGCCTTCTGTGCGGAGTCTGCATGTCCTTCCTGTGGTCATGTGGCTTTCCTCCCACATCCCAAAGACATGCTGGAGGTGGATTGGACACTCTTAATTAGCCCTAGGAGTGAGTGTGTGCGTGTGCCTTCTGTGGAAGGTTGGGTGCCAGGCTGGCAAGGTGACACTGTAAAACTCTACTGCCAGTCATGAGCAGACAGGTGATCCACTGTGGCAACCCCTAACCAGGATAAAGTTGAAAGAAGTGTGTGCGTGTGCACGCGCGCATGTATGTGTGTGAGTGTCTTGTGCAGTGCTACTGTTAGAGAAAAGGTTTTGGCAATGTGTAGGACTGGGGTTATGGGCAGAAGCAAGATTAATGTTAGGGGTAAGGTTGGCACAAAAAAGTGAGGCTGTACATGTGGGTGAAGCTCCCCTGTCAACCTTTACTCATGTATGCTAACCCTAACCCTGCCATCACCACAGACTTACGCAATATATTAGCAAATATCCTTTCCCTAACCAACTATTTGGACAAATTATGACTATAGGCAGTGTTAGAGTTCTGTTTCTTTTCCTTTTTTGTGATCTGTGTAATTTCATTTTTTTGGCATAAGTAAGTTATGGCATGCAGAATTGATGTAATGTGTGCTGATGTTTTTGCACATCTATTTTAGATATAAAAAGAGAGAGTAGCACAGAATGGCTGTTCTCATCTTACGATGCACCACAAATGATTTTGTCTAAATAATATTTTAATAATATTGCAGCATGATGTGATAAGCATCCATCCACAATCCCTTTTTCCCAATTTTGCACACGAGGTTTGGGTGAAAATATTGCTATACAGAACATTTAGGGTTTTCACATAAAAAAGACAGGTGTATCTCTATATTAAACAGAAAGGTTCCTTTCAACAGTCATGGTAAAAAAAAAAAATAATAATGTTATTAGTGTAATGTATAAAATGGAGAGCTATGGCCCTATCAGTCTTAATGCAGATAGAGTCTCTACCCCCTGGAACAGTAACTCTGGCACATGTATTATGGAAGTGAAGTGACTACATGAAGTCTGAAATAATCTGGATAATCCAGTCAAAACAAGCTGTCCAAAAACATTCTATGTTGCTCAATTTATAAGCAAGAGCATGGCATCTATATCCAAATATGTCACCATTCCTCTGTTTTTAATCCTCATTTAATCCTCATTAGATCCATGAGTGAGTACAACACCCCCTTTGGTATATACCTGACCAGGCACATTTGGCAACTGCAGTTGACCACAGAAGTTCTTCATAAAAATTATACAGGGTGTAAACAGCCTGTCCTATGCAAATCACCTCAAACCCCTACCTCTATACTCAGCTTTCCACAGACTGTTGAGAGATGATCTGTGCCTGGCATACAGTGCATCCTTAGTACTCCCTCTGATGTACCTTTTGCACATCTGCCAAACTAATAGCATCAGAGCTACTCAATCTAGGGACTTGAACCTTGCTTACAACATAAATAGTACATGCTGGAGGGACAGGTATGGTTCTCAGAGAATTCCCCTCCTCTGCAACAAGCTTCTTTTGCATGTGAAGCAGAGTTCTTCCCTAACCATATTCAAATGTAACATGGACCAGTAGATGGGAAATTGGAAATTTCCTCCAGGCCTAGCACCAATGTCTCTAATGGACAAATGCAGTCTGTAAATCATTCCCTAGCTTACATATACCACTTAAAATTAACTCTAAGGCTTAAAAAACTTGCAAAATTAATGTGGGATGCATGGCTGGGCCTTATAAAGGCCCCAGTGGTCATTAACCTAGTACACACCTATAAACCTATGAACATATGAATTTATTTTTGGACTAGACTTGGACCAGGAACAAAAAAAAATGCAGAAGTTGTGTCTTATTGTTTTTTATGTCCTAAAGAAGATTCACCTTCTTTTTTAGTAAATAATTTATTATTTTATGGACAAAGTGCCTCTTCTTTCTTAATCTGATACCTCATTTGTGGATGCTGTGGTCAAATTCTGTACATAATTTCTATGATAACAATTAGCCAGAGTTTACCCATTGCTGCCAGAAGTCTGAGCATTTTGTCCCCAAAGGTAATAGAAAGTAATATTATGATGCAAGGTAGACGTTTTTTTTTTATTTGTTTGTTTGTGGAGTACATCTGTGTTTTGCCAGAATGACAACAGTAGAACAACTGCTGCAAACAATTGCTACCACAGCTGAAAGAGTCATGGCATCTGTCAAGTCCATGACCATCTATTGGACTGTTCTGTCTGTTAAGTAACTAACCAAGGGGGGAGACCCTGACAGCAATGGAAATGTTGTTGAACTAATAGAGATGTTATTAGGTTATGAAACGGTGTTTAAAAATTAACAGGTTAGAACTATGGTAAAGCCTGTGTCAAATTCTGGAAACAAACAGACCATATCAGTTGTAAAGCTAGGGGAAAAGGGGTCACATAGTCAGATTTTGCACTAGTTATAATAAAGCTGTTCTACCTGTGAACATTGTAACAGGAGAAAATCCAATATAGTACTTAAGAAGTACAATACATTGCCAGCTGTTGTTCTAATGCACTAAAAAAGTGCAATAAATTGCCTGCTGTTGTACTAATGCACTAGACTTAGACAGTATAATTACATGTAAATATGTATATGTTTATTAAAAGGAGAGCCTTACTTAAAAAGCAGTTGAAGTAGTTTGCATTCATGAAGGTATAAAACAGAGTCCTGTTAATAAAGAAGAGACTCATACTGAGTTTGGAAAGATAGTTTGTCCTGATGCTGGGTTTCTCAATTTAACACACAGCATGATAACAGGGAAAGGTTTTCTCCATTTTTAAGACTTGTGGAGGCAACAGGAAGAAGGTGCCCTTTTAAAATGACAACCTTATCAACGTGAGAAGTAGAACCAACAAGTGAGTCATTTTATATCCATTCCTTTGCACAACCTGGAAAATGGGGTCAACAACAACCAGACACATTAATAAGAGTATATGAATCCAAACAATGCTCAGCATTAAAAAGCCTTAGGGTACAATAATTTTGCTATAAGGATTTAGAAAGAAGAACCTGTAGCATTTACAAATAATATTTCAGCTTACACCTCTAGCAGCCTGCAAAAAAATAACTAGTAAAAGGAAGGCAGTTGCACAATAAAGTATTGCAAGCTGAAGATGTTACAAAGAATGGAGTAGATGATGCTTTGCAGCCTAAAAATGTTGTAATGTTGGGAGCAGAAATGACTAATGGAACTGGAGGCAAGGCATTGCTCATTCAGAGACTGTAATCCAAACGAGTGAAGCTGGAAAGTGTAAAATGTGCAACCTAAGCAGAATTCTAAACTGTATGCCAATCTAAGGCAGAAAATACCAGAAACTAAGAAATCTAAGTAGTGATCAATGTTGAGAACGAGAAATATAACAATAAGAGGAATGCATTAATGTATTTAAAGAGGAAGTAAGTACTTTGTTAGAATTCTGAATCCTTTTCTGTCAGTGTAAGAAGCCCCAAATGAGCAACAGTATGTAACAAATATGTGTAAGAAAGGAAAAAAGTAAAACTGAAGATAAATCTTTTGTAGAGGGAGGGAAACCTTGGTAAGAATGAGACTGTATGAGATTAGTGTATAAAGAGATGCAAGATAACCTTAAACATTGCCCTAATCCTAATGATATTTATGCTGTGTCAACATACAGAAACCTTAAACAGAAGACAGTTATGTGCATCAGGTTCACAATGGAAAGAGACAAGAGAAAATAACTAAAGTAGAGATAATAATTGATACTGAAGAATATTTGTATGTAATGATTTTTTTTTTGAAAAATTAAATGGTGAGATGCAGTGCCTTCTACCTTGTAAGAGACTGACCCTAAAAGCAAGTACTGGCTGACCTTCAGGTAAGCTACATAAACTTTAGCAATGAGCAATGGACGTACGACACTTTAATAAGAGTAAGGGAACCTATAGCTATATCTGTCGGGGAAGAAGCTGAGCAAAAATGCTCACGCGTCTTACCCATACTTGAATTTAAAAAATCATGCATTGTACAAAGAAAGTAAAAGAGTGAGTGCCCAAACCTTTCATAAATGTAGTAAGGAAGCTTTTACATAGCCATAGATTGAAAGATACCTGGGAATGGATAATTCTGATCACAGGATACTGGCAAGGTTTTACTGGTAAGAAATAATGAAAGAAGTAGAGAATGCCAAAAATCATTTGATTCTAATGCTTTTCAAAGACACACCATTTAAATATGTTGACTTGGGCATTCTGGGACTATTTATAAAATCTTCCAATTGGATTTAGTAGATTGTGGTTATTTTTGGCTATGTACCTATGTACCCTGAGGATATCTCCTAAGTATAATGCTAACTCTATGGAGAATTAGTTATATTATTTTTCAGTGTAGGGGCACCTTAGGAAATAATCTCTGACCATCACTGACCAGGGACTCTATTTATGTTGAGAATAATTTGTCATTTGCTCTAGTGCTTTAAGATCAAATGATTAAAATATGTATCATGCCCATCCAGATGTGTTAGCAAAGCATTTTAACCAGACATGAAAATCTATGCTGAGAAAAGTTATTGAGAAAGGTGATAAAAACTAGGGTCATTTAATACCATACTTTCTGGTCGCCATTAGAGAAGTACCAAAGCCCTGGGAGAGTTCGGCCATTTTCAAATATTATATGGAAGGCACCCCGTGAACTAAAATATATTGACAGAGAAACTTAAAACATACAAAACTGTCTAAGAACACTTCATCAACTTATGAATAGGCTGAAAGTGATGATGCCCATCATATTGGAGCACATGGAAAGAGCTTAAGATCTGCAATAGTAGATGTATAACAGAAACAACATGCTCCTCCAAACAGGCTTCATGCCGCATGAATGGACAACAGCAACAGTCCTCTCTCTGCACAAAAGCAGGCCATCTACTGACCTTGGGAACTACAGACCCATAAGTCTCACTAGTCTTATACGTAAAGCCATGCAAAGAATTATCATGGACATGATCAATAGATATAGTAAACCTCCAGACACTGGACCCAACCCAGTTTAGTTTCGTCAAGGGCAGATCATGCCTACTTAACCTAGTGGACTTCTTTGAGAAGGTCACCAAAGCAGTGGATGAGGGCAAAATGGTTCATACTCTCTACCTTGACCTGGCCAAGGCATTTGACACAATACCCCACTCAGGCACTGTTGACAATCTCTAAAGGTTAGGAACAAACCCATATGTCACCCGGTGGATAGCCAACTGGCTCACAGACAGGACATAGGAAGTTAGAATCGGGGAGTCCACCTTTGCAAAGAGGCCAGTCACAGCTGGAGTCTCTCAGGGATCAGTCCTTGGACTGCTCCTTTTTGGCATTTACTTCTCAGAAGTCAAGACCAATGTCAAAGGTCCCTGGCTGACTAAATTTGCAGATGATTGCAAATTAGGAGCTGTCATTGAATCTCACACTGACACAAATGTTCTCCAGGAAGGGCTGACACAGACAAATAACTGGTGTCAGAGCCATGGACTAAAACTATATGCCAAGAGATGCATACCAGTATCCTCTGGGAAGTCATCCATCCTGGTAACTATTATATTGACAACACACCCCTTAGAGATGACCCCGTAGTCAGGGACTTAGGGACACACATAGATAGTAATCTAGCCTTTGACTATCATGTGTTTACGTAGTGAGGAAAACCTTCTATGTTGGGCAACTTATAAACAAAGGTATGGCATCTAAATCCAAGGAAGCCATTGATCCATTGTATTTGGCATTCATCAGACCTGTCATTGAGTACAGTGCCTCCTTTGGTATGTACCTAACCAGGGATATTCAACAACTGAAATGTCTATAGAGGTTCCTCACTAAAAGAATACAGGGCTTAAGTAAAATATCCTATGCAGACCGCCTCAAGGCTCTATCCCTGTATTCTGTCTCCTGTAAGATTTTGAGGGAAGATCTATGCCTGACATACAGGACATTGTCAGACCCCACTCTGATGGACCTCCTGCATATCTGAAAAATAAATAGCACCAGAATTACCTGTTCTAAAGACTTAAACCTTGCCTGTGATATAAATAGGACCTGCTGGAGGGACAACTATGTATCTCAGTGATTACCCGTCTCTGGAACAGGCTCCATATCCATGTGAAGCAGAGTTCCTCCCTAACCCAATTCAAGTGAAACCTGGACAATTGGATGGGGAAGAGGTAATTCATCTTTAGTTTGGCACCTATGTCTCTAATGGACAAAGGCAACCTGTAAATGTTTCATATTCCAGGCTCTATCTTGTAAATGTTTCATTTCCCAAGACCCTGCTTACACTTATCAAGTGCACCAGAATTTGTCAGAGATTTGGGATGCATGGCTAGGCTTAAAAAGGTCCGTGTGGTCATTAGCCTAGTAAACACCTATGAACCTAAATGCAAGGTTGACAGGATTTAGCATTGGGGCTCATGTGATAGTTTTGGTTCCTTCCACAGAAAACAAATAAAAAAGTCCATTTGATATAGTAGAAAAACTAAATTATGTAAATTACAGGATTAAACAGATTGGTAATAGGTGGCTGGAACAGACAGAACATAGCATTTCCAAGTCATTGAAAGCAGTACTGGCCTCTGTTGTTAACTCAATGGTAGAAGCAGATGGAACTGGTGGAGAAAGAAAACTGACATCTGTGCATGCTGTACAGGTTTATCATATATTATGTAAGCCATGTAAACAAAAAAAAGTGTTTTTTCAGGAACACTCATTAAAACATACACGATCATGGCCATTTCAGGAAAAAAAGGTTAATTAGAAGTCTCACTGAGCAGTCTTCTCTGGTAGCTCTCTATATTAATGTTAAAAAGTCCCCTTCAAAGCAAGCTCTGAAAGCATTTTTCTATACTTTTTTTTTTTTTGGTATTTCTTGTTAGTGTATTTTGCATCCTCTCTCTCTCTGTCCTTCTCTC
Source organism: Protopterus annectens (assembly GCF_019279795.1). NCBI lineage: Eukaryota > Metazoa > Chordata > Ceratodontiformes > Protopteridae > Protopterus > Protopterus annectens. The sequence continues at coordinate 254,277,496 of NC_056734.1, forward strand.
TGTTGTTTTAATGTATCTTTTTTATCATCATCAGCCCCCTTTTTCCCATTTTTCTACATGGGGGTTGGGGTACCATGTTAACTGTCACTAAATCTCTCGATTCAGTGCCACACTCCTGCCTTCTTCAACACTCATGCCTGACTGTCACAGATCTTCTTTCACACAATCCATCCAGCTCTTTGCTGGACATCCTCGCTTCCTCTTACCTTCTTCTTGTCTGCCCAAATCTTCTTCACCAGATTCTCTTCTTCTTTTCTACACATGTACCCAAACCACCGTAATCTGTTCTCTTTGATCTTTTCTTCAATTGGAGCTACTCTGGCTTCTGCTCTTATGCCCTCATTTCTTCATCTGTCCCACAGTGTGCATCCTACCACCTTTCTGAGGCACTTCATTTCCACCACCTCTAGCTTCTTCAACTACTCTGCCTTTACTGCCCAGGTTTCTGTACCATGCAACAGTAGTGGTCACACCACTGTCTTGTACACCCTTACTTTTCAGCTTCTTTGGCATTATTCTGCCATAGACTACACCTGATATTCTATGCCAGTTGGCTACAGCCCCTCTGATTCTAGCTTTGACCTCTTCATTCAGACTACCCTTCTCCTTAACTAATCCTCCCAGATACTTGAAGCTGTTTACCTGTTCCACTATCTTCCCTTCTATCTCTATTCTCAGCTCCTTCTGATTTCCCCAGTTTGCTGCCATTACCACTGTCTTATCTGTGCTTAGTTTCATCCCATGTGCCTTCAGATTTGCATTCCATTCTCCTATCCTTTGCTGAAGTTCTAGCTCAGAGTCTGCCTGTACTGTCACATCATCTGCATACAGCAGTGTTATTTTACCTTACACTTCTTTTCTTTAAGTTTTAAAAGTTCTAAGTTAAGAAGAATACACTTGTGTATTTGTAAACACAATAAAGCAAACATTTCAAAAATCGCAACTGCCAACAAAATAAAAAAGAAATGTAGCACAAGCATTAACATTCCAAGGACAATAAAGAGCCATTCAATATTCCAACTGCATCATAAAAGCTACTTTTTATTAGTAGATTGAGCGCTTTCATCCACTCGACCATGGACTTCATCAGAATCAAGAACAATTGACACATACACATTTAAATATACTAATTCATCCAATGACATCAATTGTGAACAACCCAATTAAATAAAATGTCCCCACTTAAAGAAGTAGTACATAAAAAAAACTAAACTAAACAGACTTGCGCCTTGAACAAAAGATGTATAAAATAATACATTCATTAAAAACAACTATATTTCCTAAAATTACAATAGAACTGGCATTATAAATTCTAATATAAAAATTCTTTGTTGCTACAAACTTGACGTATTCAGAAATGTAATCCCCTCAGGACATCAACATATACATAATGCACATACTTAAAATCCACCCTATTGTCTCATTTGTAGTACTACAGTAATAGATATATTATTGTTTATGCATGGGGGGTTGTGGCATTTAGTAATAATTGCCATCTCACTTCTTTTTCATCTAGTAGTAGCTTAACATTGCCACTCCTTGGATTTGCTGTAATGCTTTCTAAAATAGCAAATTTAAACATAGTACATGTTGGACTGGAGGCCAAATGCCTATATAAGTGCATGTAGGACTGGAGACTAAATGCCTATATAAGGCATTATTAGTGTTCTGCTTCCTTATGTGATATGTATGTTTACATATTTGATTCTTTAAATATCTAGCAAAAAACTGAGGGTTATGCTACTCAATGCCAGGAGTTTAAATCTCAAAATGCATGCGCTCGAAGCACTCCTAAGTATGGAGGACGTCGACATCTGTGCAGTAACTGAAACCTGGTTCAAGGCTCCAGAGAGCACTCCAGCACTACTGGGCTACAACTCATACCACACATTTGGGTCACAGAACACAGACCAAAACGCAAAAGGAGGGGTTGTATCCATATTCATCAAGGATACCCACATCTTCAGGTTAGTGGCGCAGCATGATACCTCTGAGATCATCCATGTGCAACTAACATAGGGCAAATCTGCAATGCAAATTGTGGCCTGCTACAGATCACCCTCCATGACCCAGGACCACCACTCCGCCTTTCTGGAGACACTGTAAAACATGAAGGTCCTACCGAACACCCTGATCTTGGGAGATTTCAATTATCCTACCATTAACTGGGAAAAATACTTGTGTACAAACTCCCAGGCTCAGCGCTTCCTGGAATTTATCAACTCAAATACCCTGAATCAGCTGGTAAACTCCCCTATCAGAGGCCACAACATATTGGACCTGGTCATCACCAACATGGGTGACAGGTGCTCCGTACTGGAGGTCAACCCGTCACTGGTTAGATCAGACCATAAACTAATCACCCTGGATGTCCACACCCCACCACCACCCCCAACTAAGGAAACCACAGTGAAAAACTTTTCTAAAGCAAACTTCACCTTACTTAAGGCAGAGGTGGTATGTTTCACAGCCCCCACGCTAAAGGATAACACTGCCCAAGATGCAGAATCCTTTACAATTGCACTCTATGAGCACCTACAAGGATGCATGGATCATGCCATCGCTAGCAAAACCGATTCACTCCCCTAAGAGAAGGAAACCAGTCTCGTGGACCCCTGCCATAAACAAGTTATACAACAAAAGGAGGAAACTAGTTCAGAAAAAAAGCAAATCCCAAGAAGGAAGACATCCCTGATCAGTATCAGTAAGAAACTAATGATGTCCTTCATAAAGTCATCCAAGGCTAACTTCGATAGAAAAATAGCCAAGGATTCGAAAGATAACCACAAAGCCTTCTTTAGCTATGTCAAGAATCTAAGTGGCAACTCGCAGATATGCTCTGAGATAGTGCAAAATAGCACCTACTGATATTGCCAAAGTACTGGCAGATAGATTTGGTGCAAACTTCACCTCCCTCTTCGAAAGGGCCCACAACAATACCGGAAAAGTGTAGTGTCCTGGAAATCACAGAAGCACAGGTGAAAACAGCCCTTTCAAAAGCTAAAAAACACAGCATCAGTGGGGCCAGATGGTGTCTCAGGCTGCATCTTGCACGAGCTACAGAACAAACTAACCCCCCACCTAAACACGTTGTTCAACCTCAGCCTCACCACAGGCTACATGCCCATAGAATGGCGTACAGCAATGGTTATTCTGCTCCACAAAGGAGGGGCCAAAACTGACCCTGGTAACTATCGCCCCATAAGCATGACTAGCCTGGTCTGCAAGGCTATGGAGTGCATCATCATGGAATTCATTAACAAAGACATTGGGAACCTCCAAACACTTGACCCAACCCAGTTCGGCTTTGTTAAGGGCAGATCATGCCTACTAAAACTGGTTGACTTCTTCAAGACAGTTACCAAGGCCATAGACGAGGGAAAGGTGGTTCACACAGCCTACCTTGATCTCGCCAAGGCATTCGACACCATTCCTCACTCGGATATTATAGAAAAACTCACTAGCCTGAACATAAACCCCTATGTCACAAGATGGGTTGCCAACTGGCTTACAGACAGAACTCACACGGTAAGAATAGCGGGCTCCAGGTCTGACTCTAAACCAGTCACAAGTGGTGTCCCACAAGGCTCGGTTCTGGGACCCCCACTGTTCGGCATATATTTCTCAGAAGTACAGACAAACACAAGAGGACCATGGCTAACCAAGTTCGCCGATGCAAACTGGGAGCCGTAATTGACTCTTCAGCTGACAACGACATCCTCCAAAAAGACCTTACTGAGACAGACACCTGGTGCCAAAGTCATGGCCTCAAGCTAAATGCCAAAAAATGCTTAGTCATCCCGTTTGGGAAAAACAAAACACCCACGAATTACCCCATAGACAGCAGCCCCCTTAATACAGAAGAGGTAATAAGAGATCTGGGGACCCAAGTAGATAGTAATCTCTCCTTTGACAATCATATTGCCAAAGTAGTTAGGAAATCCTTCTATGTGGCCCATCTAATTACTAAGGGGTTCGCATCTAGAAATAAAGAGGTTATAGTGCCCCTCTACTCGTCACTCATCAGACCCATCATAGAGGACAATGCCCCATTTGGGATGTACCTCACAAGACACTTCCAACAGCTTGAAAGACCCCAAAAGCACCTCACCAAGAGGATTACTGGCCTCAAACATATGTCCTATGCAGCCCAACTGAAAAAACTGTACTCAGTGGCATATTGCTTACTCAGAGGTGATCTCTGCCTGACTTACAAAGCCATGTCCAACTCAGAATTGATGGACATGCTCCACCTAAAGAAATTCAAGTCACTGCGAGCCACACGCTCTAGTGAGCTAAACCTCACCTCAACAATAAATAGAACATGCTGGAGGGATAGATTCCTGTCACAGAGACTCACCGTGCTTTGGAAAAAAATTCCTAACTACATTAGGCAGAGCCCCTCACTAACACTCTTCAAGAGAAGCCTTGACAAGTGGATGGCTAACAGAATATACACCCCTGGGATCACTTCATTGGCTCTGCTTGACAGAGGCTCAGTTAATTAATCAACGGGGCGGCAAAAGATGACACACTCTGGCTAGGCTTATAAATGCCCTCAGGCAGATAGCCTAGTACCTACCTATGAACCTATGAACCTATCTGTCTGTTTTCCCAATATAAAATCCCAAACATGTAGAGCACTTAACTAAATATACTACGTTTCGAACAGCAATTACCTTTCTTCAGATTTACCCTAGTTCTACTGATGTTATCTAAAATAATAAATTTATCTTCCATAATTGCAGAACACTAATTACATCTTCCACATTTTCTAGTACCTCCTTTCCCATGTCCCTATGAATGTGTTTCTGGATTCAGTTTATATTCAAATATTTGTTTATGATTAACTCCTGTTTTAAACACAAATTTTGGTTTGTCCTCTAATAAGGTGTAAATCTCATCATCACATCTCAGAAGATTCCAATTCCTAACCACTATAATTTTAATGTGTTCAGCTGAAGTATTGTATTCCAACACAAGGGCTTTCCCAAAGTCCTTATCTACTTGTTTTTTGTCTGAGAGTTCAACTCTGTTTCCTAATAGGGGTTTGTACTTTTCGCACCATTAAGTTTTTACACATGGTGTCACATCCTTGATCAATTCTATGGGATATCTCCTGTTGGTGAGCATTTCTTCTATAAAGTCTGTTTCATTTATCATATCATCACACATAGATGTCATATGGGCAGCCCTAATACACTGTCCTTTAAGAATGCTTTTTGTCTGACTGTAGGGGTGGCAATTGGAAAATTGAAGGTATGAATTAGTAAGTCTTCTTCCTGTATATCTGGGACTTAAATCCATTTTCTGAATGAGATATATGTATCCAGATATGATATACCTTCCATACTATAAGAATGACTGAATTTCAAAAATGTACTGGTATCATTTATATAATTTATAAATTCTCCTATACCTTCACTTGTGCATTTGTGTTACATTCTCTGAGTACAAATATGTTAATTTAGGAATAGCTAAGAATGTAGGAATAGCTGAGAAATAATTTTTATTTAAGGAAAAGAGAACGTGTCAAGGTTTCTTTGTGACAGCTGCCGGAAGAGACTGCTCAGTAAGAATTTCTTATACCCCCTTACATGATATTTCTTCTTATGCTCGCAAGCCCTATGACTTTTTACTTGCCCACACATTACGCAAATTTAACTTTAGAAACTCAGTAGCCTCATCACATCTACTTACCTGTGTTCTAAAATACTGCACTGAGAAGGTCATTCCCTTAAACTGATTAAACCTCAGCTACCCACCTTTTCATATTTTCCCACCCAGTACATGTACAATGCAATACCTACAGCTTTAACAAACTTTCCAGCTTATATTTAAAAGGTGTGACTACAACTGTCTCACAAAGTAACTGTAAAACGTTAAAACTGAGCTTGGTCAATTTGTTTATAAAGAAACCTTGCTACAAAACCTAACAGTTTAGTGGCCCTTTAAGAACACTACAGTTTGATTTCGAATAGCAGTCCTCATTTAGCTACACTGTATTTTTATACAGGAAAGATAATTTTAATTTAGATATAGAAACATCAGAATAAACTTTCAAACATTTGTTATGTAATGGTCATCTTAGGCAGAATATGAATTACCTCATTCTCAAAGAATATACACTCTTTATATGACCTTAGAATATCTGTGAGAGATGTAAGCACATCCATAATATTGAAGCTAAGCTCTCAACAGTAGTCATACAATGAGCATACAGTGCTTTCACTATGAATACAGATGTTCTAAAGACTATGCCAATGAAAGCTTTATCTGTACCTCAAAATCCATAAGCTCAGCAAAACTTGAACACATATGTAAAGCATATTTAGCAGACCTCCAAAAACCACAGTAAATCAAACATACATAGTCACTATACCATGACAATGAGGATAGTGTACTGTAAAAATATATCTGGCGTTAACACTAAGCCAAGCAAGCAGCAAAAGCTTGTAAGGCAAATATTGCAACTTGGTAACCCCCAGGGTATCTGAGTAAGTGGTGATTAAATGGTGTGCAAAACAAATATATACTTCACTTGCTTTTGTGTGGACATGGGTACAATGTCATGCCTATGCTGGATCAAAATTAGCTTAGCTGCTCCAGTGCCACAGATGGATAAAGCCCTGGCTATGACACAGGTGATCTATGTTAAAATAGCAGGCTGGGTGAATGACAGAATAGCAAGGAGGGAAGGGCATATCCATCCCATGAGAGGGGAGTGTGGTACATGGGCTTCTCTTTGCAGCAATCCCTGTTGGAGGCCAGGGACTTCACTTAAGGATGCATTATAAGAAGGGTGGAAAGTAGGCATGGCTGAGCTGCTGTTGAGTTGGGTTTCAAATTATGCACAAATATTAGAACAAACCACATTGCCACAAAGGGAGAGGGGAAATGGGTAAGTCAAATAGAACCTCCCCAGATGGATGTACAGATGTGCCAGGCCCCTGATACCTAAGGATCCATGCCTGGTCCCAGCAATACAAGGATAAGTCTGAGGGAACAAGGAGTAGCTGGCAGACCAAGTGCAGGTGGGGTATCATGCTGGGCTGGCAATGATGATGAAAAGATGGACAAAATAAACAAATAAAATTTTACAAAATAAGAATAAAAAGACTTAAGGCTAAAAATAATGTAGACAGTTCAGACAGCATATTTCCAAAAATGCTACATGGACAATGCAATAGAGCCCAATAGAGTGAAAGTGATATATTGCAATTTAGATACATGATACAGTGGTATGCAAATTGTACTTTAGCAGCTCATTATCATGACTTAGAATAGAACACTATGCAGTTAAAGTGCTAGTGCTCCCCTTACCAACCACAGCAAAACAGCTGCAGAAGCACCTCTACCCACACTGATGCACACACACACACTCAGAGAGAGAGAGAGAGAGAGAGAGAGAGACACACACACACCAAACATGTACACATGCAATTGTGCACATTCACATACACATTCACTCATGCACTCACACACACTGCCTGTCACACATGCACATACCAATATTAAGACAACTGCAATCATGCCACTACAAACACACACACACGCGCGCGTGCCCACACAGGCACACATGTACACATACACACACACACACACGCACACACAAACACACACACACACAACAAATGTACACATGCAATTACGCACATTCACATACACATTAACTCATGCACTCGCACACACTGCCTGTCACACATGCACATACCAATATCAAGACAACTGCAATCATGCCGCCACCACACACACACACACACACACACACACACACACACACACACACATGCACACACACACACACACACACACACTTGCATACATGACCTTTACCACACACAAGATGGCTTCATGATACTTACTCCACTGGGGCTAACATCCTTGCTCTTTTTTTTTTTACTTCACTCCCCAAAGTACCACAGTAAAACTATTCTTTAACGCTTTCTCAGCTGTGCTATTCTGATCCTGGTGAAAGGTTCTGGGGTGTGTACATGACTAATTAGCATTATCTGCAACCTGGACTCAGAAATGTGCATGCAGCCTTTGCCAGCTAGACCATAGCAGCCACACAGACTGGAGTTTTCTTATTGTAGTGACACTACAGTGGTCTCTGAATTTGAAGTCTTCACCACATTGCATAAACCTACCCAAAAAACTTTATGCCTTATGATAGATGCTTCTGGATCTCAGAAAAGCTTATGCTGGAGTGAACAATTTGACAAACGTTTTAGTCTAGTGTTTGCTTCATCCAATGACTTTCTAAACAAGTTATTATGATCCAAACTGTCGCTGAACTGCAGAGACTATGACTGAATCCAACAATTCAAAAATCTAAATCACAAATAACACAGCTGTATGAAGGATAACCACATTCATTTTAATGAATAAAACTTCATCAAATAAAACATAAAAAGTTAAAAACTTATATAGCTCTATTCAATCAAATTGCAAGGTCATGACAGCCAAGCCCCCAAACCAAACAAACAATTAAAGAACCCTTCTACTTTGTTCCAACAGATATAATAAAAATGTTTGCAAATATTACAATGTTATGAATTCATCAAAAATGCAATCCATAATTAAAAGTGTCCCCCCTCAAAAAGATTTGAATATATATTACTTTATAAAATCACGTCATGAATATTGTTATGTTATGTTATGAAAATAAGTAATGTTTCCATATGTATATAATACTTTAAATGTCAAGTGACTTATAAACTGTTGAATGACATTAGGTGAAACATTAGATGTTGTTGAAGAAAAGTGTCTTTAATATTTGCACTGTAAATTGCACATCTTGAGAGCTATCCAGTATTATTTGTATTATTAATTATAAAATTAAACGTGTTTTCATATTTCTGTAAATATGTCAATAAACATGCAATTATACAGACATTTCTTGTTGTCATGTAAAAGCTTATGTCTGGTTAAAATATTCTAATTATATATGACTAGGATGTATAGTTTTCAAGATATGAATATTTGTGAAAGTTTAGAAAAATATAATTTGATGTTTGTGTGCATTATACTATATTACAGTATTTATGGAAATTACTATGAATGTGATGTTATTACTGTTAAGAATATTTCTTACTGATAACATTGCTATTTGTGCAGTTTTAATCACTTTCATTGTTCACAAATATTTACTTGTGTTTATCTTATGCTTTTCAAGTTTATTTTTCTGAAAATGCTCCAGAATGCAAGATGTGAGTTGGCTGGTAGAGGTACGGCATTTGCACCACATAGGTGTTAATGAGATAGCAGAATATTCTAGTTTGTTTGTGTCTTTCGGCTTTTCCCGGTTGGTGGTTGCCACAGTGGAACTCCGTTCCGCTAATGATTGGTAGTTGATTTTTACGTGTTGAGTTACCAGCCCTGATGCAAAACCTTCAACAAAGGTATGCCCATTCACGCATATCTCCACGCAGAAGATGCTCTAGCTGAGAATCGAACCGGACAGCGTCTTACTGTGAGGCAACAACGTTACTGCAGCACCACCATAGTACAGTGACTAAATTTGAGATGTAATAGAAGGGCTTGACCTGTAGGTGGAGTAAATCAAAGTTACCTGAATGAAGAAGGAAGAGGGCCACTCTGTGCTCAAAAGGAAACTTTGGGAGCACAGATGCAGATGTGTTTGAGTCCCAGAGAAGAAGGTGTTTGGAATCTTCAGAGGGAAATTCAGTTACCTTTCTGAACAAAGGAAGTTTGAATTCTCTAGAGAGAGTGATTTGTTGGCATCTTTGAGTAAAGAGAAATAAGCCATTAACCTGACATTATTAGTAGAAAACTTTATTTAACTATGTTAATACTGTTATAAACAAAGCACAACACTGTGCAGACCCAATAGTAAATTGTATCACAAACACAGACCCAGAGGACTAAGCAAATGTATTAGCAGACAAATTCAGCTCCAGCTTACCCCTCCCCCAATATTCTGATAACAAATACTCACGCATGCACCACCTTCACTTCTCCCAAGAACAAGCTCTCAAGGCATGATCTAAGGCTAATAACATGGTCCATGCAGCCTGATAAAATAAAAGGCTTCCTATTCACTATTAGCAACAAAACATGCTTTATGCCAGATGGATGAAGAACAGCAAGAGTTATCTACTTGCACAAGGGAAGGGCATCAATGGACTCAGGTAATTATAGACCCATAGGTCTGACCAGCCTCATCTGCAAGGCCTTACAAAGGATTATAATAGAATTAAAAAATAAGGACATATGTAACCTAAAGACTCTCAACCTGTCCGAGTCGTAGGTTCTGCCTACTTAATTTGGTCATCTTTTTCAAAAAGGTCACTGAGGAAATAGATAAAGGCTAATCAGTGCACTGTACATATATGGAACTTGCAAATGCATTCAGCACCATCCCACATTTGTACAACACGGATGAACTTTCCCAGATGAATGCTATTTCCTATGTAACATGTTGAATAACAAATTGTTTCAGAAATAGAACTCAGAAAGTAAGGGCTGGAGGACTACTTTCACCAAAAAATCCTGTCTCTAGTGGAGTACCTCAGTGTTCATCCTTAGACCACTCCCCTTTGATATGTACTTCTTGGAGGTCAAAGCTAATATTAAGGTCACATGGCTTGCCATGTTTGCAGATGATTACAAACTTAGGGCAATTATAAACTCTCCACAGGGCACTAGGATCCTACAAGATGGCCTGTCTCAATAAAATTGCCAGTGTCAAAATCATTGACTAAAACTAAATACCAAGAAATGTATAATTGTGTCCCTTGGCTACTATGACTCCTGTTGTAACTATCACATTTTTAATGCTTCCACAAGAATTGATCCCATAGTTAAACACCAGAATATATTTGCCAGAAATGAATTGTGCTCTGATCCCCATATATATTGTAAGGAGGTCCTTTTTCATTGCACAACTTATATCTAAAGGTGTCGTTTCCATATCCATGGAGGCAATTCTTCCACTGTACTTGGTACTTATTCAGATGGTCATTGAGTATAATGTCTGCATCGGTGTGTACCTGTCCAAATACTTATCACACATAGAATGACCATAATGACAAATACAAATACAGCATGAAAAAAAAGTTCCAAAGACATAACAGCAGCATGACAACATTGATTCAGGAAATATAACACAAACAGTGGTCAAATTTTACCCTAGTGATGTGTTCACAAACAGGAACTCTTTTCTCAAAAGTTGTGCAAAGCAAAATCATAGTGCAAAGAAACTTTTGTAGGTGGTATGACTTGTGCATTGGATGACCAAAACCTAAGAAGAATTATATGCATATAGGGTCAGATTTCAGAAGTTGTGATTCAACAAAAAAATTATAATTCAAGAGACTTGATTTTGTAATATTTGAGAATATTACTGAACATAAAAATATATCAAAAAATAAAAATAAAAAAAAAGATAACAACCGACTGCAGGACATGCCTCATTTATTAAAAACACAATAGTTTAAAAACAATCCCCTGGATTTAGCAAGCCCTGCTCAGTGTGCAGGACTAGTGCAGGAGCTCCAGCAGGCAATAAGTTTGCCGTGCAATCCAGGAATAAGCTGTAGGGATGTGCACGAGCGTTCCTGCACTAGTCCTGCACGGACTCAGCCCCTGTATGCAAATGACCCCATTTGTAAGAGAAATCCATGCAAATGAGGTGAATTTGTGATCCAGGAAGCTGGAAGCCGGCCGTGCAGGACTAGTGTAATCTGCATTAATGTACTCTGCCAGTAATGGAGTATATTTCTGCAAACTACAAAACGGAGCCATGACAGCTCCAAATAAAGGGTGGATATTATGTAAAAAGCATGTCAATGGCCAAGTATAAGGCCACTGGCATGGAACATAGCTTCAAAAATAAGAAAGTCAACTTTTATTTTTTAGCCAATCTCGGCTGTTTAAGCATAGGGCAGCTGCGTGCAAACAGGATCGGGCAGAAACTAAGAAAAAAAACCTAAAATAAGCATTCTAACCAAAATCACTATTTTGCCATTACACTCAATGGCAGGCAGGAGACAACATGGCTAGTGAATAATGGTTGCTAAGGGGGGATGCTCAGTGTGGGACCTGTAACTATGCATCAGCTGGCAATCCTATGCAAATGAGAAGAATGATACTGAATCCCAGATTTCCCCTGCATGCTAGTCAGCACCCAACAGTGTAAGAGCAGAAATAGCTTGGTGCAAGCCTAGGAGTTAGCTGACATCATGGGGCTGGGGGTGTCAGGCATACTGTAAGCATATTGGAGCCCTGTGGCTCGGGTTTGCCCTTAACTTAGCAGAGATAAGCAAGGGTGTGTGTCTGAGACTGCCTAGCACTCTTTACATTGCCTAAGTGGGTGTATGCGCTGAGCACCGGGTTTTAAAGGAAAAAAAAGTAAACCAGGAAATAGCAACTCTGTGCACATTTGAGCACTGTGTTTGTGCGGCGTGCCCCCAGGCTTAAGCAGGAAGGCAATGGGAAGGGAAAACAGCAGTAGGAAGGTAATATAGGAGAACTAGTATAGCTGGCAGGTGAAATGTATCAGAATCAGCCAATTACACAGGCAGTAGACCAGCCCAGCCCAGAACACTACTATAAACTATACAAACACCTTTCCTTCTGTTTTTTCCCACATACTCTACACCACCAATTTATACAAGCGGGGAGCTTTTAACAAACAAAAACAACAAAATTATAGTAGCTGCAGCAGTTGTCAGACATCAACATGTGGAAGAGGCTGAGGGTGGTGAGGATGAGAATGCTGTCGACCACCCCACAGTGAGGAGACAGAGAAGGGTGTACAGACCCAGGGTAACCTACCAGGGGCTACATGAGCTGGAGATAGTGGAGTGCTATAGGATGGACAGGGGCCTCCAACAGCAAATTGTTGAGCTGTGGAGGCCACACCTGGCACACAGAACAAACAGAGGGGAACCCATCCCAGTGGATAGCAAGGTATGTGTAGGGCTAGGAATACTAGCCACAGGTACCTCCCAAAACCCATCTGGGTATATCATGGGAATCTCACAGGCATCAGCATCCAGGGTATTCCACCAGTTCCTGGATGCCATGTCAACACATGCCAATGAGCACATATATTTCCTCAACACCCATGAGGTGTTGACCGGCAATACGTGTCGCTTCCACCAAATAGCAGAATACCCTGATGTGGTGGGTGCTATAGACTGCATGCATATATGCATCAAAGCACCACCTGGTGAGTGGAATAGGGTCTACATCAACCGCAATGGCTTTCCCTCCATCAACTGCCAGGTCATGTGCGATGCCCAGGGCATTATAATGAATGTGTGTGCTGGCTGCCCTGGAAGCTATCATGATTCCCAAATCTGGCATCATATGCAGCTGTACCAGAGATTTGCCATTGGGGACATCCATTATGGTCACCTAGTGGGGGATACTGGTTACGCACTGGAGCCGTGGCTGATGACACCCATCAGAAATGCACACACACATGAACAAGAACACCATAATGTGGCACACGCACAGACCAGAATCATAATAGAGCATATGTTTGGGATGCTCAAGCCACAGTTCTGGTACCTGGGCACATCTGGTGGAGTCTTGCAGACTCACCAGCTACATGTATCCAAATTGTTATTGTATGTGCCATGCTAAACAATATGATCTTGTGGAAACTGCTGCAGCAGAAACAGCACGGGGCAGGGCCACACAGCCTACCACCAATGCAAGGCCTGTACAGGCATAGAGTGACCCAGAGGAGGAATAACCTGAGCCTGCCCCAGTAGGCAGATCGAGGCATGCCCAGTATGCCCTGGCCATGGCAAAGAGGCAATGCATAGCACATACAATGACACAGTAGGGACCCAGGGAATGACACCTCTCTCTGACTCGCACAAACAGTAAAAGGGATGCCAAACATGACACTACCTGTGCTCAACCATGTATAGGGAGTGTACCATGTGCATCCAGCATAGGCAGCCCCCAGCACCATCCTCAATACTGGGACACCCACAAGGTAAGTCACTCTCCTTACCAATTGCTGATTGGAGTAGTATGTGTTGTTACATGTATCTATGGTATGGATGTGAGCATGCAAGGGAATCGGGTGGCTGAATGGAATTCCAGCAGATAGTAGACACCTATAATGGCAGATCTGTAACAAATACTGGTGTTACCATAGTAGCCAGTACTACACATGGTGACAAAACCCACTGCAGGAAATGTGCTGAGCTACATGTGTGTCCATATGACACACACATGCCAGTCAGGGAGGTTGACATACCCAACAACAGTCTCAGCCAACAGGACAGGTATAAACAAACACAAACAAAGGCTGTACCAAGGCCTCTGAATGATGCATAAGGGTAACCTCCCCCCAGGCCTACACAGACAGACTACATCAGGTCAGGCAGTGGGATGTTAGTTCTGAAGGGTAGGAAGTCAGAAACGGATATGTAGATCAATCAAACCTAAGACCTGTAGTACACTGCTGTGCCTCTAGTCAGCATGATAGGTTAGAAAACAGAATGAAATGGAGTACCTGACATACCAGTACAATCATAGAAAATGTGTACAAGTGTCAGGTGTGCCCCCAATCCAGTGTAGCAATGTAGAAACAGTCAGGTGTGCCCTCATATCCTAGGTTAACGTAGTAAAAGTAGAAAAATCACTGTTCCACTGGTTAGAGCCAAATCCTTTAATGAAGTCAAAAACAAATCCAGTTCAACAATATGAGCGCTTTCGTCTGCAACTAGGCAAACTTCATCAGATCAACTTGTATTTTACCTTTTCATCCTTAATTGACAGATATTACAACTAGTATTTATACACTTTTTATACATTTTTTACACCATGAACATATTTTTACATTTTTATGTATAATATTACATATATATTTAAAATATATAAATTATATATATTTATATTTTACTACCTTTATTTTCACCATCATTTTTATGTCTTTTTAGTATTTTTATGCAATATTTGATTGAGTTTCATGTGATCTTTTATAAAAGGAATAACCTTGTTGAGTTTTAAAGCATTTGTGTTTTAACCATTTCAGGCATCCTTGTATTTCAATTGATTTAAATTGCTTCACAAAATTTTAAATTGCTTGATTGAATTATTGAAGGGAAAAGTTTCTGGGTACACACCTATATATAAAGCCTTTTGTACCAGTGGGATTTTATCTGATGAAGTTTGCCTAGTTTTCTCTTTTTTCTAGTACAGTAGGAAGGAACTGGAATCTACTACCCAGTGACATAACACTAATCTCATCACTGCCCCTCTTCAAACAAAGAATAAAAGAACATCTGAAAAGTCACTGGCTCTGTTCCTGCACTAAACCTGACTAAATTTCTATCGCTCTCTATCTCATTTCTTCCCCTGCATCTCTCTCCCCCTTCCCTGAACAATTTATCTTTTTTTACTTACCTCTTTTCCTCTTCACTGAAAATTTGTTTAATCCTTTCTTTTTTACTTTACTCTTACTTTCCTCACACTTCTCCTCCCTACTCACCTTTTGCTAATTTTTGCTTCTCTGTAGTTTATTTATTTATAGGTAATGATATTAGTTCCTATTAGTGAATTGTTTTTGCATGCAAATCTTTCCTTTTTTGACTTTACAATTATCCTGGTGTTTTTGCTTGTATTACACTTCAAATGTTGTATGTTTTTTATATATACTGTGGAGCTTTTCTCCCCGGGCCTCTACTGAAAATGGAAATATATCCAGCTAGACTAGCCCGGTCAACAAATGTAAAATAAATAATAAATAAATAAAAAATAGTTGCAGATGAAAGCGCTCATGTTGTTGAACTGGATTTGTTTTTGATTTCATTAAAGGATTTGGCTCTAACCAGTGGAACAGTGATTTTTCTACAGTTTCTTGTTTGACCTTCTTGGTTTTGTGGTAACATGTAGTAACAGTCAGGTGTGCCACACCAATCCTATGTAGGCATGTGGTAACAGGCAGGTGTGCCCCCCAATCTGTGTAGCAATGTAGTAACAGTCAAGTGTGCCCCCCAATCCTGTGTAGAAATGTAGAAACAATCAGGTGTGCCCCCCATAGCCTATGTAGACATTTAGTAACAGTCAGGTGTGCCCCCCAATCCTATGTGGAAATGTAGTAACAGTCAGGTGCCCCCCCAATCCTATGTAGACATGTAGTAACAGTCAGGTGTGCCCCCCAATCCTGTGCAGCAATGTAGATACAGTCAGGTGTGCCCCCCATATCCTATGTAGACAGTAGTAACAGTAAAGTGTGCTCCCCCAATCCTATGTAGAAATGTAGCAACTGTCAGGTGTGCGACCCCAATCCTATGTAAATGTGCCGTAATAGTCAGGTGTGCCCCCCCACCAATCCTGTGTAGAAATGTAGTAACATGTATGTGTAGGTATAATACTAGTGCAGCACAAATGCCCAGAGGTGGCCAAGGTAGCAGGATAGATTGTAGCATTTGTACAATATGCAGGTATGTGTGTTAGGCTGGTGTGTGTTTCATATTGTGTGAGCGTGGTCAGTATGTATGCATGCTGAGGTATGACCTGGTGGCCATTGCCCACTACTGCTGATGACAGGGCCAAGTTCTCACAACTGCAGTGCTAAAGACAATTCCCACCAGTATAACATGTGCTAACAGTAAGCCATTGTAATTGTATGGTGTTAATATGTGTCACCATTTGAAAGATTGACATGGCATGGCTGTTGGGATAGCTATACAAGCAGTACACAGGGGAAAGTACCCCAGACATACAGTATATAATGTGTAACTGTAAAATGGACACACCCTTGGAATTGTACATACAGGTATGTGTCACATTATTTGGGCCTGTAGTAGGGAATACTGGTGCTGTCTGTCCAAACACTTGTAGATCACAAAGGTGATAGAACTGATGTATTGGGAAACAGCTGATGTACCTGCACATGCCAGCATAACTGGAATGCCCCATGCATATCTGTGCATCAGATGTGAGTAGTGTCCATAGCACACATGCACCCAGCTCACCCAAACACTACCCACAGGTACCTCCCTGGTCATATCCCTGCTGTTGGGAATGGGTACAATATGACTCCTACCTGTATATAGCAATAGTGAAAGAATGCAGCATGCAGTGCAGGTGTCCTATGCAGGTGTGTCCCGTGCTGTAGGTAGCACCCTGCCAGCATCCACACCACCTGATCAATACTGATAGAAAGTATTGGCATGAACACCTAGCACACCTACCCTGTCACCTCAGGGGAATATACTGTATGGCGGTCTGGGACTGTAGGACTGACAGAATGCAATGGCCTGCCATAGCTTGCCTGCATCACCAGCAAATGGCCTACAGGCCTCTGCCAAAGGCCTGAGTCTCACATGTACTGCCAATGCATGTTATGTCATGGACGCCCAAATAACAACGTAACACACTCCACATAAGCCATATGCAAGGCCATGTGGACAAACCATAGTAACATGTCCACCATGTTCCTCTGCATGAACTGTGGACCAATGACAAAACACAGCTGTGATGAGGTGATAACCTTAGGGAAAGTATCAGATAATGTATGCATGATGTATGGAAGAGGATAGAACAATGGAAGAGTGGGAGCATGGGCAACATGGAATATGTAAGGTCTGACACACAGGCATGTGCACACACTAGCCCTGGCTGCATACACATAAATGGGTGGCTACAAACCTGCTTGTATACCACAATAGTGGTAATGTCCTGACTTATGGCCCCTGCCTCTGGGTAATCTATGTGAATCTATGCAGCTGTGAGGTATTGCCACAACAAGATAAGGCCATACTGTCATGTTGATGGATGTACAAGTATGGGACCTCTGCCAGCACTGCACCAATGTGCTGAACCAGACACACAGACCCAGCAGCAAGTGTCTACAGCTCCCCCTCCAGAATGACATAACTTTTCATGAATATGTAGGTGTTTACTGACAGTACCAGACACAGTTGCATTCACCCTTGTTCCCCAGGACATCACTGTGAGCATGAATGTCCACCTGACAGTACTTGAGGACATAAAACATCACAGTGTATAACAGTACACATGTCTGAATATCTCTGGTAACACCAGTACCATGTAGCAGAAGCAGCACAGACACAATCACCTATGGTGCACATTATCCCTTGCACAGTTTGACCCCATATTACCAAATTATTTATGGATACCCTGCAGAAACAGTTTGCTACCTGTAAGTGTACAACAAAAAGGTCTGCACTGGAGTACAAACTACCTGGAATGGATCCACACATTCAATACAGAACGCATTCTGGGCATGCTCACACACTTAAATGAAGCCCATGTCTGCAAACAGCAGTGGATTATACATATGTGACAGTTGCAGATGTTAGTGCATACACTCCTCAGTATGCAGCAGTCATGCTTTGCACACACATTGGATAGGAATACAGACATATATCCAAGGACAACACACTATAATATGCCAAAAGTAGACATACAGAGATGAGTGGAAGAGAGTGACTGCGACAAAGAGCCATCCATCATGAGGCCTGTCCCACCCAGCACACAGCCAAATGGCTACAACCACATGATGTGCAAATGTCACTCACTGTAGAAATTAGCCACTGGTATCCATCAGCATTAAAGACAAGGTGGTGCAAGTGCTAGCTGTGAAGCATGACTGTACAAGGCAGTAGTCATCTAGCAGATGTATACATGTACCTACGGAATATAACTCTGTGTGTGCCTGCATGTGGTGTGCCAACCTCTAGATGAATGTGTTATGGCCCATGCACACACACTGCCCTCTCCATAGCCTTAAATATGACAAGCCTGCTGATGTCATCCACTTTTAAATACACCTTTGGGAATGGAGTAGCCCAGTAATCTCCAGTGGTGTGTCCTAAAACTGTGTAATGCTATAGTGTGGTAAACTAGTTAGGTAGGAGTTCTAATCCCAGACATTGCAACTGTGTGTGTGTGTGTGTGTGTGTGTGTGTGTGTGTGTGTGTGTGTGTGTGTGTCTGTGTAGATAGCAATGCTTTGTAGGCTAACACTCACTACAATTCAAATGCCCTAATTTGACAAGCTTGCTGATGTCATTCACTGAGAAATAGACCTTTGGAAAAAGTGTAGTCCAGTAATCTCTGTGGCACTTCCTATAACTGTGTAATGCTGTAGTTTGATAAACTAGTTAGGTAGGAGTTCTAATCACAGACATGGCAAGTCGGTGTGTGTGTCTCTCTGTTTGTGTAGGAAGCAATGCCTATTTAGGCTAGTAGCACTCATTGCAATTCAAATGCCCTACTGTGACAAGGCTGCTGATGTCATTCACTGTGAAATACACCTTTGGGAAAGGTGTAGCCCAGTAATCTCTGTGGTGTGTCCTATAACTGTGTAATGCTGTAGTGTAGAAAACTAGTTAGGTAGGAGTTTGAATCTCTGACATGGTAACTGTGTGTGTGTGTGTGTGTGTGTGTGTGTGTGTGTGTGTGTGTGTGTGTGTGTGTGTCTCTGTCTGTGTAGGGAGCAATGCTTTTTAGGCTAGTCACACTCACTACAATTCAAATGCCCTACTTTGGCAAGGCTACTGATGTGATTCACTGTGAAATACACCTTTGGGAAAGGTGTAGTCTAGTAATTTCCATGGTGTGTCATATAACTGCATAATGCTGTAGTGTGATAAACTAGTTAGGTAGGAGTTCTAATCCCAGACATGGCAACTGTGGATGCGTCTCTGTTTGTGTAGGGAGCAATGCTTTTTAGGCTAGTCACACTCATTACAATTCAAATGCCCTACTTTGGCAAGGTTGCTGATGTCATTCACTGTGAAATACACCTTTGGGAAAAGTGTAGCCTAGTAATCTCCATGGTGCGTCCTATAACTGCATAATGCTGTAGTGTGATAAATTAGTTAAGTAGGAGTTCTAATTCCAGACATGGCAACTGTGTGTGTGTGTGTGTGTGTGTGTGTCTGTCTGTGTAGGGAGCAATGCTTTTTAGGCTAGTCACACTCACTACAATTCAAATGCCCTACTTTGGCAAGGCTGCTGATGTCATTCAGTGTGAAATACACCTTTGGGAAAAGTGCAGCACAGTAACCTCCTTGTCGCATCCTATAACTGTGTAATGCTGTAGTGTGATAAACTAGTTAGGAAGGAGTTCTAATCCCAGACATGGCAACTGTGTGTGTTGTGTGTCTCTGTGTGTGCAGGGAGCAATGCTTTTTAGGCTAGTCACACACACTACAATTCAAATGCCCCTCTTTGGCAAGACTGCTGATGTCATTCACTGTGAAATACACCTTTTGGAAAGGTGTAGCCCAGTAATCTCTGTGGTGTGTCTTATAACAGTGCAATGCCATAGTGTGATATAGAAATGTGGTAGTGGTTCAACTCCCACACATGGCAAGTGTGGATGTTTGTCTGTGTGTTTCTTTGTGTAGGTAGCAATGTATTTTAGGCTAGTCACACTCACTACAAAGCAAATGCCCTACTTTGGTAAGCTGCTGATGTCATTCACTGTGAAATACACCTTTGGGGAAGGATCACTCCAGTAATCTCCATGGTGCGTCTTATAACAGAGTAATGCTGTAGTATGATATAATACATTGGTAGGGCTCTATTCCCACACATGGCAAGTGTGGATGTTTGTCTGTGTGTTTCTAGGTCTGTGTAGGGAGCAATGCTTTTTAGGCTAGTAACACTCACTACAATTCAAATGCCCTACTGTGGTAAGCCTGTTGATGTAATTCACTGTGAAATTCACCTTTGGGGAAGGAGCAATCTAATAATCTCCATGGCATGTCCTATAACTGTGTAATGCTGTAGTAGAAAAACCTAGTTAGGTAGGAGTTCTAATCTCAGACATGGTAGGTGTGTGTGTGTGTGTGTGTGTGTGTGTGTGTGTGTGTGTGTGTGTGTGTGTGTGTGTGTGTGTGTGTGTGTGTGTGTGTGATTCATATCCTGTGTGGAGTGGCTGTGAGTGTGTAACAGCTGGACTCATTGTGAGTGGGTTTTGCATATTGCTTATATGGTGGCGCTAGTATATGTCACAATGTCCACCTTACAAGAATAACAGATGTGAAATAGCCAAGAAGCTGGGGTGGCAATCCATACCCCTACATGTGACATCATGGCCTGGTGAACAATGTTAGCAACTCTTGTATTACACAGAGAACACTCTCAACCCATGTCTTATACAAGGCAGAAAAGGTGGTGGAGTAGCCATCATGTACAAATGCACTCTACAAGTATCCACTATCCCTATCCCACAATGCATGATAACTAAGAACTCTGAAACACTCATAATAAATGTCCAACTTAACAAAGTCAAAACTATCAGCATAGGTTGTATCTACATTCCCCCAGGCGACAACATAGTGACCCTAGAAAGTACCTTCCAATGGCTATCCACTACCCACCCCCAAGAAACTATTATTCTAGGAGACTTCAATATCGATTGGAAAACCTGTTCATCAAACTTCCCCACCACCCACATTAACTTAAATGGCTTCTCCCAAATTATAACTTCCCCTACCAGAATCAATAAGCCCAACAAAAAAGAAAGCATCCTAGATTGGATACTAATAAACAACAAATCCCAGTTATATAAATCAGGCACCTTACCAGAGGACATGAGTGACCACTTCCTAACCTATATAATCAGAAAAAGGAATGACCTGCCTCAGCAAAATACCCTTAAGACCATTAGAAACACAAAAAACTTTAACCTCACTAATTTCCAGACCGAACTTAAGTCATGCAATTGGTCCAAACTAAAGCTAATTCCCCCTTGACAAAGCAGTCTCACACATCAATGTTACAATCCTAGCCATCTTAGACAGGCATGCTCCCAAAAGAAATATCAGAACCAAGTGTATAAATAGCTCCATGGTTAACCAAAGGAACTAAACAAAAACTAACTGCAAGGAACACAGCATGGACCTCCTGGAGATCCACCAAATCCTGTCGGGACCACTAGATACAAACAATTGAGAAATGAGGCAAAAAAATCCACCATGCCAGACAAACAAACCTACTATTTCAACTTACAGAAAAAAACATGAGAATCAGCCACAAAAATTCTGGTCAGGCCGTAATAAACTGCTCCATCCAGGTAAATCCACAACCCCACCCCTTCAACTACCTTACATCTACCCCCTAAAAGTGTAGCAGAGGCCTTCAATACTTTCTTTACAGAAACAGTTCAGTCCCTACCTAATAACCTATCTCCCAACTCCTCAAACACCACCTCACCCACTGCTGATAATATACTTCCCTTCAAATTTGATCCTATCCCCACAGACTATATTAAATCCCTACTTAAGAAACTCAAACCTACCACCCTTGCAGCAGACTTACTCCCTGCAGAATTTCTACAAAAGGCTGCTAAGGAAATAGCTTACCCTGTCTCCATTTTAATCAATCGTACTATCCACGAATCTTATGTCCCCTCCATCTGGAAAATCTCCCCTCCATCTGGAAAATCTTCCACATTATTCCACTTCATAAAGGGGGCAATTCCACTGAACTCTCTAACTATAGACCTATAGCCATCCTATCTCCCATAGCCACAATAATGGAAAAATGTATACATAAGCAAATTCTGACTCATCTTATCCAGAACAATCTCCTAGCCCCATCCCAACACGGATTTAGACCTGCCCATAGTACCACAACAGCACTTCTCTCCTTCTCCCACACAATAAATCAAAACCGTAATCGCAACATCCTCTCCTCTGCTTTCTTTCTTGACCTATCAAAAACATTCGATATGGTGAATCACCATCTACTCCTAGACAAAGTAAAATCACTCAGCCTAAACAACCTAGTAATCAACTGGTTCAACTCTTACCTTCAAGGCAGACAACAAGCAGTATTATGGAAAGACAATCTATCCCCCCTTCTTCCGGTCACCCTTGGTGTCCCCCAAGGATCCATATTAGGCCCCCTTCTTTTCTCCATATTCATCAATGACCTACCCAACGTCATCCCAGAAGCAATCTGTATTCAGTATGCAGATGACTCTACCCTTATCTCTTTTGCCACCACCCCCTCAGAACTACAAGCCCTATCCCAAATCACCTTCAACAAAGTAGAGGTCTGGCTCAACAATCGCCATCTCCTATTTAATCCTAACAAAACCAAACTATTACTTTTCTCCCTCACCCGTAAAACCACATCACCAAATATTACAATCTCATCTAACAATGGCACCATTATCTCCCCAGACCCATCCACAAAACGTCTTGGTGTAATATTCGACAATAACCTAACATTTGACATTCATATAGACAAAACCATTAAAACAGTTAACAAAAAACTAGGCTCCTTGCATAGGATTAAACCATTCCTAACCCCACCTGCCAGAACAGCCATAGCTTGTACCCATCTCCTATCAACCCTTCTCTATGCCTCACCCATCCTCGTAAACCTATGGAAATCAAACCTAAACAAATTAGATAGCTGCTATAACAATATAGCTAAATTCGCCATAGCCACAGCCAACAAAACCCATCACTGTCTAAATCTTAAAACACTAGACTGGCTAGAACTACCCAATCAACTACAGTATAACCAACTCATAGTTATTCATAAAATCCTCTACCAACCTAACAGTACACCCATTCAGACAAACATTATCACCCCCTACAGCAACCTAGCATCCCTCTGCATATCCAACAAAATGTATGTGCAATATGCCAAAGCCAACAACTCAGCCGGAGAATCATTATTCTCCAACTCAGCTGGCAAAATATGGAACATGCTCCCTCCAGATCTTAACACTATAGCCTCCTTACCCCAATTCAAAATATCCCTAAAGAATCACCTAAACAAGCATTGGCTACATCCATGTCTAAACCCAGACTAAGCCAATATACATACAACCCTAGTAGGTAAACTATGCAATATAAACAACTTCCTTATCCTATTTGAATCAACTTTCTAAACCAAACCCACCCAACTATTTTTAATACTCACCAACCTTTACAACAATACTAACTAAATCTAACTTAACTTTCTATCCTATCCTTTCTTATGCTTTGGTTCTAACTCCCTATCCTAACCATGCTCATACCTTTTTTAACTCTTCTGTATCAACCTGTTTTCTTAGACATTCCAAGCACATGCTTTTTAACCTTCTACATCTAATTCCCAATAACTCTCCTTCTTAACTAACCACCTTTTTTTCTCCTGGCTGTCATTCATGACATCTGTCTAAGTATCATGTCATTCTATACTCTCACAACCTGTCCAATAATTTCTGTACATACTTCATACTATAAACCTATAAAGATCTTAAAACTTCAATGTTACCATGTATATGTATATAATCATCTTTTAAAATGTTTACATTTTTTTCAATGTAACCATGAATATTGATTATCATCTTTTGTACATGTGGAGCTTTTCTCCCTGGGCCTCCACTGAAAATGGACATGTATCCAGTCGGACACTCCCAGTTAACAAATGTAAAATAAAATAAATTAACATTAATAATACACAAATGCACTTGCCTAGGCAACAACTGCTATGTTGTTAGTACCCTGCATATTGCCCACAGATGGTAA
This sequence comes from Protopterus annectens, assembly GCF_019279795.1. Taxonomy (NCBI): domain Eukaryota; kingdom Metazoa; phylum Chordata; order Ceratodontiformes; family Protopteridae; genus Protopterus; species Protopterus annectens. The sequence goes on from NC_056734.1 coordinate 254,301,998, forward strand.
CCATGGTGTGATTGCAGTGGATGACAGAGGTCATGGCACCCTGTCCATCAGTAAAATATGCACATACATGCAGACAGTGTGCCTTCACTATGCTCCCCACTGGACACCTGTAACACCTGTGGTGCCATCAAATGTGACCCACAAAGGACATACCATACCTTATACAAATGCCCTGTATGGACAGATGCCACTGACACCAGGGAATAGCTGTATCATGCAATAAATGTAGGTGCAGGGTCAACCTGCTGTCCATTACCTGTTCGCAGCATGAGGCCAGGACAGGTACATCTAATTATAACAATCTGTGTACGCAACATGGGCCAGACACCCCATGTACAGTTCCACATGTCACTGTACATGCATGTGGGATGTATACACATCCCAGACAGCATCCATGTCATGGACTAAAGAACACATAAATGACAAGCATCAAACAGCAATGGCCACACACAGTTGTTACCCAGGTGAATGGATGGTGAATATAATACCCACCTGTGTGGGCCAATCCAGACACTACACCCCTGAGCCACACTGTAGACCATTGTCATGTGGCATGATGCCAAGGTATTCCCTTCACCTAGCCTTGTATAGCTTTCTGGCACAGTCAACCACTACGCACCTGTGAAGCAATGCACGCATGCATGTCAGTACTGGCACCCTGTGTCTGTGTGTGTGGTGTATGATGCTTTTGAACACATTCACACTCAATACAAACCCCATTGGCATACTGAAGCATGCTGTCTGATGTCAGACACTTCCACATACCCTTTACCCATATAACCTTCAGATAACCCCTTTGGTGCATGTGATACCTGCACAGTACTGTATTGTGGCAAACTAACTAGTGAGGAGGTGTATTCCTGACCCTGCCAAGTGTGTCAATGTGTGTGAGTCACTGAGAGAGTGTGGCTGTGTTGACACTGACACTTGTCCATGCGGACAGGCACATAAACTACACCTACCATATCGCTACCATATCACTGTTGCCGATGTTACTCACCATCACATATACGTTTGGAGAGCTCCTCAACATGTAAGCTATGTGGCGCATCCAATGACTTCATAGACATGTAATAGCAATACATAGTCAGTCAGGGGTTTGATACCCTGTACTGGTAGATGTGTGACAGAAACATGCTTAGGTTTTACTCTCCAACTCCCTCCCTGACTTATCTTTGCCTCTTTCTGCCTCTCTCACTCCCTCTCTGGTGGATGTGAAGAACTACACTTGCTTTGCTTAGGCAGCAGCATGTGTTTTGTAAGCAATGCTCATGGTCAGCTGAAGGCCTCTACATGAATTGCAGCCCTCCTCTAGCTGATTGCATGTGGAACAGCTGTGGTAACATTCCCATAGCCAATTGCATGGAAACACACTCTGATATCTAGGAACATCATGCTGGTGTTGGGCCTTTTCATTCACTGTGAGCAGGACCTAGAACTGGTGTTTGGCAAGCAGCATCACAGACGGATTGGGGATTCACCTCTTACACTATGGAAACAGGCCAGCACACAAGAGGGGGATATGCCTGGCATGACTACAGACTGTAAGTGTTGCTATTCTGCATTTGTAGTAATGTTGGTTTAACAGGATGTGTGTGGATATGGCTGGTCTACATGCTTTAATACCTGTCATGACAGTGCTACATTTCTGAGGAAATCCCCATCTGTAGGGTCATCTGCAGACTGGGCAATGTGTGATGCCTTTTGTGTCTTGTGTTACTCACAGAGCACCTATCTGTGAACTGCAGAAGCATAGTGTGAGGATTGCAGTCAGTAGATGGTGACAGCCCTGAGAGTTATTACATTCATATCCCTCATAGGACATATGTCACAAGAAACTCTGTTACAATGGTAAATGTATGAGGTTATCACAGCAACATGTCAATATTGGCCCTGTGTTTGTGCCTCCAGCCACAACTGTGTCAACCGGTGTACATATTTCATGCAGTAAGAGGTGCATATGTTCTGTACACCATAATTTATTGACATCATATCTGATAAGCCAGTGAGATATCAGACTGCTTTACATATTATTTATAGTAGGGGCTATATTTGAGGACATAACCCGGGCATTCTGTGGTTGTGTGTACAGTACTGAGGTCTGTGTACATATGGTGATTGTTGACAGTGTGTGTATTGTGAATATGTACCTTGGCCTGTGTACAGACTGTAGTAGATGTCATTGTTCTTGGTCCTATTCTAGTTGATGTAACATGCTGCTCCACTGTATGTTACCCTATCAGCTCACATGTTTGTAAGGCCAAACACTCACATGTCCCATACCACAGAAAGGCATCGGACCACACTGTGTAGTGGCCAGTATATGTAGGATTAGTGTGCGAGTGGCACATAGGAGGATGGTGTTGATCAGATAGTCCATATACTGTAATATTATGCTAGCTTACCATATGTGGCTGTGGCTGTGTTCACATTGGTTGTGGTTATGCACTTTTACACAGGTGTCTGTTACTCTGTGCTGTGACATGCCTGTAGAGCCTGCTATATATGCAGGTACATGTGTATTCCTCCATAAGAAATGTAGGCCAGTGTTGTGGCAGTCTGCCTGTAGCCTGCACAGTGCTTTGTTACATGCCTAGCAGCTAACAGTACTTACCCAGTGTGATGTTATGTCCAGATCTTTGCCAGATGTACTGCTGCCAGGCCATCATAACAGTCATGTATGTCAGACAAAGCGGTGGGTGCTGTACAGATGTATGTCACTAGCTAGTAGGTAGTATGTGGCCATGGCACCTCTGTACCAGCAGTTATGTGTCAGGACAGACAGGGGTGTGTGAATTTATAACCTATGGAGGCAAATGTATACCAGTATTTATGTGATATACCCATCTACATGGCTGTTAACATCCACATTGTCAAGCTTGGTCCACATGTCTTGCACTAAGGGGTTCTACATATACCTCTGGACTGAACAGGGTGTGTAAGATTGTCCACGTTTATTGGCCATATTTTTGCTGTAGTCCACAGGATCATTACTGTACTAGCAATGGTACTGTACTATGATGTCCTTAGGATGTCTGTCAGTAGCCAATGGTGCACATGTTAAAAACAGATGTGACCTCCCACACACAACATGTCCGTGAAGACAACCCCTATCACAGTAGCAATAGTCTACATATATTCCTGCAATACATACCTGACATCCCCTTGCACTAAGAGGTTAGGACTATTGGATCTGAGGTAGGGCTCCACTCCATGTTCAGGACATATGGTGAACATATATGTATATATAATTATCCATGTATCTACACAAATATATACACATATACATACTGACATACATAGATGGATATGTATATGTATATATATATATGTATAACACTATATACATATGCACAGCAATATATGTCTACACATATACAGATAGAGATAAATATGCACATATACTTATGGATATCTACATATATATTGACAGTAATAGGTATATCATAGATATGTATGCACATATAGTTAAAGTTATCTACATATATATCAACATAAATAGGCATATATGTACACATAGGATGTGCATACATATATAGCTATATATATAAATATATCTATATAAACATTTTATATATATATATATATATATATATATATATATATATATATATATATATCTACACACACACATACACACACACACACATATATATATATATATATATATATATATATATATATATATATATATATATATATGTACATATATGTATATACATACAAAGAGATGTACACATGGCCATATATATGTTTCATTATACAGATGTGTATACACACATATGTATGAATACACATGTGTATGTTCATGTAGACATATATCAATCTATTATATGTATATATCCATATTCCTGTTATGTGTAAACCTTACAGTTGTGTATACCCTCCTAGATGTATCTCACCGTATATATCTGCTGTGTGTACATTGTGGCAAAATGACATATGTGATGCAACAGTCATATTAATAACAAGTACTACACAATTGTAGAAGTAAAGGCTACTAATCAATATGTGTATTGACAGATATATTGGAAAACAACAGCTGTCTTCACAGTGGTCATGGCGTGGTGGTTAAGTGTTATGACTATAGTGTACAGGGTCCTTGGTTCATGACCTGCAAGGGCTGTTCATTTTGTTGTTGGACAGAACAAGGGCTGTTGGATGCAGAGTGCAGCAGTTTTGAGCATCTTTAAGTGCATTTGCGCAGGTTTGTGTGAAGCTAAGAGGTGTTAAGCTATGGGTAAATGTACGGGCACTTCACAGTTTAGGCTTCACTTACCAGTGCCCAAATCAGCTTAGCTGTTATATTGCAGCAATGATGATACCTCTTAGCCCTGGTAACCAGTTCACACCACCCAGTCTGATAACATAGCAGAGTAATGACATCTGTAATAAGTGTATGTAATGCCATGTAAAATACATGCGCCTATGTGCTGTCGTCACAGAATCAAGGGGTGTGAGTGTCATGTGTGGGACACAGATGTATATGATGCCTGTAGAGCACTGTTATCCATGTGAATGTGTTACATACAGGGGTAGTAGCCCAGGGTATGTGCTCTCACACTGGCATGTAGTGTATCATGGCGGTACTACTGTTGACAGTGCTTACCTAGGCAAGAGTAGAGTGCTAAATGTAGTACTGAAAACAGGTACACCTGCAGGCATAGCTGGACTCTCAGGCCTCCCTGTTGTATCCCTGGTGTGTGAGCTGTGTCACAGTATATAACCCCTACTGGGTAATGATCCAACATGTGGAATGTAACTGTAGACTACTGTCTATAATTCACATGTTAGTGAAGGCTTCTGACATGTAGTTATGGCATACATATTGTTGTCAAACATCTATCTGTCAACACTTTCATCCTATTGCATAGCTACTACAAATGGATGATAGGCTTGCGATACCCATTGTGTATGTGTGCATGTCCGTATATCTGTAGGGTACAGCGTTCCGAAGCCACATACTCCTATTGCAATAATCATTGCCACACAGTAGTACAGATACTGTTGTTGCTGCCCTTGGGTGAGGCATGACAATGCAACACCTTACTATGCATGTACATGAGCATTAGATGCATATCCCTGTAGAACTGCTGGGATATACAATGGGTTGTATCGCATTTGTGGCCAGTGTGTGATGGTGGGCATGTCAGAATGTCATCATGGATTTCAGGGAGTACAATATCCACTGGGGGATGCTGGTGCTGTGTACACTGTCATTACGCCAAGGTACACCCTGTATATGTCCCATGTACCACATTATGGTTACCACTGTCACCATCAACCATACAGCTAACTGATACCACAATCCAGGCCAGTTATGCATGTGTTGTGTGCAGCCTACCTGTAACACATTGGACACATGGTCAAGTTAGTTAGCAGCGATACGCCCAGGTCTCTCAGATATGTGTCTGCCTGTTATGTGTCCGTTAATGTGTATATGAAGGTATGTCACACTATGCATTGTCCATATACACCCATTACATCCCTAATTAGCATACTGTACATGACTGGGGATGCTCTGCATGTAACCTGGAACACACCTCACCCTAAACGCTGTGTGGTGTGCGCAATGAAATCCACACACTTCATTATCACTACATACCTAGGTAGTGGTCTAGTCCCAGTGTTGCTAAATAAGAGTGTGCGTGTATGTGGATGGGTCTACATCAGGTTGCAGATTATACATGTCCCAGTGGGTCACCTGTCCATGTGGCACAGGCATTAACTGTTATAAAAACCTGTGACATGAGTTCATCTGTACCCCAGATATTTCACAGCCATGGTGTCACCACAGTGCTATACCCCATTGTGGAATATGACTGCAGACCATCCTCATTCTGACACACGTGCACCTACAACACAAATGGATTTCATTATAGAGACCACAATCTACCAGTGTTACTAGCAGCTATAATACATCATTTCTGGATGCCTACACTACCTGACATATATGCATTACACTTTACTCCTAACAACATGTTACACTGCAGTACTGTGCTACACTGTAGTACATTCACCATGTGCATCAGAACCATATCAGTCTGTCCCTGCATCAATGGTATGGATGACAGGGATGTGAAACATGTATCATATGCATAGGGTGTGTTGTTGGTTTGCCAGGGGTCAAGGGTAGACCATACATTTAACACCATGTGTGTGGGGTGTAATGAGGTGAACTGGGCATGGTGATGTGGTGTGTGTAGGTATGGGGTTGCCCTAGGTGTGTTCGTATAGTGTATGGGTATGCATGCACACAGTTGTGCCATGTGGCTGCCCTACACAGGTGTTTATAGACAACTGCAAACCATACCTGGCAGGGTGTGCAGATCTCTGCCTCTGGCCATGGACACAGGGACTGTGCCTGCCAGGGGTTCCATGGGCATGTCCAGGTACAGGCCTCGATGTGTTACTCTCACCTGATGATGACAATTGTCCGCTGGAACCAGGTCCCTCCTGCGACTGGCCAGGACCATGAGCTCATGGCCTGCTGTGGTATGGTGTGGACAGCACCCCCCCCCCACAGTGCTGAGGCTGGTACTGCCACTACGGGAGCCCTTTGGTGTCCTAGCACGTCCATGTTGACTGCCTGCTGTTGGCATTGCTGGCCTATGTCCACACGGCCTTTGTCAAAATCCCACCACACCTTCAAGCACGGACAGACTACGGTCAATGAGGGCCATCATTTCAACAGACCATCTAGCCATGAACTCAGTTAATGCATAGATGGCACCAAACAGTTCATGGGCGTTTTCACTTACAGATGTGAGGGCAGACCTTTGCAGCCTCAGGCCCTGTCTGGTGTAACGTTCCATATGTACCTGCTCCACTATGACAGCCTGAAACATGCGCCTGCTAGTACCAGCTGTGTTGCACCTGCCAGGGGCATGATGACCAGTGGCCCTACCATGAGCACCCTGGGACATCTGCCTATGTGGTGGCCTGCCGGACATCTGGCTATGCCTGCTGCGACAAGACACAGTAGGCATGGTTACCACACTTTCCTGTGCACTGCCAACAAACACCAGCTGCCCCTCCACTAATGCCACTGGTGATGGGGTATGTATAGGCACTGAAACTGTGTGCGGGGTTGGGGTGACTATAAGGGGGATGTCAAATGATGGCACTCTTTTAGCCCCTGACAACCCTACCTGTGCCTCAACAGTACTATCATCATTTTTGGTGTCTGTATGGACACCAACATTAGATTGCATGCATGAAGGACCCTGACCCACCTCGCCACCTGTGGGGGAAAACAATAAATGCACTTTAAAACCTGTACAGCATTGCATAACAGTGCACACACATACACACACACACACACACACACACACACACACACACACACACACACACACACACACACACCACCACCAACACCACTGTAATACCTACCTGTCCGTAACTTTACAGACAGTCCCACATATATTTCCATGCATTCCCCATCCTGCATCACACTTGGTAACATACATTCATTGATACCACTCATTAGCATATCAGTCCTCTAAATGCCTAGACAAGTGTTCACAACACAAGACCTGTTACTTCATTACCTGCCTGACCTGTGTGTAGTGGTTTTATATGGCCTCACTGCTGTCATTTAGTGTTCACCCTGTGTATGTCCGGACATTATAAGCATGGCCCCTTTATGTGTAGGCTACTATGTTCACTCCATAATATCAACTGAAAATGAAAACTCCAAAATAAGCACCAACAGCAAGTATCGAGGACCAAAACTTTAATAAAAATAGTGTGAAGCGCTTTTCGTCGCTTTTAATAGAGCAACTTCTTCAGACACAAATAAAAATCAAAATACATAATTTATAATAAAATGTCATTTCCTTATTAAAACCAATTATAAACTTAAAGTGATATGCATATATATCAAAGCACTTTGCCAATATAAAGGACTTTAAAAACAAGTAAATGCAATTTTGAACGACTAAAAGTTTCCATGTGGATACATTAACATGTATATAATACGCTAAAGAGTATACATATATAGATATATATGTATGCTGCTGCAAACCAAAATATACACTTTGTGTAATTTGAAAGTGTATGTTAAGAAGACCAACATATGCATTTACCGATACTCATGTATATACTGTTGAATATATATATATCCCCATAAAGACATTCAAGTACACAAAGTTATATAAACCCAATATTACCACAGGTAAATACATGGATATATAGTATTATAGTAACTAAATTGATGGATTTGAAAAATATTTTATTTTGTTTCATTTTATTTTATTAGGAAATTCTTTGTGAAAGAATTCCATTTTCTAAACGGAAAGTATATATAAAGATATGTGTAAGAGTACCATGAATAAACTGAAGTGGTGACTATATAAACTAAAGACAGTGACAACTAAATATTTTCATCAAAGTATTACCTTGAAGAGTATAAATATTATTATACGTAAAGATTGTTATTGTCATCTAAGTAGACTTCTCAGTTTTAACAAACATGCAATATTACAATGTTCGTTCAGCCCTGGTTTTGTGAAGGCATTAGTTATACATTGCCAAGTTAATTCATGTTCTTCCAATAATAAATTGTATGGTCCCCCTCTAATATCAGTTACAACTTGATCTATCGCTGTAAATTTAAACTTGTGTCCAATATTTGTAGTTCTGTGTTTTGCTAATGCATTTTCCATTTTTTCATTAGCAATAGCATATGTATGTTCGGAAACTCTATCTTTTAGGCGGCGTTCTATTTTTCCTATGTAGAACGCAGTACACAAGGTAAACGTTGCTACATAGACCATTAATTTTGAATTACAGTTTAACTTGAATTTTATCTTATATTTGTTGTTATTTATAGTGACATATTCGCCGCCGAGCATATGTTTACACATATTACAACTACTACAAGGGGACATACCTACGCGATAGTTGAAATTATTTATTTTTCTTGCTTCAAGAATATTCTTAATACTTTGACCTTTTCTGAACACAACTGTTGGAAATTCAGAAAACTTAGGATTAATATTTCTATCTTGTTGAATTAATGTCCAATTTTTATATAATATATTCTTAATGACATTACTATCCATATTGTATGTTGTAATGTAACTAAGTTGGTATTTTTTGTTATTGTTATTATTATTATTACTACTATTACTATTACTGAATATAATGTCATTATTAGTATTAGTAACATTAATTCTATTCTCCAAGTTATTGTAGGAGAGACTCTCTTCATCAAATATTTGAGGTCTTATTGTATCTTCAAATATAATGTTTTTTGCTACTAGAATAGGTACTATAATACAGTTCTCTCTTTTTGATCTAACTTCGTTGACTATGTCTATAATAACGTCAGAAGGATATCCTCTCTCTGAAAATAAGGTGGCTAATAGCTGACATTCAGTTAGAAAATCACTATGTAGAGTAGACATGCGTGCTGCCCTAATTAACTGTCCTTTTATTATAGATTTCTTTTGTATATGAGGATGTGAACTTGTGTAATGCAAGTAAGAATTACAAAATGTATCCTTTCTGTGTATTTTGGCAATATATTGTTTGTTAATTACATCCTTAGATAAGTTGACATCCAGGTAATTAATAGACAGTTGTTGAAAGTCAGAAGTAAATTTGAAAACATTTGTGGTGTTGTTCAAATACTGTAGGAATTTATGGGCTAGGTCTTGGGACCCATGATATAAAATAAATATATCATCAAGGAATCGAGTGTAGTATTTAATATATTTGGTCATTTTTTTATCTTTGAAAATAAAATTAGATTCCCAATAGACCATTACTGTGTTTGCGAAACTGGCTCCGCATGGTGAGCCCATCGCAACACCACATTTTTGCAAGTATAATTTCTTGTTGAATGTAAAATAATTATTTGTTAAGATGATGTCAAGCAGAGTGGTAACAGTAAACGTCTCATTAGAAGATGCTCCCTTATTAATCAAAAAGAGGTTGACCCACTCGATTCCTTCTGTATGGGGTAAAGATGTATATAAGTCAATTACATCTATTGTTAGAAAGTTAATATCATCTTCATATTTTATATCATTAATATTAGCCAAAAATGTCCACGAGTCTTTACAGACTTGTATTTCAGTTATTAGATATTTTTTCAAAATATTATCGACTAGTTTTGCTGCAGCATAAGTGATAGACGCTCGTCCATCGATCAATGGTCTCAATGGTGGATTAAGTATGTCCTTATGGATTTTAGGTGTTGCGAATATTATAGGGATCTTTGGCCAACTAGTGGATATATAGTGATAAGTATCAATATCTATAAATCCATCTGTGAACAAATCACTAAAATAGCCTCTGATCCTACCATACGCGACATTAACTTCATTTATTGAAGCCTCAACATAAGTGTCATTATCTAAAATACATTCAACTCTATTGATGTAATCATAGTTGTCAAAAAACACTAAACCGCCACCTTTATCAGGTTTGATGGTTCTGATTCCTAGTGACTGAAATGCAGAGAGTGCTAATGATTCATCTCTAGTGGTATTACTAAATCTAACATCTTTACAAAAAAGTTTACTTGTTCTATTATAAAGATAGCGTAAGTCTAATTCCATGACAGATTCAAAAATGCTAAGCGTAGGGTGTAATGGTGGATTGTATTCACTTGCTACTTTATAATCACTCTTAGTACCGGTGAAATCACCAAATAAAAGGTTGAGGTTAAGTTTTCTAACGAAAAACTTCATGTCTTTGATGTTTTGTACTAAATTCATGTGTCTACTAGGGACAAAAGTTTGCCCTTTAGCCAAGAGTTCTACCAAATCTTGGTTGATATGAACACATGAAAAATTATAGATATTAAAGTCTTTTGCTTTATTTTGGATGATGACTGGTCCATTTATAGAGTCGTTCACCTCATCGCTTGATTCTGTGGGCGATACTTGTTTTTTTGGTTCTGATACCTTTGGTTGCTATTATAAGGTCGGTTTGGTATAGCACCTAGTCTGGAATTAGACTGTTCCTCATTAGGAGCAAAGTCATTTGGGTGAGATTGGTTAGCATATCCCCCATTGGTATTTTTGAACTTTCCATTTCTGAGCCGTCCTGCCCATATATTTTCATCTAAATGAGAGTCATGACCATTATAGTTTGTATTTACTATACCATGATTAGAATCAAGTTCAGCTTCATGTGAGTTGAAAAAATTAGTGGCAGCATTTGTGATGTTAGTGGTAGCCAATCCACTCTGTGACAGAGGGGGGTTTGGATATGCTGACCCATTATCATATGAAGCTCTATCACGCGCCATCTTTTTACTTTTATTAGCTTTTAGTTTCACAAGTAGTTGGTCAATTGAGTTGAAGCATCTGTCATACTCATATTTGTATCTAGCAAAATCAGCATGATTAATTATAGCTTCATTTAACATAGCTACTTCTTCTGATAATTCAACTACTTGATTCCCATAGTGCTTAATAAGTAAGTCCATTAAAGCGAAACCTTGTTCATCAAATAAAGTATTAAGTTCTATATTAAATACTACACTCGATTCCTTGACGATATATTTATTTTATATCATGGGTTCCAAGACCTAGCCCATAAATTCCTACAGTATTTGAACAACACCACAAATTTTTTCAAATTTACTTCTGACTTTCAACAACTGTCTATTAATTACCTGGATGTAAACTTATCTAAGGATGTAATTAACAAACAATATATTGCCAAAATACACAGAAAGGATACATTTTGTAATTCTTACTTGCATTACACAAGTTCACATCCTCATATACAAAATAAATCTATAATAAAAGGACAGTTAATTAGGGCAGCACGCATGTCTACTCTACATAGTGATTTTCTAACTGAATGTCAGCTATTAGCCACCTTATTTTCAGAGAGAGGATATCCTTCTGACGTTATTATAGACATAGTCAATGAAGTTAGATCAAAAAGAGAGAACTGTATTATAGTACCTATTCTAGTAGCAAAAAACATTATATTTGAAGATACAATAAGACCTCAAATATCTGATGAAGAGAGTCTCTCCTACAATAACTTGGAAAATAGCATTAATATTACTAATACTAATAATGACATTATATTCAGTAATAGTAATAGTAGTAATAATAATAACAATAACAAAAAATACCAACTTAGTTACATTACAACATACAATATGGATAGTAATGTCATTAAGAATATATTATATAAAAATTGGACATTAATTCAACAAGATAGAAATATTAATCCTAAGTTTTCTGAATTTCCAACAGTTGTGTTCAGAAAAGGTCAAAGTATTAAGAATATTCTTGAAGCAAGAAAAATAAATAATTTCAACTATCGCGTAGGTATGTCCCCTTGTAGTAGTTGTAATATGTGTAAACATATGCTCGGCGGCGAACATGTCACTACAAATAACAACAAATAGAAGATAAAATTCAAGTTAAACTGTAATTCAAAATTAATAGTCTATGTAGCAACGTGTACCTTGTGTACTGCGTTCTACATAGGAAAAACAGAACGCCGCCTAAAAGATAGAGTTTACGAACATATATATGCTATTGCTAATGAAAAAATGGAAAATGCATTAGCAAAACACACAACTACAAATATTGGACACAAGTTTAAATTTACAGCGATAGATCAAGTTGTAACTGATATTAGAGGGGGACCATACAATTTATTATTGGAAGAACATGAATTAACTTGGCAATGGATAATTAATGCCTTCACAAAACCAGGGCTGAACGAACATTGTAATATTGCATGTTTGTTAAAACTGAGAAGTCTACTTAGATGACAATAACAATCTTTACGTATAATAATATTTATACTCTTCAAGATAATACTTTGATGAAAATATTTAGTTGTCACTGTCTTTAGTTTATATAGTCACCACTTCAGTTTATTCATGGTACTCTTACACATATCTTTATATATACTTTCCATTTAGAAAATGGAATTCTTTCACAAAGAATTTCCTAATAAAATAAAATGAAACAAAATAAAATATCTTTCAAATCCATCAATTTAGTTACTATAATACTATATATCCATGTATTTACCTGTGGTAATATTGAGTTTATATAACTTTGTGTACTTGAATGTCTTTATGGGGATATATATATATTCAACAGTATATACATGAGTATCGGTAAATGCATATGTTGGTCTTCTTAACATACACTTTCAAATTACACAAAGTGTATATTTTGGTTTGCAGCAGCATACATATATATCTATATATGTATACTCTTTAGCGTATTATATACATGTTAATGTATCCACATGGAAACTTTTAGTCGTTCAAAATTGCATTTACTTGTTAAGTCCTTTATATTGGCAAAGTGCTTTGATATATATGCATATCACTTTAAGTTTATAATTGGTTTTAATAAGGAAATGATGTTTTATTATAAATGATGTATTTTGATTTTTATTTGTGTCTGAAGAAGTTGCTCTATTAAGAGCGACGAAAAGTGCTTCACACTATTTTTATTAAAGTTTTGGTCCTCGATACTTGCTGTTGGTGCTTATTTTGGAGTTTTCGTTTTCAGTAGTTTGCTGTTTTGCCGAAGTTTGTCTCACTCCATAATATCATGCACTGAAGTGTTATGTGCATGTATTGCTCAGTACATGCCAGATATGCTGCTCAATCAGCCTATCATTTGACAGCTGCAATATATGGAAACACTCCCTGGTGTTGACTAGTAATTCCCCAATACACCTGTAGTGCTGCATATGTGGGTTGACGGTCACTTCTCTTCTGAATGCAATATTAAGGGTATACCTGGTGTCTACCTTCCCTCTCAATGCCTGTTCCATGTTACAGATCTTATTATACTATCAGCTGTCCTGTGATTACATACATGACAAGTATTCCTGGTGTGTAATGTGACAGTCCATGTCCATGTACTGCATGATCCCAAAGGGAGGTACTGCTGTATGAACAACCCCACAATCACACATGTGCATACATGGCCACCCACACAAACACACACACACATGCAGACACACATCCTACATGGTCAACTTCCCACCAATTCACCAGAGTGACCCTACAGACAAACTAACTACCCACCAGGATGCACACACACACACACACACACACACACACACACACACACACACACACACACACACACGTGAGGTTGCACAATGATAGTACACACAGTCCTCCTTTTACCCATCTGTCAACATGCATAACATATGGTACACAACAGCATGCAGTGCAGCTATAGTCAATCCATGCTCACAACAGTATACATGTGTGTGATGCATGTGCTGTGTCACTAGGTGATGCCCCTTCCCCTAGATACCACTGCACCCATGTACACAGTATTGCTGTGCACCTGTTCTGCACCCTGACATGTACTGTGCACCACACCTCACAGGTGTACAACCCATTGCTGAACATGTAGTACTGTGTCAGTTATGTCAGCTTTAATGCTCACAGCCCCTATGTTTTTCAGCAACACATACCTGGGATGATATGTGGACAGATGCTATTTGTGAATCCCTGATGTCTGATTTACAGCTCTCAAAATTAGCAGACCATGTATGACCAATCCAATACTATTACACTGACAACCATCAAAGTATATCATGGCTATGGGGGATGTACACACACTTATTGATATGCCACACCCTTCCTTGATCTGCCATGGGACCACATCACTGCATATCTTAACAGTACATGGGCTCGATATGTGACATATGTCCTGTACTTTCACATGCAGTGTCTACAGAATGTGTTAGGTGTGCTGATGCTGATACACTCCATGTGGGCATATGTGTGCACACCCTTATCATGATGGCTTGTTGCACCTATTGTTATGTATACTACAGCAGTCACTACTCCTGGTAGGGGTATACTAGCATGGGCCATCTGCATTTGCCAGTGTATGTTCAGTCTGCCCTACACATGTCCCCCTAATCTGCATGATTGCAAGGACTACTCACGTGCACATCCCTTGGTGTTCACACACTGCCGTTACTATTGCTGTAGGGGTAGGGTTACACCTGCACCAGTTCCTGAACCTGACTATGTGCAGATACAGCCATTCTTAGCATCCTTAGGAACCCTGCTGCAGTGCATTAGTGTGTCATGCTGACACCCCCCCCACCTTCAGCCTTTTTGCAGATGCTTAACAAGTAAGGCCTACACGTGTGTGCAACTATGCAGTGTCCCATACACTGAACACCATATGTTACAGCCTAGTCCCAGCTGATAATGTAAACTAGAGTAATACCTTATGCCATAGTGTAACTCTGCAACAGTTGCCATTTTCCTACAGGTATATACACTGGTGTTGCACTGTATATGGGTGTTGTTCCAAACATCTCCCTACTGTAGGCCATGTCTCTTGCCATTATGTTACTCCCTGTGGACACATTCCACAATGACAGGATGTTAGTTATCTTGCAGGTGTCTGATATACCCTTCCAATACCCCATCATGGTCTCCACTGTGATGCCATGCATTTAACAGCAACTATACATGCACATGTACAGCATGCATTCTGGGTAGGTGTGTTAGATGTGTGCATGGAATATACCATAGCCATTACATGCCCAGTGTATTGGCAAGCATCTATATAAACCATACTCAACAGCTACAGGCTGTTGCCTTGGTGGTATACCAGAGGGACCTACATAAGAGGGTGAGAGATGCAAAGTCAGTGGCCACATCTGTGGCATTGTTACAGGGTGGGAGCAGCATTACAATACATCAACAGTACATGTCCACAATACTACCACATATGCACATCTGTTTATCACTACTATGCAGCAACAAACAATATCTATGACATGGCAGATATGCATGATCTACCTCTACAGATGCAGATGTATATTCAACAGTGGTCTACTGATGTGCCCTGTGGCCTTACCTGCATGATCCTCAGCCGGTGTGTGGGTAACACCCACCTCCACCAAGGTATCCGGCAGTTGGTGGCTATGTGGATGGGCAGGTGCCACGAGGCTGGCTAGGAACTCCTCCATATGTGTCAGGGCGGATGGATGGCAAGCCCCCCCCCCGTGGCGAGGTGATCCCCCTTGACTGCAGCAGCATGCCGATGGGCAT
This sequence comes from Protopterus annectens, assembly GCF_019279795.1. Classification (NCBI taxonomy): domain Eukaryota; kingdom Metazoa; phylum Chordata; order Ceratodontiformes; family Protopteridae; genus Protopterus; species Protopterus annectens. The sequence goes on from NC_056734.1 coordinate 254,318,043, forward strand.
TGCAAAGCATGGCAGAACAATGATGCTGGACCTGCTCATAACTGCGGTTGTGCAGTCCAACATCGTTGACCCTGTGGACTAGGTCGTTCCACAGGGCGGTCCACTCCTGCTGATCATGGGTGGCCCAGCCAAACAAGACAGGGTAGTGTTATATGAGGTGGTTCACCACAATGTCGTTCTCAGCGGCTGAGTATGTTGGAAGCCTTCCATGGGACATCTTGCCTGAAAGACAAAAAGATGGACAGAGATGTGAGCAAGTCATGCAGCAAGGTCACCACAGTTCTTAATACACATCAATGTCACCCACACACCATATCAGTGACAACAAACTGTACACACAGCTCAATAGGTATGGCTACAGCATACCTACCAGTGGGACAGATATTGTATTGTACCACACTTTGTGCAATGTGTTTGTAGCCATGTACTCTGTGTGGACACTATCATTGCTGGCCTGTTAGAGACTATTCCCCTGCATGCCATTGTCAGGGCCACTATGGTTCCATATATGCCTGTGGTATGCTTGCTATGTGGTTGCTGCACATCTGACATTCTGTGTTATTGGGGTTATCTAAGCATGCTGTTGGACATGTCAGGATTGTGTAGACTATTACTACTGACATATGTTCTATAACAGTGACACAATAGCATGTATATGTACTATTGGCCAGAAGAACCACCTCTCCAAATGCATCTGCCCATGTTACCAGGCCACATCACATGTGTGACCCATCCTGTGGCTTCCTCATTTACTGGTCCAGCAATACCTTCAGGTGGAACCAACTCAGGGAATGTTGCCCCCCCCAGGGGCACACTCAGGCATGATCTTGTCCCCCGAGGTGAGGTCCAGGGTCTGTTCCATAAAGGGCTCCACAGACACATGTGGGATGTGCTACATCACCTTGAGGCACCCAGTACACATTCACAGGGCCCAAATGCTCCTCCTGCTCAGCTTCCAGGCCAGGCACCTTCGGGACGTGGACTGCTGTTGTGGGTAGCAGTGGGTGGGAGACTTGTTCCCATTGTGTCCATATTGGGACCCATAGGGCATCCATAATACAGACCACACACACCATCCGGGGTGTTTACCCACCACACGTGTCACATACCACCCCTGTAGGCTGTCCTCTGTATCTACCAACCCTATTATACCTGTCATACTTCCCCATATTCCCATTCCATACTTCACAGACAAAGGCAATGTGGTCCCAACAAGGGGTTCACATGTGACATGCCCATCCATGATGCACACTCTGACAGCTGTAGATATCTGTGTGTATTGATATGTGTGCTGTTCCCTCAAACATACATGCAGCACTGTGGTGGTAATATAGGGGCATGTATTTACATACATATATGTTTGTGTGTGTGTTTGTATATATGTAGACGTTTGCACATAGGTATATATCTATATATGTGTAGATATATATGATGTATATATGTGTTTATATATATATATATATATATATATATATATATATATATATATATGGCTACACATGGGTATCTGTATATTTGTGGACACACACACACACACACAGATTATTTATATATATATATATATATATATATATATATATATATATGTATGTGTGTGTGTGTGTACACATGTGCATACCTATATATGGGGTACATTCAGACATCAGGTCCACAATCTCACAACACCTACCTACACAGCTGCACTGTTCTGCCTTGCTACAACACAGACAGGTGCCACATATGGGCACAGCCTATCATTAGGTGTGTATATGTAGGGCCAGATTGCAGGTAGCCCTATTACACACCTATGGCATTCCTGCATGCTACAATACAGGTTAACCTGGGTATCCTGAAAGAGGTGGACTGTGGAACCCACATGTCCATCTTTATGGTGTTACTTCCACCACCAGCTCTTGACCACAGTTATATACATGCTTCCCATTACATAACACACACTATGATGGCTTACATGTTATCAGTCAGTGTTGTTCTGCACAGTTGATGGGTATGGCCCACTACCCACAAGGACAGACTCTATTGTCTTTAGCAGTTGTTCAGATGAACATCATTAGAATAACAACAGCACCTGATGGCACATATAAATCATTCCACATCATCTATCACATTAATATGGACCAAGTACTACAGTCATTTACATGCATATATACTTCACATACCTGTTGTGAGAATGATGTCTCTTCTTGATATTTTGCTGGATGTTTTTTTTTTTGTTTGTTTTTGTGCCTTTCACACACTCTCTCTCTCTCTCTCTCTCTCTCTCTTGGTCTCTCCAGTAAATGGATTGAGCTGCTTTGAATAGATTGCAGCATGGATTTTTTAGGTGATGCACATGATTAGGTGATGGCCACTGCACCAATCAGTGTCCTCCACTTTCTAGGGTTGCCACCTTTTCGATGACCAAAGTGGGACAATTGTGGTACAAACATCTGATTTTGCAGGCCAAAACATACCCACAGCCAGTACAAGGGACAGAACTTCAAATCTTATTCTTGCAGCATTTTAGTTGCTTATTCTGTTTCTTATAACTGCGGTGGTGGTGCTGCAGTAGCGTTGTCACCTCACAGTTAGACGTTGCCCGTTCGATTCTCAGTTAGAGCATCTTCTGTGTGGCTTCATGCGTGAATGGGCATTCCTTCGTTGAAGGTTGTGCGTTAGGCCTGGCAAGCCAGCACATAAAAATCTACTGCCAATCATTAGCAGACCGGAGTTCCGCTGTGGCGACCTCTAACCAGGAAAAGCCAAAAGACACAAACAAACAAACATTCTGTTTCTTATAACATTTAGGTGTTTCAGATACAAAATAACTGTTTTTTGCAACTATTGCATAAAATATAGGAAATAATTATAGCGTAATATTTCACGACAGTTGCCATTCTTAAAATATTTTTGCAGGACACAACTGCCTAAAGAGGGATTGTCCCTCGCAAAGTGGGGCAGATGGTAACCCTACCACTTTCAACCTGCATGCAACATGCTGTGTAGTACTTCCAATTACCACTGTCATATCAACCAACTACTATAAATCCCTACATCTTGTGGGTGTGGTCCCTTTACCTTTCCTGTATGGTGGACAGACTTCCTGTGTGTGGGCAGCAGTGTTACAGACAGCAGGTAGCAATACCTCTTACAGGAGAACCTGCACACTCAGGCCAGCTACATATTTGTAGGAGGTTCCAGAACTACAGGCAGAGTATGAGTGGTGTTATTGCATGCATTGTATAGCACCGGTGTTACAGGGTTTGTGTGTATATACTAGTTTACCTTGGAATGCACTCTGCATAGCTCTCAACTGTGGGCCTATCCACAAGATGGCTAGAAGTGTGCCTATTATGTTTTGTCTGTCCACCACACAGGTCTGGTGTCAGATATATCACTGGCAGTGTGTGAGTTGAGTGTTATCAGTACATGGCTACATCAATTTCTGTTTCTAACTTCATATTCCTGACTATGGGTATGTTACAGACTATCCTGTAACACCAGCAACTTGCTTAGTGTATGACAGCAGTATTTCACATGTAGGCCTGTGTTCCAGCCTCTGTCCTCCACAAACATACCAGGCTTTGTACATGTGACATGCTGTCAGGGGTTATTATGTAGTTGGCTATGAGTATGTCATGCTGCCATTCCTGCCATCAGTCCACTGCTGTTGTGGCCCCCACACATATTGTGGGGTTGTGCCCATATATTTGTGGGTTTCACCTACATAATACATATGTGCCCTTATGTACACTAGAGACCAGTGTGTGTAACAGTTGTATATGGCCCTGCATTATTCAGTCTATGTGGGGGATGCACCATAACAAACCTAGGCTATTCCAACATGCAGGGGGTATCAGGGGTAAGCTGCCGTAAGGTATTTGGGTGTACATTACCATACAATTCACCTTGGGTAAATGCAGGTCTACTGCTTCCTGCCATACAGACTGTTCTGTTTGTCAGTGTGATTGTAATGGTCTCAGTTATGCCTTGTTATGTAACAGATACATCCCATTGTATCAACTGAGGTCTTTTCCCCCTAGGGATTGTGTACAGAGTGTAGATAGAGGCTGCTGGACTATACATCTGCATTACTTACTGTTGATTGATTGGTATCCTGTAGCCGAGTCTGTCTTTACTACTGTACTACTTGAAGGCCTCGGCCTGGACAGCAACATATGTAAACCTTTCCAGACTACTGTATTAATATCACTGTTTCACAGTTGCATTACTCTGTTTATATGTATGTCAGATTCTAAACAGCTATATGACATGGCATATACAATTGTAATAGTACACAAATAAAGCTTTCCCATGTATGCAAACTTGTGTGTGGTGTTATATCCTTTGACTTCACTGTGGGTATATGTTGCAGGCAACAATTGTCATTTGTATGGGTGACTCATACAGTGTTCATTTGGTAAGGTGGCAACTGTAGGCATAGTGGCTATTCCGTATTGTGTGCACCTTCTACATATGTATCTTCCTATACATTTCTATGTGTGTGTATGTGTAGTTACATCTCTCTCTCTCTCTCTATATATATATATATATATATATATATACATATATATGTATCAGCATATATGTGTCTGTGTATATGTATCTTAGGAATGTTGATTTCTTCTACATTGTAAATTCCCTGTGGTAGCCAGACTGTACCACATATGTTACTGATACCAGCCTGACATCATCCAGGTGGGATGGAGTACTGTTAACATCTTGTGTCCATGCTGTGTCAGGTCCTGGTTATGGGATTTGCAACAGTTGGTATTGTATTGCAGGGTAGATGTGTTTGGCTGTGGTGGGGGGATATCTATAAGTACAAGACGTATCTTGCTTGGGCCCCTTCACCCCCATTAATGGTTCATGTGGACATATATGTTTTTGTTATGTTCTCCTTTACATACAGCAATATATGCCTGTATATACCTATATAGATATATATTTATGCTTACATATATTTATTGCAGTATATATATAGACATATGGATGTAACCATATATATCTATACATGTATGCATATGTATGTATATATGTTTATATTTATATAGATATAGATATATATGTGTATATATTTCAATATATATCTATATCTACATATAGAGATATGTTATATCTATTTAGATATTAATATATATACACACACACATACATCTACATGTTTAAATACATTTCCTGTACTGTTGAATGACTGGGCTGGATGATATGTTTGTGAAAACATCTGGGTTATGTATATCTGACATGGCTTAGTGGTAAATCACTTTGGCAATGGTGTGCAGTATCCTGGGTTTGAGCCTTGCAAAGGCTGTTTATTTTGTTGCTGGGCAGAACAAGGGTCATTGGATGCAGAGTGTTTCAGGCACTTTTAAGCAGTTGTAAGCGGGTTTGCGTGGAGGTAAGCAATGCTAGCTTCTGGTTACAGTTTCTTATACTCAGCTTCTAAATTGCTTAACCTGTGTAGGCATTGCTTACCCCATGCAAACAGGCTTAAACCCGCTTACTACTGTTTAAAAGTGCTTACTCCTGCTTACCCCCACACTAATTCCTTTAAAAAAAAGAAAAAAGAGTTAATAGGAAAGTGTTGAAAAAGGGGCACAAAGAGGGAAAGACAGTAGGGAATATTGCTAGGGATGTGTAGGAGGTTGGAGGGAAGGTCCATAGCTGCCCATTTCTTCTACAGCAACAACTGTGCATATACACTGTATTTGGATGTAGATTTGGACACTCAAACCCCTGAGAGAGGGGTGAGGACAACAATAATATGTTGTGATACCAGTTAGACCAGATTACATGTGTCCAGTGGACGTGTGCGAAATGGACACCTATTTATGGGGTGAGATTTTTTTTGGGGAACAGATTGCCCTTTTTTTTTCAGGTGAGAGTGGGCTGTTGGGGAGGCATAGTAGGTATATTTGGGGAGGTAGGTTGGGTAGGTTAACAAACAAGACAAACAAGATGCATACAGGGGCAGTGTATGACACACTTGGGGGGTAAAAACCTTGATAGGGAGGGTGATGGGAAATCGGAAGCCCATGAGCCCCGTAGTGGAAACAGTGGGACTGAGGTCCCCACCCATTGGCAGTCACCACTGCACCTTCACAGCCTCGAGGTGGCCGTGCTTCGGGCTGTCGGTGAGCCAGGCCAACCCTCTAGTCATGACACGTGGCTCTCGAGCTGGAGTTGCAGATTTCCAAACTGATGATTGAGCTCGCTATGCACCATGACCCGGACCTGGCAACTGGTGACAGATTCCTTTCCAAGCCCGCTCCCAGGGGGGGTGAGCCCCATTCACTGAGGAAGTTCCACCTGAAGGTGGTGCAGGACCAATGGATGAGGAGGTCCCAGTTTGGGCCCCAGATGTCCTTGTGCCTGGTGCCACAGCCAGCTAAGGTGGGACATGTGGGTCCGCTGGGACCCGCATTCCCATACGTGCTATGGTGTTTATGATTTATCAACATATGTGGGCCAGTAATAGTCAACACATTCCAGGATTAGGTATAACAGCATGCATAGATATTCCCAGTAACCCAGACACCAGATATGGAATAATTGTATAGCAAATGGACCACATGCATATATGGGACCACAGTGGTAATAACAACAGCATGCAGGTACATTGATTGCACCATGCCACCATTGTTGGAGTATTTCAACATAGCACATGCAGAGAAACAGATTTATATAATTATCAAACAATAGAACATATGTCCCAACATTACAGTGGAGTCATCACATGCCAGTTGAGGTGGGTATTTAGTGTATTGTTGGAGATATGGTGGGGGAAGAGAAAGATGTCAATTAAAAACTAATATATTCATGTAGTTTGCATTACTTTCTTAGTCAGTGCTGTTATCTGTACCTTACAAGTATTACTACACTACCCTATTGCCTTAATTTGGACAGTGATATGGCTGTCAACAACTGCATACATGGACTGGTTTTACCTACAGTATACACCTCTTACCTGGTATACCTGTGGAGGAATTGTTTGTTAACAATAACTGTTTCTGCACATACTCCCAGATTCCAGGTTGATGTTAGGCATATACCTGCCCATCTCTTTTTGCACAGACTCTGGCCATGTCTTGACCACATGCAGGTGAACCGAGACATATATAGACTATTGCCCTCTTCAACCTTTAGTGACTTACAACACTCTTATACAGGATTTCCTAGACAGTTATATTATGTAGCACAGTATGGGTGACAGTGATCAGTGATAACTTATTATTCAGAGTAACTGCAACACTCACAATGCCATACAATATCAGAGTAAACAGTACCAGTATAGGGTATCAGGCTTTTATTTCTCGGCACAATGTTCGTATCTGACTTAGGTGTGGGAGCAATGTTTGTTAGCACTACCTGATTGTTGCCAGACAAAGTACCAGATTTCACATAAGTATTATCACATACATCTCACTCTATTACTGTACACACTTGGGTCACAATAAACAAAACGTGCTGAAGGGATAGGTTCCTGACCCAGAGACTCCCCAGACTCTGGAATAGACTGCCCATACATGTCAAGCAGAGCACCTCTTTGGCCCTCTTCAAAAGGAACCTTGATGATTGGATGGGGGAAAGGAAATTCACCCCGAGGATCACGTCAGTCACCCTGCCAGACAGGGTCCCGAGAAGTAAATAGTGTGGGAAGAAATAGCCAGGGAATTGCTATGGCTAGGCTTGTATAGGCCCTAGGGCCGATAGCCTAGTACCATCCTATGAACCTATAAACCTATGTAGCACAGCGTGAGTGACAGTGATGAGTAATACCTTATTATTCAGAGCAACTGCATCACTCACAATGCTATACAATACCAAAGTAAACAGTACCAGTACAGGGTATCATTCTTTTATTTCTGGACACAGAGTACATATCTGACAGACCTGTGGGACCAATGTTTGTTAGCACTCACTGAATGTTGCCACGCAAAGTACCAGATTCCACGTTGCTATTATGCACATACATCACACTCTGTTACTGTACACACTCTGGTCACAGCTTGACAACATGGGGGTGTAGATAGGATGTACATGGCTTATACATGGCTTATTACTCTCATAACAGTTTGGGGAGTTGCTAGAGTGACAGGCTTGTTTTTAAAGACGTGTGACAATCAGTTGTATTTCTTGTTTGCTGCTTATACATCTGGGATTATCCCACTGATTTCCCAGGGGGACAGAGTGACAGGCAGCAGATATGGACCAATTTACTGGACATTCTGGACATATCTGTAAAGTTGTGGGGTATGATTCTATATGCAGACTACTACCACTCCCAGGATTTGAACCATGGCTGTGTGCTAAAAATACAACAGTTCATGCCTCAGTTGTGTGTGCTATTTGGATTTTGCTGTATGTCTATTCACTGTTTTCTGTCTCTGTGTCTCTCAGTTGTACTACATGACCTCTGGGGAATTACACCAGTCATATACAGACATTACTACACATTTTAATTATGTTGCACAGTGTGGGTAACAGTGCTTAATGCAACAGTACTATTAAGTGATTGCAGATCTACATTACCATATAATACCAGAGTAAACACATGCAGTCCAGCAGTTAGACCTTTATTGTCAGGCTATTATGCTTTTATTTACATACAAACTATATGAGACTCTTCCTGCCATATTCTCTGGTGTATGCAGTACTTGCCTTAAACAATACAGGTTTTATACTGGCAATTAACTTACTAATACTTTTATATTTATTTCCTATGACAGTACATGCAAGAGTATTACTAACTTGCCTCGCATTGCAACCTCTCCAGGCGGCATCCATGGGCGTCCTGGAACATGGCCCGCTCACTTGCTGCTGTGAAGGACATAACAGCAATATTTAGCCATACCCATCCATAATATGCATGAGATGGCAATTATTACACAGGTAGTGGAGTGATACTTACACATAGCTGGGACCACCCCTGCCATCCTAGCCTCTTGGATCCACTGATCCAAGAGGTCCCCCTTTCACCGCTTAGGGTCAGCATAGTGATGTTTGACCTTCTCACCAGTTTGAGGTATGCCAGTGGCACTGGTGAGGTCACAGGTGAGACGGTCCCAGGCTTCCACTTTATACTGGGAACCCTAGTACTGGCCCTGCAGCAGTCTCTGCTCATGGTCTTTGACAAGGATTCCTGCCATGACTCTGGACTCCTGGATGCCCAGTGTTGCGCCTCAAAGCATACTACCTCTCCCCTTCCTGACATGATGCCTGCAAGGGGAAGCTATAACGAGTTATGAGATGTATTACCACCTGTTGGGTTTAAGTAGGGCTGAATTCCCACACTTTGCTATGATTGGACAGTTTTGAAAAGACTAAGCTATGGGCAAACCTGCTTACCTAATGTTGGCATTGTTTAAAGGAGTATACCACTGGGCAAATTGAGGTAGCTGGCCTACACATTGCTTACACCTACTAAGCTGGCCTGTGTAGTGCTTAGCATTGCTTAATATTTACTTTGCATTATATTTGCTTTTTGGCATTGATTTATTATTCATTACATGTTATATATATTTCTGGTATTCATGATTCATATGTACGTATACTGTATGGGGTCCTTGTGTTTAATATGGGACTTAAACACTTTATTACAATTGCACCTCACATCTGGGCTTACTTCTGCACTCCAGTTTACATATTTATGTTATGTAGTAGGTTATAGAATATAAGACTGTATACTGATTCCTTTCACATGTTCAGTTTGATTTTAGTATAGTGAGGATTTGTTTGGTGACACTTCATTCGTATGTGCTGCTGTGACGGCTTGGTGGTTAACTACTGTGACTATAGTGTATATGGTCCTGGGTTCAAGACCTGTAAGGCTGTTTATTTTGTTGCTGGACAGAACAGCGGCTGTTGGATACAGAGTTATTAAGGCACTTTTAAGCACTTGTAAGCAGGTTTTCATGGATTTGCATGAGGGTAAGCACTGTTAACCTTTGGTCAAAGATTCTTACAGAGAGTTATCTTCCATATTGCTTACCCTGTGTGCACATTGCTTATCCCCTAGCAAATGGGCTTATACCTGCTTACTAGTGCTTACATATGCTTGCTCTCACTTACTACAGCTTAATAATGCTTACACTTGCTTACTAGTGCCTACTCCCGCTTACCACTGCACTGATTTAGACAGTAATGTCTAATGGTTCTTGGGAAGGTGGGGGATTTGGAAGCTGTATGGAGTTATCATTCATTACACATTTTACCTTCCATTTATATCCCTGATTCCTGTGTAAATACACTGTATGGGGTACATGTGATTATCTGTGGACTTTGCAACATTATGACACTGATACCTCACATCTGCATTTAGTACTCCAGTTCACAAATATATCTTATTAAGTAGGTTATGCGGCTAAAAATATTGCTCATAATGTAATTTGACATGGAAAATGGAATGTGCTGCAGTGGGACTCGAACTTGGAATGACTGCTCATAAGGCAAATGCTCTGCCACTACACTATTGCTATACTGCTTGACTTGCATATATCTTCCTTTTTATCCTCATCTGCCATTTAAGCTGCATTAACAGTAGCTAAGTGATGGGAAAACCCACGCACTTATGGTTAAATTTAATCTGTTTTATAACAAAAAAAAAAAAAAAAAGTATTGTTATATTGTTTCCTTTTACTATTGCTCTTGTACATGTCGGGGTATGTTGATGGGGGTATACGGACACCTATGAGCATCTCACTCATTCATTTAGGGCTTTCTGCTGTTCTTCATTGAAGGGGCTTGTATATTCTGAGAGCTCTGCTGTCAGACATGCCCCTTGCACTCTTGCACGCTTCATGTAAGATCAGGAGCTCAGGCAGTGCACCTTCATTAATATGCATGGTGCACTGCTGTCCTGCTCCTAAATGGCTGCTTCCATGCAAGACTTAGCTAGTTCTGCAGGGAAAAATAGTAAATCCTGGGGAATGAATGGACTGAGCGCTTTTGTCTTAATAATTTAGTAGACTTCCTTAGAGTAATGAGCTACCATAACTGGTGAACATAAATTCTGAAACAACCTATCAGGAGGCAGAAATTATAATAAGCTGAATGATGTCATAACAGCAAATTCAGGCTAAAGTGCTATGATTAAAAATAATAAATACATAAAAGCAAATCTGAATAAAAATGATAGCACTTTCCATGTGATTCATATGTTTAGAATAAGAAACATGGCCCAAGATTCAATAAAATCCATATATATTCCATGTAGAGACTACAAGGAATGTACTTGTGTACATGGCCACAGTTCCCCCTCGGCAGCATGCCATGTATAGTAATCATGGCGCTCTGCTGAGGATGATCATAGTAACAAAGATATTGAATCTGTGTAGGCAGTAGTGTAGAGGCTGTCCTGTGGTTGTGGATTGTCCAGGGAATTCCTAGATAGATGTTATGTACAGGATAAGAATCTCTGTAATGTCCCCTTCTAGTGTAGAAATATGTGTGAATTTTTTTTTTATTTTAGTATTTTTTTTTTTTTTTTAATGCTTGTTTGCGCAGTGGGGCACAGAGTGCAGCAGTGCCAAGCTGCACTTACAGATAATTTGCTGACACTTGCCAGACATATAAAAAAAGAAACTGGCTGCAATTATTTATTTTGCTTTCTTTTAATGCATATTTGCATGGTGCGGCAAGGAGCATAGCAATGCCATGCTGCATTTACAATTGCACAGCTGACATCTGCCAGACATCTAAAAATAGAAACTAGATATAATTAATTATATGTTTTGTCTACATGTTTTTATTTTATTTTTTTAAATGGCTGTTTGAGTGGTGGGGCACTGTGGTTAGCAATGCTAACAAATAGCTTAGTAGTATATGGGAAAGTATACTGGCTTTCTTGCTATCCAAGAAGCTAAATAGGTAGAGTCATAGCTTAAAGTGTTGTAGGTCCTGGGTTCAAGTCCCCAGCAGTCATACCTTTTTACATTTATCGCTGTGGAAATGTGTGAGGTGATCTAAAGGGCAGTGTAATGTTAAAAAAATGTTACATCTGGAAAATCTGCACAGTGCTAAGCACTGCTTAAACATGGTTAATGGCTACTCCTGTTTGCTCATTGCTAAGCTTTGCTAAAACATGTTTGTGCAAGTTTACACAATGCTCAGCTCCACTAAGCAGGTTTGCGTGATGCTAAGCAACACAATGCTTTTTTGAATGTTACAGTATGATGTTTAAGGGTGGGAAAACAGCCTATATTAAGGTCAATAGGCAGGAATTCTACAGCATTTGTTGGAGTCTTATTAACCTGTCAATACTACTGGAGATGGTGAGGGAGCATGCTTTTGGGCACAAAGGTGGGATGTACAAGTTTCCAGAGTGTTTGTTGGACTCCTGGTCCACAGCTATGAACCCCGGCTGTTGCAGTGTGATTACCAGGGCTCAGAATGCAAAGCTGAAGCCTGGGATCAGTTGGCCAGGGATCTTACCAGTGCTGCTTGTATCCCCTGCACTAGTGGGCAGTGTTGTCATCACTATGATGACCTGAAATGAAGGAAGAGAGGAACCTTGTACACCTGGATTCAAGAGCCTAGGACTGGGCATGCCCCACAAATATGTAAGTATATTTCTTACTACTTTACTAAAATACAGGCTGAATCCATGCAAAACTGGTATGCACATTGGTATGGTTCTCTTCCAACAGCTGCAGCTGAACAGGTTCACAATGTCCAGTCTCATGCCAGGTGCCTGGTCAGGATGTGCCATGAGTGTGGTAAGTATGGATATTTTCTGATAACTGTAGTGCAATAAACAATACCAATAACAATATGTAATAAGGTGTAAAGCAGGATTGTGGTTTGATAACTGATGTGTGCAAATAACTGCAGTAGGGCTGTATTCTATGCATATGTGTTCAAATGTCACTGCAGTTGAATGTAAAACTGAAATAAATAAGGAATGCAAAAGTTGTTGTGTCTTTTGGCTTTTCCCAGTTAGGGGTCGCCACAGTGGAACTCCGGTCTGCTAATGATTGGCAGTAGATTTCTACGTGCTGAGTTGCCGGCCCTAATGCACAACCTTCAATGAAGGTATGCTCATTCACGCATGTCTCCACACAGAAGACGTTCTAGCTGAGAATTGAACAGGACAACGTCTTACTGTGAGGCGACAATGCTACTGCAGCACCACCACTGCAGTTGCTTGATAAATGTATTGCACAACCCACACTATGGTTCAGGGCTGTCTGCAGGTCACTTTCAGTGAAATAGTGCTCTGTATTCTTCCCACTACAGGAACAATGTATATGGGTGAGATAGCCCATTTTCTGGGCAGATATTATGTGTATACTTCACAGATTCTAAGGAGCAGTAACAATAAAGTGTAAAGCAGGATTATAGTTTCATAAGTGATGCGTTCAAATAACTGCAGTAGGGCTATATTCATTGCATGTCTGTTCTAATGTCACTGCAGTCAACTGTAAAACTTAAATAAAGAATACAAAAGTAATTGCCTGATAAAATTATTGCACAACCCACAGTATGGGTTGTCTTCAGGCCACTTTCGGTCAAATAATGCTCTCTATTCCTCCGACTCCAGGAACAAAGTATATGGGTGAGGTACCCCACGTTCTGGGCAGATATGTGTATACTTCACAGATTCTAAGGAGCAAATCAATAAAGTGTAAAGCAGGACTGTGGTTGATAAGATTTGTGTTCAAATAAGTGAAGTAGGGCTTTATATATTGCATGTGCTTTCATCACTGCAGTCAATTGTAAAAGGTGAAATAAATAAAGAATGCAAAAGCAATTGCCAGATAAAGGTATTATACAACTTCACAGATTCTAAGGAGCAATAACAATAAAGTGTAAAGCAGGATTGTGATTTCATAAGTAATTTGTTTAAATAACTGCACTAGGGTAGTATTCATTGCATAAATACCACAGAACAAAAAATAAATAGAAAAATGCCACCACAGAGAGGGGCAAAGTTCAAATAAATTTAATCTATCTTAGCCCCTCAGCTCCCCAAACTTTCAAGAGATAAAACATCACACATATCAAATTTATTATACAAGAACATCAGTTAACACTTCCATTGATTCATTACATAAAACACCAATAAAAGAGCACAACTAATCACATAAGTGCTAAGATAGATTAAATTTCTTTGAGCTTTGCTCCTCTCTGTGGTGGTATTTCTGTATTCATTGCATGTCTGTTATAATGTCACTGCAGTCAATTGGTACATTCTGTGCACATGTCCCTTGTAGTCACAGCTTTTGGGTTCTACTCCCATGCCTGCCAACTAAGACATGACAGCTATTTAGTCTACTTAATGTACACAAACATACCTCTCAACTGTCACAATTTTTCGTAACGTAATGACAACTGCCCAATCTGCCTGGTCCTTGATTAGCAGATAAATGATTACCTGGAATGCAATGTGTTTTCATTTACAGAACACCTTGGTAGTCATGTATGTGCACATTATGTGAAACAGTTCCATGTAGTTGTGTACCTGCATTTGTTATGCTTGCCCGTACTGTCCCATGCTAACAGCTTGAGAGGTATGTACGTGCTACATCAACTATAGAAGAATTTGAGTTACTGTACTCACAATTGACACTGCACACCTGTAGAAGTATATATTAGTAGTCTGTGTATTAATAACATCTGTGACTTCACTAATGTTATGTTTTTCTGTCTCTTTCCCTACTCCTTATTTTCTTTAATGTATTAATGTTATTTATTATTATAATTTAATATTAATATATTCTGTTAAACTAACTGTTTTGTTGGTCTTATGGGTTATTTCATTCTGGTTTGCTGTTAATATACTTACTGTTATGTTATTTAATGTTGTATCCTACATAATATACCTTAATATGCATTTGGATTAAACAATATTATGTTCCATTATGTTAATAATAACATTGGCTTGGTTATTACTTACCTTAACTTATTGTTATAACTAATTTACTACAGCGTGTCACGGTAGGCCAGTTCCAGGAGATCCACCTACCTTGGCTTCTCTGGCTGTGGCACCAGAGCCCAACACATCTGGGACCCAGCCTGGTGGTGCCTCTTCTGCTGCTACTGCACTACTTGTGGTGCTAGGTAGTTCCACCCCACAGGCCGGGGCTGGGAGCACCTCTGGGAGTAGAGGTGGAGAGGGTGTTTTCACCAGTGATTAACTGCCAGGATTGGTGTGCAGGATTGTGTTCTGTGGTTTTGTATGCCACCTTTGTTGGATGGACAGCATGCTTGCCACCATGGTGGGGCAGCCTAATCCTGGAGCCCAGCTTCCACCATTGTCACCCTAGGGGCAGTGAAGGAGCAGAGACATCAGCTCCATCGCTGGGGACTTGAGTCACACTGCTACTTTGTGCAGGCAGCTGAGACTGGGATTCCACAACACCCTCCCCATCTAAGGTGTTCACCCCTTTATGTTTCACACACCACCCCTGTCTGCTGTCTTGTCTGTCTGCAAAGCTTCCTCACCTTCCCAATTTACCTCTCCAACACGTACCTATGTCCCTTCCCCAGCATTCCACTTTCACCTTAAAAAAAATGGGCACCTGTCCCCAAAAATAAAAAATACCATCCCATACATAGCTCTCCATTTCGCACACATTTCCATCGGACATGTCCACTGGACATACATAATTTGGTCCAGTTGGCTTGACAAAGTTATATTGTCCTCACCCCTCTCACTCTCTGGGGGTGACATTCCAAGTTCATCTACAAATTCTGTCAATGTACACAGTTGTTGATGTACAAGAAATTGATAGCTATGGTTCTTTCCTATACCATTCCTGCATATACCTTTCACTATGTTTTTCCCCCCTGCTTGCACCCCATTTCAGCACAGTTCTATCTCCCCATTTTTCTTTTCTTTAAAGATTTTTTGCACGATGCCATGTCGTGCAGTATCGCTAAGCTCAGTAAATGGAGCTATACTGATATATGTGTTTTAAATGATAGTAAACACATACAAAATAAACACCCATTCCCTAGTTTGAACCAAAGACCACCACACCTACAGAGCACTGCATTAAACTGCCATGCTACACAGTTGTTAATTAAAACAAGTGGTTTAAGCAAAACATAGTAATTGCAAGTTACCGTCATTAAGTGTGTTTAACCAGAGCTGTGCATCATGCCATGTCGCTCAAACTTGCTGAAAAAGTAATGAAAAAACTCAGAGTGTAATTTGGAGTCTGGTACAGGACTACACCATAGGAAAGCCAGACTAATGGATGTAACTGAGGTCTTTAACAGCAGGTAAATGGGTACTCTTATCAGCAACATGTAGAAGTACACCTGCTAAAAAAAATTATAGCAAAATACATGTTCAACTGGGACTCTGGTGGAGAAAGACACTCCTATAAAACCAGGCACTGTAATGGAGGTATGTCACAGACAGTATGTGTGCACTTATACCTTTATAAATACATATGCTGTCACAGTGACTCAGTAGTTCAGTCTGTTAGATGCTTTGCAAACAGTAAGCTTTGCCACCCATAATCCTGGGTTCAAATCCAGAAGTGTGTAGCATTTAAATTACATTATTGTCAAGCCTTCAATGAAAGACTGAGCCATGCATGCTTTATCCACATGGTGCATTTCATATGAAATGTCTGCTTTTCACTGATGGAAGTCATAGCCCTGCAGATAGGAACACACATGACATATCCCTATAGCAATACTGTAAGTGCATGAAGTGCCAGGACATGCATTAATATGCAGTAACAGAGGATTTTAACTTAGGTAATGCAAATGATGCCCACTAATATCAAAGTGCAGCACACAATCATTTCATAATGATATTACAAATTAGCACAGCTGCACAACTAACGTACACATATGGAGGTCCTGCTAGTAACATGGACTGCCAGCACAGACATTCCAAATGAGTACCATAATGTAACACATGGCCTGACAGTTGTCAAAATAGGTGACATAATGGTATATTTACCTCCTATGTTGCTCAAGGACACAACAGACATGTTTCCTAGTACTCTGTTAGTGATACCATTGCCTAACATATACCTTAAACACATGCCTTAATTTGCAGTAGAATGGGTACCTTCACACTGGCTCTGTCTCTACAACAAGGCTGCCACAGCTTCTACAGTTACTCTTACAGCTTGTTGTCCTTCAAAGTGTTCCCACTCTCTGCCTATGCCTATTGCCTGCAGCATCAGCTGCAGCCTGTAGCACACACATCTGTATGTAAACATTGCTGCTACAGAAGTACCCTCTATGATGATGTAGTTAACATAGGTAATGTCTAGCATAACATATCAGAAAGGGCTTCCAATCTACAAAAAGGCCTTATATCTTGTTCAGTAGTTGCATGCCATTGGCTGATTATACTGCAAATCAGCTGTGTTGGCTGCAATTAGCATTTCAGAACCACAGATTGTTTAAGAGACAATCACCTGGTAATGAGAACCATGTTAAAAAGGCAAACAGCTGGCCAGGAGAACAAGTCTGTATGAGATTCTCTTCACACAGTAAATGTGTTGCCAAAAACTTTATATATCTGACATATCAACAGAGAAGTATTCTACTCCATCAGGTATGTAACCTTTTTGTTTACAACATGATGCATATGTGTGAATATACTTTGGGGGATTGGGGGTTACAGCATTAAGCCTGTAATGATGACATGCCATTGATGTCCAGATTTGTTACACCTACAGAGGCTGTACAGTACATCAAGGGTGAAATGTTTTTTTTATTAATGTGGCACACTGGTCTCATGGAAATGTCCCCGTATAGTGGTTGCAATAGCACACTGCTATTTGGCACTATTGTTTTGACATATTATCAGTGGGTTGCCCCTAGAGGAAACACACTACAATGGACTCCTGTGTTGGCTGTGTGATTATACAGCAGTATATGTCATGGCACCAACAGGAATAGCTGATTATTGCTAGTATCCACATGTTTAGTATGTTTGCACAATGTGGAATATGACATGTGTGATCAAGCAGTGGATATTGTGAGCGGTTCTGTTCTTGCTGTATCTCGGGTCAATTTTAGAACATCAATGTTTCAGAACATCGAATGTTCTGATATCGAACCCTATTCAGCAAACGCTGAAAACTTTCCCAGGGAAAGAAATTGGTTGCCCGTTTCTGTCACTTCACTATTTTCAGCGCTGTGGTGGAACGTTACGGGTCAGGTTCAGGTAAGTGTGCGATTGTGTGGACGTGAGGGTTAGGGTGGGTTAGGTGAGTTAGGGTTAGGGCATGGGTCAGGTAAGTGTGCGATTGTGTGGATGTGAGGGTTAGGGCAGAGTAGGTGAGTTAGGTTTAGGGCGCAGGTGAGGTGAGTGTGCGAAAGTGACGGACCTTAGGGTTAGCGTTTGGGTTAAGGTAAGTGGATAGTTAGTGGTGTATGTACAGTTTAGTGTAGGGTTAGATGTAAGATTTTAGGTGTATGTATGTGGATTGCTGTTTGTTTGGTGTGCTTGTGTTGTGTGTATGTGTTTCAGAACAGCAATTTTTTTCCTAGGAAAATATTTGCAGTTCTGAATGTTCGATGTTGTCACCGTTCACTGAATTGGGATTGATATTAGAACATTCGAAGTCCTGACACTTTGATGTTCTAATATAGACCCTGTATCTCTACATAGTGTACTTCCATGTATGTGATCCTGACATGAGTTCTCATTTTGTTGTCTTTCAGGAGACATGTATGCCAGATGCCATGCCCCTTTTTCGGATGCTGAGCATAATATAATCCTTGAAGGCCTCTGTCAGCAACATGAACTCCTACTGTCCAGGGGGAGGAAAAACAGGGAACAGTGGGCAGCATTGTGGGCTGACCTCATCCATGATGATAACTCCATAGGTCACCAGAGTAGAACATGTGAGCAGGTTTGACACTGTGCGACAGATATGATTATTACTGCATGCAGAAGAGCAGCTGATGTGGCCAGGGATTATGGTGTCTCCAGTAGAGGGCCTGCAGCAGAACAGCCACTCTCAGCCATTGAGGAATTCCTGGCGAACCTAGATACACATGACAGCTCCCAGGCATTCACACCATATTTTGTGGATCTAGGTGCCACAGTTTCCACATCAGAGGGGCATCCAGGTAGGCTTAGTTTGATTAGCATTGGAATACAGTAGCACTCATTGTGTCAGGGTGTACATACTTTTACATGGATGTCAGGTGTGTGCTCTTTTTTGGGGGGGGAGTTAACTGCAGTTTGATACTTATGCTCAAATTTTGACCAACATAATTAACAAAGTAGCTGCTGTACATGTGACATATATGGACATATTACCTGTTATAGTGCAACATGCGGTGGTGTTTACATTTCCACTCCCTCAACATTTCACAGATACCTCAGGAATCAGATAAGGCTGTATTCCTACTCCTGATAAGCACAACACTGTTTTGTTACAGATGTAGATTTACTGTAATGTATTCCCTAAAGTGTCATCCCAGGCCTGCTGGCTGAATTGCTGCACTGACGGCATGATTGCCAACTGCACAGATATTTTCTGACTGCACACTTTAGTCTCATACCTATGCCCTGTAGGTGTGACCACTCTGATTGATGAGACAATATTGTCAGGACATTACAGATTGCCATATGTGTCAACTGTGCAGAGTCTTCATAAATGTCAACAGTGTACCTCAGTGTTCATAGGTTCATAGGTTCATAGGTAGGTACTAGGCTATCTGCCCAAAGGCATTTATAAGCCTACCCAGAATGTGTTGGCTTTCGCTGCCTCCTTAGATTAGTTCCCTGTGCCTCTGTCCAGCAGAGTCACTGAAGTGATCCCCAGGGTAAACTTTGTTTCCCATCCACTCGTCAAGTTTTCTCTTGAAGAGTGTTAGCGAGGAACTCTGCCTAATGTAGATTGGAATCTTGTTCCAAAGCATGGGAAGTCTCTGTGATAGGAATCTATCCCTCCAGCACTTCCTATTTATTGTTGTGGTGAGGTTTAGATCCTTAATGCATGTGGCTTGAGGGGATAAGGTTTTCTTTAGGTGGAGCATGCCTGTCAGTTCTGGGTTAGACATGGCCTTGTATGTCAGGCAGAGATCACCTCTGAGTAGGTGGTATGCAACCGAGTACAGCTGGAGTTTCTTCAGTCGAGCTGCATAGGGCATCTGTTTGAGGCCAGTGATCTTCTTGGTGAGGTACTTCTGTGGTCTTTCCAGCTTTTGCAGGTATCTTGTAAGGTGCATCCCAAACAAGGCGGTGTACTCTATGATAGGTCTGATGAGTGATGAGTAGAGGGGCACAATGAACTCTTTTGATCTGGATGCAAACCCTTTTGTGATAAGGTGTGCCAAATAGAAGGATTTTCTAACCCCTTTGGCAATGTGATTATCAAAGGAGAGTTTACTATCTACTTGGGTCCCCAGATCCCTTATTACGTCTTCCTTATTTAGGGGACTACTACCTATGTGGTAGTTTGTGGGTACTTTGTTTTTTCTAAAAGGGATGACTATGGACATTTTGGCATTTAGCTTGAGGCCATGATTTAGACACCAGGTGTCCATCTCAGTGAGACCCTTTTGGAGGATGTCTGTGTCAGCTGGAGAGTCAATTATAGCCCCTAGTTTGCAGTTGTCTGCAAACCTGGTCAGCCATAGTCCTCTGGTGCTTGCCTGTACTTCTGAGAAGTATATGCCGAACAGGAGGGGTCCTAGGAATGAGCCCTGGGAAACGCCACTTGTAACCGGTTTAGTGTCAGAGCTAGCTCCCACAACTCTTACCATGTGGGTTCTGTCCATGAGCCAGTTGGCAACCCATCATGTGACGTAGGGGGTTATGTTCAGGCTGGTGAGCTTGTCTATAAGACCAGAATGGAAAATGGTGTTAAAGGCCATTGCAAGGTCTAAGTAGGCTGTGTGTACCACCTTTCCCTCGTCTATAGCCTTGGTAACTGTTGCAAAGAAGTCCACCAGGTTTAGGAGGCATGATATGCCCTTAACAAAGCCAAACTGGGTAGGGTCTAGTATTTGGAGGTTCCCAATGTCTCTGTTAATGAGTTCCATGATGATGCACTCCATAGCCTTGCAGACCAAGCTGGTCAGGCTTATAGGGCGGTTCCTGGGGTCTGTTGTGGTTCCACCTTTGTGAAGCGGAATAACTGTTGCTATGCATCACTCTATGTGTACATAACCTATGGAGAGGCTAAGTTTGAATAGTGTTTAGGTGAGGGGTCAGTTCATCTTTGAGCTCATGTAGGATGCAGCCTGGGACACCATCTGGTCCCATTGATGCTGTGTTTTTGGCTTTGGACAGGGCTGTTTTAGCCTGAGTGTCTGTGATTAAAGGAGCTCTACATTCTTCTGGTATGGTTATGGGCCCTTTTGGGGGTTAGAGGGGAGGGAAGTTTGCGCTGAACCTGTCTGCCAGGATGTTGGCAATATCGGTTGGTTCAATGTATTTTGTACCATTCTACACTAACTCCGAACAGATCTGAACATTGACACTTAGATTCTTGACATAGCTAAAGAATGCCTTGTGGTTATCTTTGGAGTCCTTGGCTATTTTTATTTCAAAACTCATCTTGGATGATTTTATGAGGGATCGTAGTTTCTTGCTAACACTGATCAGGGATGTCTTCCCTTCTTGGGATTTTACTCTTTTCTGTACTAGTTTCCTCCTTCTATTGTATAGCTTGTTTATGGCAGAAGTCCACCAGACTGGTTTCCTTTTCTTGGAGGAGTGAGTCTTGGTTTTGCTTGGGGTAGCATGATCCATGCATTCTTGTAGGTGCCCATAGAATGCATTAGTAAAGGATTTTGCAGCTTGGACAATGTTATCCTTTAGCATGAGGGCTTTGAAACTTTCCACCTCGGTCTTAATTAATGTGAAGTTTGCTTTTGAAAAGTTTTTCACAGTGTTTCCTTCTCCGGGGGTGGGGGCAGAATGTGGATATCCAAAGTGATGTGTTTATGGTGAGATCTAACCAGTGAGAGGTTTACCTCCGGTGTGGAGCACCGGTCCCCCATGTTGGTGATGACCAGGTCCAATATGTTGTCACTTCTGTTGGGAGTGTTGACCAGTTGATCCAGGGCATTTGAGTTTATAAATTCTAGGAAATGTTCGGCAAGAGCGTTAGTACTTGAGTAGTTCTCCCAAATCATTCTTGGGTAATTGAAATCACCCAATATTAGGGTGTTTGGTAGGACCCTTATATTTCCCAGTGTTTCCAGAAATGCGGAATGGGGGTCCTGGGACATGGAGGGTGATCTGTAGTAAGCTACAATTTGAATTGCAGTTTCACCTGTTGTTAGTTGCACGTGGATGATCTCTGAAGCATCGTGCTGTGCCACTAACCTGGAGGTGTGGGTATCCTTGGTGAATATGGATACGCCCCCACCTTTTGTATATTCAGTCCGGGTTCTGTGGCCGAAATGAATGGTATGAGTTGTAGCCTGGTAGTGCTGGGGTGCTCTCTGGAGCCTTAAACCAGGTTTCTGTTACTGCACATATATCGATTTTCTCCATACTGAGGAGTGCCTCGAGTGCATGCATTTTGAGATTTAGACTTCTGGCACTGAGTAGCATTACCCTCAGTTTTTTGTTACCTGTGCTATTTATGGCGGTGGGTTTGTCTTTTCAGCCTTGCCTAAAAAGGCACTATGAGGTGGCAAGAGCCTTGGCCAGTATTTGAAAGCCTAAGGGTGACAGGTGCAAGCCGTCTCTAGTGAAGCACCGTGGCTTGTCGAGCATATCATCCCAGGCAGACAGACACTGGATCCCCCTTTGAATGACACCAGAAACTTAGCCAATTGTTGAAATTGATATTTTTTTCTTTATACTGTGGTATCATTCTTGGTGAGGGCAGGATGCTACTCAAGGTCAGGGTCTTAATGGCCTGGGCTACAAGATCAGAGAGCTCTTCCATATCTCTTTTCATGTAGTCAAGGGAGGTATGGCTCAGGCCACTCTCACCAACATGGAAAATGACAGAGTCGTATTTGTACTTGTTCTGGAGTGACCTGAGTGCTTGTGTTATGTGGTGGATCCTGGCACCCAACAGGCAGCTAACAGTAACTTTCTCCTTATTCAGCCTAGTGAGTGGGACATCAGTGTGCCTGACTATAGTGTTATTTTGCCTTAAGGGCTGTGATTGCATGGCACACTGGTTTTGTGAAGTATGTGTTTCATGATTTGTGCTGGGGGGTGGAGATTGCTTGGATGTCTGCTTTGGAGGTCTCTGTTGCTTTTGCAGGTTTTTATTTAGAGCCCCTGTGTATGTTTTCATATATTTATGTGTGTTTTTTGATGGTGCTGGTTTAATGGGTCTATGTGACACTGGTGGTGTGATGCAAGTATTTCCCTTCTCCTCTTGACTGTCTGATCTAGCCTTGGGTTGAGAGAGCTTAACCTCCAGTTTGCCTGTATAATTGCATCTCTCACATGTATTAGTGTTTGGTGGTAGGAGGAGAGGGTTGTCTGTGTACATGAAGCAGTTGTAACATTGCCTCAAAATGTCCAGATTCACCAGTTGGACTGGAGAGTATGCCTGAAACTGCCCTTTGGTCATTCCTCGATAGGTACAGTGAACTGTTTTACCGAATGGCTGGTGAGGTTGAATAGAGAGCCTTGTCCTTCTGTACAGTATAGGAGGATCTAGTGCTAGGGTTTATAAGTGCTTGCTATGAGTTTTGAGCAAGTGCTGGGCTGAGAAATTAATGGCTTAAGTTGAAAGTTTGTCTAGTTCCAAGGGAAAAACTGAAGAAGAGACTTTGTGGAGCCGGGAATAGTTATACCCTAGCTAACTGGCACTGCCTGGGTGCAAAACTGGGCAAATATGGTATTTAAAGCAGGGAAATGAAAGAGATAGAAATTAGCCCAAAATGGCCAATAAACTACTCATTTCTGGGCTGAAACCACTCCTCCAGGGATAGATAGGCTGCTCAAAGCTCCCCTCTCTCACAGGTGAACAGAGAAACTTCCTTCTACGCAGGTAAGGTATGGGCAGACACAGAGATTTGTAACACAGCCATGAATTCAGCACTTACCTGAAAACTAGACTAAGCTTAGAAAGGTGGGAAACAAGTATGTGTATATATATATATATATATATATATATATATATTTTTTTTTTTTTCAGAAAATAAAGCAGATACAATCAAAAAAACTCTTTAAATGCACAGAAAAGCATACTTATTGTTATATGTCTCAGATCAGAGTTGTAGTCAATGCCACTAGTAATAAAGTAGGAAGAAACGCAAATACAGTAAAAGCAGATGAATCGAATGCAAATGTATATATATATATATATATATATATATATATATATATATATATATAAAAACAATAGAAAATGAACAACTGATTTAAACAAGTTACCCAATTAACCAGGGATACCTTCTCCAAAAAAGATGGCCTGGGTCAGTGCTCAAGTTATACAAACAAAGCTAGATTCAGCAGGCCTGAATCTGGTCTATACTGCAGCAACAAGGTGCACCATTTTCAGAAAGAAACAGTTCAAATAAACAGGCAAATAAGCCTGTGACCAGAAATTCCCAGCGCAGAAGGGCAGAATCCAGCCTCCCACAAGAGTGCAGACCACACCTTCTTAATGTAAAAAAACTGGCTTAAAGCCCAAGTGCTTAAACCAGAACTAATACACTTTAGAACAGACACTAAGCCTTCAATCAACAACTCCCAATTCAGAAGGATGTAAGCTTCCTGTCCTGCCACAATAGTGCAGACCACAAACCTTCCTAATGTGAAACAACTGGTCTAAAGCCCAAGTATTAATCCAAAGGCTTAGAATAACAGTTACAATTTAATTGGCTACTAACAAGCAGTAATACATGCAATAAAATAAATGCTATTAAGTACTTTTAAGAACAGGCAGTAAGAGAAAAATAAATAATAAAGCAGGAATAAACACAAACACAGTAAGCAGATGAATAAAGTGCAAAAACATTTTTTTTCTCTCTATATTAGGTAGAATGAGCTGAAGGCACTAGACTGGGAGGAGTGTCACAGATCAAATATACAGTAGGGGCAGGAAATTGCAAAGCCACCAAGTATAAAAAGAAAACACCAATATGGAGGGTGGGAGAAAAATCAACTCAGAAAAATAACACTTTCAACACAGATCAGAAGCCAGCAAATATGATCTAAATCAATCAAACAAAAGCAATTAGAATACTGCAGAACTTTGGAAAGAAGTGCCAAAAAATATACTTAATTTATATCTTGAGTTGTTTCAGTAGCACTCTTAGTCAGAACTCAATTAGTTTCAAGAATTAATACAGTGGTAACAAACAGGGAATCTTAATTATACTAGCAAGCCTTGAGACAATCAGATAAAACACACAAGTTGTCTGGCCAGTATTTAACAGAGCAGGATTAAGGGTGGGAGAAAAAGAGCACTTTCCACTCAGAAAAATAATACTTTCAACACAGATCAGAAGCCAGCAAATATGATCGTTAATCAATCAAGCAAAAGCAATTAGAATACTGTAGAAATTTGGAAAGAAGTGCCAAAAAATATATACTTATCAACTTATATCTTGAGTTGTTTCAGTAGCACTCTCAGTCAGAACTCAATTAGATTTAAGCAATGAATGCAGAGGTAACAAACAGGGAATCTTAATTATACTAGCAAGCCTTAAGACAATCAGATAAAACACACAAGTTGTTTGGCCAGTATTTAACAGAGCAGGATTAAGGGTGGGGGAAAAAGAGCACTTTCCACTCAGAAAAATAACACTTCCAACACAGATTGAAGCCAGCAAATATGATCTAAATCAATCAAGCAGAAGCAATTAGCATACTGTAAAACTTTGGAAAGAAGTGCCAAACCGATGAGATTGCTGTGTAAAGAGCTTTTATTTACAAGTAACTACAGATGTGTGTGGGAAGAGTAATGTCCTCATGTCCTACTATATGAGGTTGGGGTTAAATGGGTCTAAAATAGTGACAACAGTGTATACCGTTTTACATATATTGTAACATAGTTCTGCAGAGCAAAATAATGCAGGTATTAATGTGCTGCTTTTCTCTTTCTTAACACAGATGGCTGGGGGAGTTGGTCTCTGTCCCCTACACAATCTGATGTCAGTGTCTCTTCATACTCTGATGATGATGGTGGCCAGAATGAGGCACAGGTGGGGGTTTCAGGGGCTGAATCTGTCCCAGAGGTTTACATCCCTCTTTTGCCCTCATTATCAATGCACACAGTCAGTATGGCTGCACATACCCAGTCCCCAGAGTCCAGAGATATTGGACAGTCAGAGAGTGTGGACATTGAACAGGAAAGTGTGGCAACTATGGCTCCATTGACTGTAGACACTGGCCATATTGAGAGAGGTCATGAGGTTCCACACAGGTGAATTGATAGGGGTGCTCGTAGGAGCCCTACTAACCTTCTATCACCTGTTGCAGGTATCTCATCATGGGTCACTCAGTGTATGTTTTGGGCCATCATGGAGGCACAGGCATGTTCTGAAAGGAACTCAAGATGAATGCTCAGGGTTATGGATAGAGCACAGTCTGACATCCATGACCACCTGTACCACATTGCTGATACGCTGGCTTGGTTCATTGATGCAGTGGAAAGAAGGTGGTCTGAGACAGATAGCAGAATATCTGTCTTGAAATGCACATTGTCTGTGATGGAACATGTGGTTAGAGTTGAAAGTCAGACTCATGGATGTAGTCATCTGCTGAGAGCCCACGTGGCCATGCACAATCACGCCCCCATAGGGACATTGCATCCAGCACTCCAGAGGAGAGTGTGCTGTCCACACCATGATGTGGCAGGCTATGGGCTTATGGTCCTGGGTGTTCCTGTGGAGAACATAGTCCTAACAGACAGCAGTCACCATCAGGTACTAACACTGTTTCTGACATTGAGCATGGAGGTGCCAGAGAAACTCCTGGCAGAGCCAGATCCCATGTTCAGAGCAGAGACGGTGAACTGTTAGCACTACCATGCATGGTTCAAAGCTGTCCAACATACACACATGTAGTGTTAGCACTGAGCTTGACTGTGTTCACACACACACTCACGCACCAATGTCAAATTCAGGTCAACTACAGACACACACAGCACATTTCCATGGTCCATCTTGCCTGCTTCCCTTCCTGACTCACACACATGCTTTCAGCCTATTGGGTCAGCCTAGGCCTAATGAACCCCCACACAACACCCTATGCAAGTGATGATACCTGTGCCACATCCCTGTTATCTTCATCATCGATGCAGGGAAATGAAGCTATGTGTCTGATGCACAGGGAGACTATATAAATTAATATATAATTGTGTAATGCAGTATTGCTTTGCCATACCACTTGTACTGGTCACTGACAGATACGGTATGCTGACATTTGTAAAGAGTAAGCCACATAATTTTATTTACCTTATGTTGTATGATGTTGTAATGGCTTTATACTTACACAATGAAAGGTGTGTCACAGACCTGTTTATGGTTCAGTTTCAGGAGTCTGTAGTGAACACCTCTGGATACACAGTGGCAATACACCTATGGATGTCACAGCACAGGATGGAATGTCAGCACAGAAGAAATATGTCTCCAGCAAGGTACATCACTATAGGTACATGGCTCCATAGGTTCATATGTGTATAATAGGCTAACAAGGACAATGCCATAATTCAGCCTACTCATGTATGTCTAATCTATGAAAAGGTCTGATACCCTTGATGACTGTCACCAGGGTTTCTAGAGCTATCTCATCTACAAGCTGTGATGATGGAGATGACACATCAACAAATTTTCCATGTCCATTACAGACATTTTTCCTACTCGGGTAATGATTATCTTGTTTTCTAGCCCATTTTGTAACTTGCAAATGATGTGTGTTACAGCAGATGTGTGCTTCACATTTATGGGGAGCCTATTACATATAGGGTGTAGTGTCTGTTGTTACATACCTGTTTCCATAGCATATCCTATTTATATCACAGTGACGGTGTAGGTTTGTAGAACAGGTAATACATGTGTTGGTCCTCTCTTGGATAAGCAGGAGGTAAACAGTGGGATCTGACACCTCCTTGTATGGCAGCCATACACATCCACTCCAAAGCATGTAGGAGACAGACTGCACATGTACGGTCTTAACATGGACTGCATCGGATATGTTATCTACAATGTGCATTAGTTTGACATGGAACATGTGCAGCTGCTACAGTTGTAAGATATGGCTGTGTAGTGACAAAGCAAAGGTACCATTGCAATCAATTATAGGTGTGATGAGTGCAAAATACAGTATAACAATGACAGTCTGAGATTTACATGCCATACCTTTCTGTATAGGTTATACAAAATTGAATGGATACCCACATCTTGCCAACCAGTGAAACACAAAAGTAACATTACTGTCTGTCTCCATAAGTCCATGAGTAATGGATCAACAGTGTGCTGACACTACTATATTTTCCAGAGGTGGATGACTTCCAAAAGGATAGTACTGTGCAGTCCTTGGCATTTACTATTTGTCAGTGGCTCTGACAACTCAATGTGTGACTCAGGCTATCCTTGGTAACTGTTGGTTCTGTGTGGGATTCAGCGACAGCTCCTAATAAACAATTACCTTCTAAAGTCAGAGGCCACTGACAGTGGCCTTGACTTCAGAGAAGGAAATGGCTAGAAGGGGTACTCCATTAATGATGTCTGAGGGAAGTCCACTGGTGACCGACATCATTGTAGCATTGGTCTACCCAATGCTATCTTCTCAGATTATGATTATCAGACACTTGACTATCCACAAGCTGACATACCACTCTGTAAATAACCTACATAGTTTTCAGTAAAGCCTGCTGGCCTAATATTGTCAAACACCTTGTCAGGCCATGATAGGTGGAGGGAGTCATATTTCTATCATCCATTATATAGTGTAACACTCAATGAGGTCCACCAGCTAGAGTTGGTAGGCATGATCTGCCCTTCAGCAAAACAAACTTTGTTTGGTCCAGTGTCAGAAGGTGTACAGCATTTTTACTGATCATATCCATACTAACTCCTTTTCACAGCTTTACATATCAGACGACTGAGAGATCTGGGGTCACTGCATGGCACTGTATGCTTGTTGCCCTCTGTGCAACTAAATATTGCAGTTACTTCCATCATATTCCGAGAAAAGTCATCTAAGGTGTCTGTACAGAGCACAGACAAACAATGGAGGGAAGCATAATATGTATACCCAGTAAAGGTAAGGTGGGAGGTTTTACACAGGTATTCTACAACTGGACATTACTCAAGTGGTGTGTACTGAAAGGACATAACTACATTGTGAAGAATGTAGAAAGCAGGGGAGTCCGCTGAATTGCTGGTGCCTGGTTACAATTATTGCAGGTCTCATCACAACCACTCTCATGGGATACCATGCTCTGACCCTTTTATGTCATCACACACAAACCGTTACTAAGAAGCTCATGATGAGAAGCAGGACACAGCCTGTTTGTTCATCCACATAGTTGTCCCACATCTTGAAAAGCTCTGTAGGCTTCATATACCTTTCTCCAGGCAGATGCCTTGACTAGCAACCTGAATAATCAGTTGGCTTTTGCATGTATTATGCTTTCTATACCAAGGTTGGTAGTATGTCACTAGGGAATTGGAAACTCGGGTAGTAAAACAGTGGTTTATTCAGGCAACAGCAGGACAACTTGTAAAATAAATGCTCCACAAAGCAAACTCATGTGTTTTGTCCCAGACGTCATCAGATAAAGACAGGTGCCATAGCAACCCTTATATATGAGATTAAACAATCAATTAGCCAATCAAAGTGTTAATACATCAAATTACTCCTGTTTAAAGAAAAAAGTATCTTAAATACAATAACTTAAATAACTGACATAACCAAATATAAGTATTACATATCACAAAAACACTTACAAGATTTAAAAACCTGATGTTGTTGTTGTGTCTTTCGGCTTTTCCCGGTTAGGGGTCGCCACAGTGGAACTCCGGTCCACTAATGATTGGCAGTTGATTTTTACATGCTGAGTTGCCAGCCCTAACACACAACCTTTAACGAAGGTACGCCCATTCACGCATGTCTCCACACAGAAGACGCTCTAGCTGAGAGTCGAATCAGTCAGCATCTTACTGTGAGGCAACAACGCTACCGCAGCACCACCACTACGGATATCCTGATGTAAAAATATGAATTTGATGTATGTTTTTATATATTTTTATATATTTATTAATTTATTTGATGTTAAAAAAATATAATATTAAAAAATTAGAAAATTATTAAATAATTAAAAGAGTGTCATCATCCATGGTTCCAGTGCATAGCCAGTATCCCCCAGTAAATGGCTGTGTGGGCTGTCCCCCCTAGCAAACATCTGGTACAGCTGTGATGTGTTCCAGATATGGGAGTCGTGATAACTTCCAGGACTGCCAGCACACACATTCAGGATAATCCTCTTGGCATTGCACATTACCTGGTAGTTGATGGAGTGGTACCCCTTGCAGTTGAAGTAGATTCTACCTTCTTTACCAGGTGGTGCCTTGATGTGTAATTGAGTGCAATCTATGGCACCCAGTACTTCAGAATTGTGTGCTACATGGTAGAAGTGTTACATATTCCTGACGCTCACTCAGCAGTGAGGGGTGAAGATATGTGCTCACTGGCATGTGGTAGCATGGTATCCAGGAACTGGTGGAGCATCCTGGATGCAGATGCCTGTGAGACCCCCATCATGTCCCTAACTGGTTTTTGGAAAGTACCTGTAGCTAGTATCCTAAGGGCTACACGTACCTTTGTTTCCACTTGGATGGGTTCCCCTCTGTTGGCTCTGGGTCTGAGGACAACAGAGCTCAGCAAGTTCCTGTAGTATATCCCTGTCTACCCTGTAGCACTCTACAATCTCTAACTCATGTAGTTCCTGGAAGGCTAACCTGGACCTGAACACTCTTCTCCTTCTCTGCTTCAGCCTATTGTCAGCAGTACCAGCAGCAATTACTTTAGCATCTAGCACATACAGATGTAGTAGACCTGCAGCAGCCCCTAGCATTATCTCAGTTAAAATTCTCACGTCTGTACTCCAATTGTCCAGAGTATTGGGCGAAAATCAGAATGTAAGGTGTATGCATACTTTATACAGCTCTGCTGTAGGTGCAGAATGTGTGATTGGCTAACAATGATGCATTCCACCTGCCTACAATATAACTGACATTATTTAATGGCCCTTTTTCAGTGAGCAACACTGTGCACAGTGTCACGCCACACAGCATAGCTTATACAAAGGTCAACATTTCTAATTGAATCAGTAAGATACATCCAGTCAATGTCCTTTATAAACATTTGTTGCAATGTTATGACTTTAAAAAGTTTTCTTTCACTATTTTGGAGAATGTAGAACACTTCGAAAGAGGGAGTGACTGGGAAACATTTATTGAAAAGAGAAAGCTCCACTGGCAAATTTTATTGAATGCCACTAACCCCCAAGGCATTAATGATTTAATATCTATTAAGCCTATTTTGAAAATCAAATCTAATTGCCTGTCTTAATGTGGCAAATGCAAGGACATTTGTAATTTTCAATACTTTTAAATGTTTATTTTATGACAGAATTTTTTATGGCATCCACCAACTTTTTACATTTTATTCTTATGAAAGCTTTTAACTATATATATTTTTTACAGATTAATTATTTGAAGGAACATTTATTGACATATATTTATTTTATGCAACACATTTTATGTAAGTATATTTTATGTAAATATTTTTAAGTGTGTATTTCTAGAGCTACTTTTAAATATGTATTTAAGAGTGTGTTTCTTTAAATATTGCTGGTCCGGGCATTGAGCCTCTTTCTGAGTCTTTAAAAGGAAGGCAGTTTCTCTGGTACAGTTTCTGATGAAGTTCCTGTGTTTTGGAATGAAAGCACTAAAACTGTGGTGAATAAACATTTGGTTGGGACTTTTGGTGCAGTGTTTTTACGCTATAAGCTTTTTGGACAAGCTAAAGTAGGGTATGATTCATTTTTCATCCCTGTTCTGCAAATCTACTTTTTTTGCTCATCAAATTCATTAATGTCATGTGCTCCCTTAGTAGATTGCTTTATTTCCAACAGGTTTGACAAAGTGGAAGAAGTTCCTTAAAGAAGAAATGGCACTATAGGCTGACAATGCTAATAAATGGGTGAGGGAAGCATTACACTCAGAATTTTTTTTTATTATCCTCAAGAGTTCTATAAACCCATAGCAGTTTATACCAGATGTAGGCCTTGGGGCAGTGCTTTCATGAGACTTTATGGTCAAACAACACATTATATGCTTATCCTTAAGTCCCAAGCTAAGTAAATCAGAGGCCAGGTATTCCACTCTCAAGATGGAAGATGTCTGTCAAGTAGGTGTTCTGTATAGAATTATCACCTTGGCAGGGACTTTCCATTGGTCAAAGACCTTGTCCCCAATGAGGCTACATATGCAACAGGATGAGAATATTAAACTTTGCAGGATGGGAATCTCTTTATAGTCATTTAGTTTACAGAAAATATCAGTCAGGATGAAACCACCACAAGGCAGATGCAATGTCTAGAGTACACAGCACATCTAGGATAGTGAAGGGGTGAAATGGAATATAGTGTAGTGGTGCTTGCCCTGTGATATATCAATCATTGGTGAAATGGAAATACATTTTTGTCTACACTCAGCAACTACTGTAAATAGAGTCAGGAAAGTGCAGTGGTGTAGCAGTTTGCACAGCAAGAGGTTCTCTGGTTTGATTCTGGGCTGGAGTGCCTTCTGTGTGGAGTCTGCATGTCCTCCCTGCATTCATTTGGGTTTCCTCCCACATTACAAAGACATGTGTCTGGAGTGTTTCTCCCCAGGCCTCTGCTGAAAATTGGCTCATTCCAAGTTGGACCTTTTCTGTAAACAAATAAATACTGTAGATAGCATTGTTTCCTTTAAAAAACATTATATTGTTGTATTACCTTGCTAGGCCTTCCAAAAGAATAGTTTTTATGAGCAATAATTATATTAAAATGTTGTATAAAAGGAAGGTTAAAGCCCTGTTAGTCAGGGGGCTGGTCTCTCAAGGTAGGGGGAGTATGTGCATAGAGCATCCATGCTGGGGAGTGTGTTGCAGCAAAGGACAGACATTACAGAATAACTTAAAGAAGCCTGGGCATATTCTACTAGGAATCCAAAAAGAAGGAAACTGGTTGAAAGCACCTTTGAACTCTGTTAAAACTGTTATGAAAACTGTATTGACTCACAGTTTCAGGAAGAAAATCTAGTGACATTGCTAGACACTCCACATCACAGGCTATAGCCAGTTCCTTGTTACTAGAGTAAAAGATGCAATTAAGCCATCATTGTTCTTTTCCCACTAAAATTAATTTTAATCAGCCATCCCTGTCACATTCATTAGAAATATAGAGGGTGAGTCATGTAATGTCCCAAGCAAAAGTGTTTCCACATTAAAGCATTTTTTCCACAGAAGTGTAGACTCCCTTTCATTGCAAACTGAAATATAGATTTAGAAGGGAAAAATCCTCATTAAAATGAAGTATCATGAAAAGTGACAACAAAGCTATTAAGATGAATGCATGCAAGTTGTTTAATCCTCACTACCAAATTATTGTGATATGTGATGCCTGGCAGTACAGTTCAAAAAGTAAGACAGTAGACTGCCGACAGTCTTCATACTGTTGCCTTGTATTTGGTTCTTCAGAATCTTCATTTACTTACCTTTGACTCTCACAAAGTCACTTAAATAAAGTGCTCTCTTTTACCACCTCTGAACAGAAACACATTGTGGCATTACAATGATGAAGGAGAAAATCTGGCTCTTACAATGCAGAGCATCCTTAAATTACTGGGAAGAGAAATTCCAGTATTCTTTGTAATGACACCAGAAGGGCAAACTTCTGGAATGCTGAAGGAGGTTCTGAATGCATGTGTGTGTGTTTTGTGATGGTATGAGAACACAACATCAGTTTAGAATTAAACTGAAGTAACAGCGTTTACTGAGTATGAGATGTCTACTGAAAGCCTTATGTCTGATTAAGGAAATACCATGGTGTGATTAGATAAGACATGCTATGAGAACATTTACAGCATGTTGGTAGTTCCAGTAAATTTCAGTGGTTATTGCAGTGAGGACAAAATAGACAGATGAACAAGGAAGTGAAAGTAATAATTCACATAACTGGGATAATGCCTACAGTTAGTGCAAATTGTGGTACAATGTAAAAAATATCCAAAAGGAAAGACACGCAGAGAAGAAAGAACATTTGCAAAAGTAAACAAGGTTATATTATGCTTGCAGAAATCAAGATACAAATGCATCAACATTAATATTTGAGCTCATTTAAATCGATGTAGAGTTCAGACAGTGGAATAGAAGCTGCCATTATGAACTGATGAGAAGACTAATGAGTTCATTTTACAGTACAAACTAAAGACATGAATAAACTCTGTATGCCCAATGAGATGAATAAACTTTAAAAATATATTTGACAGTGGGGAACCTCTCTCTGCAGTTGTGATGTGATGAATAAATGCTAAACGTATATCTGACAGTGGGCAAACTCCCTTTGCAGGCCCAATGTGATGTATGACAATGTGAGGTGTTTACCTTTGGTTCACAATGTGAGGTGCTGCCATCTGTGCCAGAGACAGTGGGGCAGTGCATGTGTGGCATGTGCCAGTGTGGTTGGCTGGAGATTTGTAGATAATTTTCTATCGTTTGGCTGTCATGCTGATTTGTGCAGATGCTTGTGTTAGAAATATAGCAACAGTGTTACTATAACTGATTAAATGTTATGCTTAAACAAAGAATTCTGAAAGGGAAGAGTAGAACTTTTTAAAATTGTTCTATAGCTTTTAGATACTGCAACAGATCTTAGTAAAGCTCTGAAAGGGCATTATACCAGAGTAGGTGATTAAATGTGATGTCATTCTATGACCAGGACTGAGAGGATAGAACTTTCATACCCGTTTGTTTTGTTTTCTTTGGAACCTGATATAAAAATCTGTGACAGTTATCACAATCAGTTCAGTTGAGTTCAATTAGTTAGAGGCTCATCGCCTTGCCTTGTGGAAGTAAGCATCTCAGCATCTAATCTTGGATTGCTGTATTAATTAAGTCAGCTAGGGAACAGTTATTGTTTAGACATTCAAGAAATACAGTGAAATTAGTTAAGTAGTATTTTTTTGTATCTGTCTGAATTTGTCCAATTAATTTTATTTTTCCTGTGATTAAAACTCTGGTGTTTATTATACTTAGATATTTAGTATCTTCATGTTTTCTATTTTATTATTTATTATTAAATATTTGTATACCTTTCATTGTTTCAGGTCTTTTAAAGAATACTTTTAACATCTTCAGAGTGCTTGTGCTTATTTTAGTGATGCCATGGCCACTCCAAAATTCCTTGCTGCTTTGGTTGTGCTGTACCATTATATTAGCATGGAGTTTACCCAGTATAATTGGATACCATTGTAAGAGCCTGACAGTAGTTGACTGGCAGCGACATGGTGTGTGTGTGTGTGTGTGTGTGTGTGTGTGTGTGTGTGTGTGTGTGTGTGTGTGTGTGTGTGCATGTGTGAAATCAAATAACCAAGTGTGGGTGTGTCAGCTACTTGGAACTGGGACACAATGCTCCAAAGTGAGTCTTGCTTGGGATCTGGAGAGACAGATAGTCCAGTTCCATTGCTCTTGGGAAAAATTGTGCTTGATGCAGAGAGCTCCATCTGAAAAATAGTGTGTAAATCCATTCCTGTTTTTAGTGACCGCCTCTCACTGGTACCAGTGGTGAGGATTGAGGCTCTTTGATTACTGGATCAGAGTAAAGAGAGGACGTCGCTTGATGAATAAACTTTAAAAGTATATTTGACAGTGGGCAAACTCCCTCTGTAGGCCTGATGTGAAGCACTTTGCCCCTCCATACCCCCTGTCAAACTCAAATATTCTCACTATTAGATCAATGCAAGACAGAGATCTGCTAGTGAGAATAGATCACTGTAGCACAGAAAAAGAACAAATACGAAGATACACAGGAATACATACTTTTTCAAAAATGGTACAATCTTGAATATAGAATTATTAAACCAACATATATATATATGGTTCTACCTGAGATAGTCGACAGCGGAGAACACCGACAAGCGAATCGCGAGTGCCAGAAGATCGACAATGCAGAAGACGGACGCGACGGATGAAAACACCGATGCCGAGGATGCCGACATGGGAAAAGGCTGTGTAAGTATGCGGTAGTGACGGACGTTATGGTGCGAGTAAGGTAAGTGTGGATATTGACGGTTTGTGGCGATAGGGATGGGTTAAGTGAGTTAGGGTCAGTGCGCGGGTTAGGTAAGTGTGCGGTAGTGAAAGTCTTTGGGTTAGGGGCGGGTTAAGTGAGTTAGGGTTAGGGCGCGGGTTAGGTAAGTGTGCGGTAGTAAAAGTCTTTGGGTTAGGGGCGGGTTAAGTGAGTTAGGGTTAGGGAGCGGGTAAGGTAAGTGTGCGGTAGTGAAAGTCTTTGGGTTAGGGGCGGGTTAAGTGAGTTAGGGTTAGGGCGCGGGTTAGTTGAGTGTGCGATAGTGACGGACCTTAGGGTTAGGGTTTGGGTTAGGGTTGTAGATAGTTGTGTATGTGAGGTTTAGTGTGGGTTTATAAGGATTTTGTTGTGCTTGTGTTGTGTGTGTGGTTTTTGGACAGGTGATGTGTTTTGTTTGTTGATTGTTGTTATTGTGGTGTGTGCAGTGTATGAGGTTTCGTGTTTGTGTACCGTTGGTTATTTCGTTTTCAGGCATGTGAGGTTTCGTGTTTATGCACTGTCGATTATGTGGTGTCGGTGATTATGTTGTCGGTGTTCTGCAGTTTCGATTATGTCAGGTAGAACCATATATATATATATATATATATATATATAGAGAGAGAGAGAGAGATACCTGTATGTGTATATCTTTCTCTGTCTCTCTATCTACCTGTAGATTCTTGTCTTGAGGTGCAAATATTTTCCAGCCTTAGGGGGTGAGATCCACAGGGAAAAAATACATAAATTAGAGATGTTTACATAAAACCTGGAATTTAGTAAAACAAGCCATAAACAAATATTGTACAGTGGATAGTTAATCACTTTCTTACAGTGTTAATTCAAATGACTTCATCGGAAGTATGCTATAGGCTGTCTGGTCAAGCTAACATAGGATAGGTCTCACCTTTCATCCCTGTTCTGCATATCTACTTCTGTTGGTAGCTAATAGGATATAGCTTATGTGCTTTACTTCCATCTTATACAGCAGGTGCCTAATTTGACCTCTTGTTTTTTTTTCTTTACTTGCTTGCTTTAGTTTTAATAATGGCTATAAAATGATATGTTATACCTTTTCCATTTTATCAGCATAGTCACCCAACCAGGTCTTATCTCTTACATTTTTGTAATGAACCTCCCCAGGCTCAGGTGAAGGGCCCTAAAGCTATGGTGCCTTCCTTCCTGAATACATTCATCACACTCTATAATTTAGCTCTAGCTTCACACATTGAGATCAAGTCTGTTTTCAACAAAGACTTACACATATGTGCTCACCCTATTACCACAGCCTGAACTTGTGTTAGTTTTGCAACCTGCAACATCTGCACAGTTTTAGTATGTATGAAAATTGGCAGTCGAAGGACCTATCTTCATATGACACCTAATTCTTCCTCATACTATCTTGGAGCTAACTATACTTACCTCCGTTGCAGGCGGATTGCATCTTTCCTCATTATATGGAACATACTGGAATAGGAGTCAATCATACTTAACCCTGTTCAGTCTTCTGTCATGGAATACTGTGAGTTATCTTAGATGTAGCACATTCAGACCCCTTGTATGGACCTTAACAAACTGCTTACAACTGATATATCACTAGACATATTATTTTTTTCTTGGAAAATGTGGCACATTACCTGACACAAAGGAAACATGGTAGATGCATCCATTCACTGGGACAGCTAGACATTTTCCTGCATTGTCCTGACTAGCTGTAATTCTAATTACAACAGCATAACACATAAGGGTTACAACTTAGCTAGTTTTCATGTATTTGTTAGTATTCGTTGCACATTTTTTACAATGGTAAATGACATTTGCAGATTGCATCACAGACAGGTTGATGTAGTAATGGATGTGTTTAGCTAGTGACAATATGTATATGCAATGTCTGTAGTAATTAGACACCAGCTACGTATGATGGGAATATAGTACATAAGCTATAACTTATTAGCTATCAACAGGAGCAGACATACAGTACAGGGATGAAAGATGAGACCTACCCTACTTTAGCTTGGTCAAACAGCAAACAGCATACATTTAATGACCACCAGCTTGAGCGAATTAACAATGAACTATGTTTTAAGGCATATATAAAAAGCATATCATATAAAGTGGAGTTCGATTTGATGAAGCTGTGTTAAGGGTTAGCATTAAGCTATGTAATCTTTTTTTTCTTCAATAATTGACCTCAGTATTGCAAGACAGAGGCTTTATCCATAAACTGCATGAATGAATATACTCAGAGCTTCATATAAATTATGTTTCATTCTCTCCTTAATCATCAAGCAAATATATTATTAAAACATGCTTAATAATCAGATGTGATTAAATCTATTTTGAGTTCTGCGATAATGTAACCAGTTAGAAAAGGAGCTGAGAATAAAAGTGATTCATAAACTATAAGGAAAAAAAATAGAGAGATAGGTATTATCAGTTATTTTGAAATATTAGAAAAAGTGAGGTGAATTTTACGGGGTGACAGGCAGGAAAAAGGAAACAAAGAAAGTTATATCATATAAACATTCTATAACCATGGAGAGAAACTTTTTTTCTTCTTCTTCTTTTGTCTGCTCCTGTTAGGGGTCACCACAGCAGATCATCTGTTTCCATTTCTTCTTGTCCTCTGCATCTTGCTCTGTCACACCAACCACCTGCATGTCCTCTCTCACCACATCCATAAACCTTATCTTAGGCCTTCCTCTTTTCCTGTTACTTGGCAGCTTCATCCTTAGCATCTTTTTCCAAATATACCCAGCATCCCTCCTCAGCACATGTCCAAACCAACGTAATTTTGCCTCTCTGGCTTTGTCTCCAAAC
This sequence comes from Protopterus annectens, assembly GCF_019279795.1. Taxonomy (NCBI): domain Eukaryota; kingdom Metazoa; phylum Chordata; order Ceratodontiformes; family Protopteridae; genus Protopterus; species Protopterus annectens. The sequence continues at coordinate 254,357,033 of NC_056734.1, forward strand.
CTTCCAACCTGGGCTGACCCTCTAATATACTTATTCCTAATCCTGTCCATCCCCATCAAACACAGTGCAAATCTTAACATCTTCAACTCTGCCATGTCAAGCTCTGACTCTTGCCTTTTTGTCAATGTCACTGTCTCCAACCCATATAACATAGCTGGTCTCACTACCCTCTTGTAGACCTTCCCTTTCACTCTTACTGGTACTCGTCTGTCACAAATCACTCCTGACACTCTTCTCCACCCACTCCATCCTGCCTGTACTCTATTCTTCACCTCTCTTCCACACTCCCCATTACTCTGAACTGTTGATCCCAAGTATTTAAACTCATCCACCTTCGCCACCTCTACTCCTTGCATCCTCACCATTCCTCTATCCTCCCTCTCATTCACACACATATATTCTGTCTTAGTCCTGCTGACCTTCATTCCTCTTCTCTCTAGAGCATATCTCCACCTCTCCAGGGTCTCCTCCACCTGTTCCCTACTCTCACTACAGATCACAATGTCATCTGCAAACATCATAGACCACGAGGACTCCTGTCTGATCTTGTCTGTCAACCTGTCCATCACCATTGCAAATAAGAAAGGGCTCAGAGCTGATCCTTGATGTAATCCCACCTCCATCATAAACGCATCCTTCACTCCCACCCCAGACCTCAGCATTGTCACACTACCCTCGTACATATCCTGCACCACTCTTACATACTTCTCTGACACTCCCGACTTCCTCATACAATACCACAACTCCTCTCTAGGCACCCTGTCATATGATTTCTCTAAGTCCACAAAGATACAATGCAACTCCTTCTGACCTTCTCTGTACTTCTCCATCAACACTCTCAGAGCAAACATTGCATGTGTAGTGCTCTTTCCTGGCATGAAACCATACTGTGGATCACTAATCATCACCTTCCTTCTTAACCTAGCTTCTCTAATCTCTCACATAACTTCATGCTGTGACTGATCAATTTAATCCCTCTGTAGTTACTGCAGCTCTGCACATCACCCTTATTCTTAAAATTTGGTACCAAAACACTTTTTCTCCATTCCTCAGGCATCCTCTCACTTTCCAAGATTTCATTAAACAATCTAGTTAAAAACTCCACTGCCATTTCACCTAAACACCTCCATGCTTCCACAGGTATGTCATCTGGACCAACAGCCTTTCCATTCTTCACCCTCTTCATAGCTATCCTTACTTCCTCCTTGCTAATCCACTGCACTTCATGATTCACTATCTGTACATCATCCAACCTTCTCTCCCTCTCATTTTCTTCATTCACCAGCCCCTCAAAGTACTATTTCCATCTGCTCAACACACCCTCCTCGCTTGTGAGTACATTTCCCTCATTATCCTTTATCACCCTTACCTGCTGCACATCTTTACTAGCTCGGTCCCTCTGTCTAGCCAATCAGTACAGGTCCTTTTCTCCCTCCTTAGTGTCCAACCTTTCATACAACTCTTCATATGCCTTATCCTTAGCCTTTGCCACCTCTTTCTTTGTTCATCTCCTTATACTCTTGTCTACTTTCTTCATCTCTCTGACAATCCCACTTCTTCTTCGCCAACCTCTTTCTGTGTATATTCTCCTGTACTTCTTCATTCCACCACCAGGTCTCCTTGTCCTCCTTCCTCTTTCCAGATGTCACACCAAGCACCTTTCTAGCCATCTCTCTTACTAGCTCTGCTGTAGTTACCCAGCTATTCGGTAACTCTTCACTGCCACCCAGTGCTGGTCTTAACTCTTCCATGAACTCCACCTCACAATTAGCCTTTTTCAGTTTCCACCATTTGATCCTTGGTGCTGCCCTCACACTCATCCTCCTCATCTTGATCACCAACGTCATCCCACAGACCACCATTATATGCTGTCTAACTACAATTTCCCCAGTCACCACTTTACAGTCTCCAGTCTCCTTCAGACTGGCCCTTCTACATAAGATATAATCCACCTGTGTGTATCTTCCTCCACTCTTGTATGTCACCCTATGCTCCTTCCTCTTGTTAAAATACGTATTCACCACAGCCATGTCCATCCTTTTCGCAAAATCCACTACCATCTGACCTTCTGCATTCCTTTTCTTAACACCGTACCTACCCATCACTTCCTCATCCCCTCTGTTCCCTTCACCAACTGCCCATTGAAGTCTGCTCCAATCACCAGTCTCTCACCCTTGGTTGCAGTCATCACCACTTCATCCAACTCACTCCAAAATTTTTCCTTCTCATCCATCTAACACCCAACTTGTGGAGCATATGCACTAACAGCATTCATCATTACACCATCAATTTCCAGCTTCATAAACATCACTCTATCCGACACTCTTTTCACCTCCAAAACACTCTTAGCATACTGTTCCTTCAGGGTAACCCCTACGCCATTTCTCCTCCTATCCACACCAGGATAAAACAACTAGAACCTGCCTCCGATACACCTAGCCTTGCTCCCCTTCCATCTGGTCTTTTGCACAAACACTATACCAACTTTCCTTCAGTCCATCATATCAGCTAGCTCTCTCCCTATACCAGTCATACTGCCAAAATTCAAAGTTCCGACCCTCACTATCACAGTCCTAGCCTTTACCTGCCTTCAGGCATGCCTTCCCCCTCTTCTCCTCCTTCGGCCAACAGAGAAACCTTTTTTAAAGAGTCTATATTAAGTGTGTTTGTTGGAGAAGTTAAGATTTCTGCAACATTTCATGGAGTCAAAAATAGGAGATAGAATACGTTGTAAGTATCTCAGAAATGGGAAAGAAAAGAATCCATTCTCAGAAAGAAAGAAAGTCAGTCGTATTCATAGAGTTGCCAGGTAAACCAAGTTTAAATTAGCATGACATAGATTGTAAATGTAGGTAAACCATATTTAAAACCAGATTGAATATCAGTGCCCCAGCATGAAGTAGTTAGGGTAATGTAATAAAGATGCATAAATTTGGGCAAAGTCCTATTGTACTGATACACAAACCTGATGGGAGATTGACTTATTGCTAAACAGTATATGAAAATGTGATTCATACCCAATGCACAGCATTGATAAAGTGATCATAAATTATGGACAAGACTAATTAGTCTAGCAGTGTCTTGTTTAGAAAGAATCATTGCAGCTAAGTGTAAATGTTTGCTGTACTGGGAAAATCCTGTCTAAAACTGAATTTGTTTCAAGTTGGAACTGTAGACTAACTTCTTTGATAAATAGCTACATCATTTAGCAACCTACTGAAAAGGGTTGTGTGCCTCCCTCCAGGCACACAACCCTGCTAATTATATATACCAACTTCAAGTTCACATTACATTGAGGAAACCCAATCGCCACTGTACTGCGATCGCACAAAGAAAAAAAGCCAGAATGTTTTATTTGATTTTCAGTCAGCTGTATTGTTTTTTTTCTGTTCAACATGTTAAATTGTTTCTGAATTGTAGGTAACTCATACATGCATATAAATATAGATATAGATATAGATATATAGATATAAAAATCGATTTTTTCTCTCTTTTTTTCAGAATGGCATGGTACCTCTTAGCATTTTAAATAGAAGAATGATGCAATCTTGTTAAGTTGATTACTTAAAGAGATCATTACGAATATTGTCCAAAAGCTTGTTATGCAAAATTTGCAGTAAATAGTGTTTTTTAATGAGTAGTGTTTCTGTTATGTTGTACTTGTTTCTTTAAGGATGAAAAGAGCATGCTGCATTAGTGAGAGCATGTTTGTTTAATGAGGGAGTAAATGTAATATAAAAAGCTGGCAGAAAAAAGCCCAAACAGAGCATCTGTGCTTTTGTGAAATGTAAGTTGGACAGATGATGAACCACAGTGAAGGGTGACTGGAAAGGAGAAATTGGAAAATTGTTCCTGGCACAGGGATCTAGTGACACATACCAACAAAGACTGTTCCCCAGCAGTATAAGACTGAGTCAATGGTTCTTGATCTGACTTTATTGTTTAGCTTGGAAGAACCTGAATTTCATTTGCTTTGTTTATAATAAACTGATTTTTTCCTGTAAGATGTGTAGTCCGAGCCGCTTTAATTTTCCACATTGATGAATTGCTGTGAGGATTTCAGCACACTTTATTAATGCCAAAGCCCTGAGACTTACCTGTCACTGTAAGAGACAATCTTGAGATGTGCTGAGATTTTTTTTTCACTGCACGCATGGGGTTTTTTCTATGCATAAAGATCACCATAGCGAATCATTTGGTGGAGAATCTCAAGGTGTATCTTATTACCTTTGAGTGATATGTCCATCACGAAGAATGGAATGCAGTTCTCTGAAAATTTTCTAGGAGGTGTTGGACCAAAATATGTTAGGAAAGGATTTCAAGATGTGGGATCTAAGACAGAGAGGTTGTGATCAGTAGTGTGCAGTTTGTTTCTTGGGGTAAGAAGTGAGGCTATGTCCTGTGAAAGGCATCTGAGACTATAAGAAGTTTTATTTTTTTATCTACTGTCAAGTGTTATAAAAGTGTTTAGATTTAGTAGTTTATGGATAAAAGGTACAGGAAGGAGGTATTTCTTTTTTGATTGCTAGTCAGTTGGCTGTATTTAGAACATTGCAGTGATACTTCATTGTGTGTGCAGATGAAATTATTCTGCATATGTTATTAGCAATGCTTCTCCCATGGCACCCTGCTGTAAATCTGTACTGTCTTTTATGGCTGCTCACATGCCTTATTATATGGTTTTACATCCAGTATGCTGGATTTATACCTCACCTATTACATTTCAGCCACTTCATGCAGTGAGCTCTCAGATTTAGGAAGGTACGTGTACGCTGCTCATCTCTATGAATCAAAGCCTATGGCTCAACACCATTTTGATTTGCCTAGAAACATACATGACAGTATGAGCTATGAACTAAACAGCAGTAATTATAGCCTAACATACTCCATTAACTCAGTGGCATTGCCTGTTGAATTCTGAATGATTTTAAGCAAAATAAGTTTACATACCATGCCCTAAAGAAATGTTAGTGTTAAAGTATGAGCACTTCAGCAAAACTTAAAACTTCAGAGTTAGGCAGGTAAATATTTCTAGACTATTTTGTGTCAGCATCCTTACCTACTATGCAATAGTATCATGAAAATTAATTATTCATGTGTCCTTTTACTAGTAATGCCCTGGAAGTTATGTTTCCACCTTTGATTTGTTTATATTTGAGGAATGCAGATGTGTTGTTTATGCTTTTCAATTATATTTCCAAACAGCTCTTTATCTCCCATGTCAGGTGAATACCATATCTATGGCATCCTTCCAAACAGCTCTTCATCTCCCATGTCAGGTGAATACCATATCTATGGCATCCTTGGTTGCCTACAGGCTGGATGACAAGTAACTGCATACTGCAAAATGCAATGTTCACCATATTCATGATGTTCTTGCTGAAATGCAGATGCTGTTGATATCCTTAAATACTAACATGTATAGTTATTTTAGTAGATTTGGTTAAGGATTTCATCCAGAAAGGAATAATCTGTTCTGTTGGGATTAAGGGCAACTAGTGACAAAATCGTCAATCAGACATCCACTGTCAAGAAAAGTGCTCATAACAAGACATATTGTCAGGCAGTAATGTTACAAATGATTGTGTATCATTGTGAATCAGTCTGATGAAGTCTCATTTCAGAAACGAAAGCACTTACTGATTATGTTTTAATAAAAGGTTGTGGTTTTCTTAGACCAAATATTATAGTACAGTTGTGCACCTAACATAAATGTAGATGTTCGAGTGTATTCACTGTTGCAGTCATTACGATTGGGTTATCCTGCTGGCAGGCTAGCCGCAGTCAGCCTGAATTCCAAAGTCCTGGTCCAGCGTCGGTTGCTGTTGCCTCTTCCCTGACGTCAGTGCACCAGGGGTATAAAAGATGCAGCCGACGCCATTTTCTTCAGTTTTTCTTGACCCAGATGTCAGGTGCCCCCAAAAGGGTAGGTTAAACAGATTATGCCAATAAACATGCATGCAGTAAAGTAAACATTTCCTTCATCTACAAGCAAATACACCACGTAGGTTGTATAGAATAGAGAAGTACAGATAAAACCCAGCAAATGAAAGGGGGACGGTGGGAGGGTAACCTGGACTGCAACAGTGAATACACTTGAACATCTACATTTATGGTAGGTACACAACTGTACTATGTTCATTGTCTTTCACTGTTGCAGTCATTATTTTTGGGTTGAATCCCAAAGCTGAGGATGGGTGGCTGGGCTAAACAGGATTAGGAGAAGCTATGAGGCCCTGCAGAACTGCAGTGGCAAAGCCTGCTCTGGATTTAGAATAGAGGGGTAAGTGGTAGTGCTTTGTAAAAGTATGCACTGAACTCCAAGTTGCAGCCTCTAAGATGTCTTTCGTTGGTACTCCTCTGAGGAAGGCTGCTGAAGTGGCTGCTGCTCTGGTAGAGTGTGGCCTAATGCCCTTAGTCACTGATTTGCCATGCTGTGAGTAGCAGAAATGAATGCAATGACCTATCCATTTAGAAATAGTCTGTTTTGAGATAGCTGTTCCTTGTGATCCTGCAGCATATGCCACTAAAAGTTGCTCAGTCTTTCTGAAAGCTTTAGTTCTGTCCAAGTAGAAGTGTAGCTGTCTGTGTATGTCCAAAGAATGCAGACGTCTCTCACCCTTGTTCTCTGGGTTTGGATAAAAGGTAGGCAAGTGAATGGTTTGGTTGAGGGCCACACTGGACACCACCTTAGGCATAAATGTAGGGTTTGTTCTCAGAGAAACCCTGTCTGGATGAAAAATGATAAAAGGTTCCACAGCCATGAGTGCTGTTACTCCGAGACTCGTCTTGCAGAGGTTATTGCTAGGAGCAGAGCTGATTTCCAGGATAAGAATTTTAAATCAGCTGTTGAGGCTGGCTCAAAAGGAGGCAGTGTGAGTTTTTCCAAGACATAATTGAGGTCCCATGCAGGTATTGGTGCTCTCCTTGGAGGCCTGATGTTTTTGGCCCCTCTGAGGTACTGCCTTATTAAAGGATGAGAAAAGATAGGTGGTTCTGTATTGTAATGGGCTGAAATGGCAGAGGCAAGAATCTTAATTGATGAAAAGGAAAGGCCTTTGTCCAGCATCTAAGTTAGGTATTGTAAAATCTGAGGAATATTTGGTACATACGTGTCAATGCCTTTTTTCCTGGTTCCAAGCACAGAATCTCTTCCATTTTTCTGCATAAGATTTTCTGGTACTGGGCCTCCTGGCCTCCAAGATAACATCCATAACAGCTTTAGAAAGAGGAGTGTTCTGAATGTCTACATTATCCGCCATGCTGCCAGATTTAGGGTCCTGAGTTGGGTGTGCAGGATCTGATTGTTTTGTTGGGTCAGTAAGTGAGAAGTTTGAGGCAGTGTCCATGCTGGACCTTGAGACAAGCTCTTTAGGATTGGGTAGCAGTACTGGCGTGGCCAGTCTGAGGCAATCAGTATCATTTTTGGCTTCTCTTGTCTGACCTTTAGGAGTACCTTGGGAAGGAGAGGCAGTGGAGGAAAGGCATATACTGTTAGGTTTTCCCAACTGAAGGATAGGGCATCCACTTTCCATGCTTGCTTGTGATAAATCCTTGTGCAAAATCTCTGTAATTGGCAGTTGTGAGGGGAGGCAACTAGATCTATGTTGGGCATCCCCATTTCCTTGCTATCATGCTGAAGACTTGCGAATCCAATTTACATTCGTGGGGATCCATGAGGTTTCTGCTTAGTTCGTCTGCCAGTGTATTTATTTTTCCTGGCAGGAATTGTGCTTGCAGGTGAACTTGATAAGTCAACGCTGTGTCCCAAAAGGTCATTGCTTGTCTGCAGAGGGGGTAGGAATGTGTGCCTCCCTGCTTGTTTATGTACCACATGACTGTAGTGTTGTCCATCTTTATCAGCAGTTGTCCTGGATGAAGTAGGTCCTTGAAGGCTGTCAGTGCATTCTGTACAGCTAGCATCTCTTGTTGATTGATATGAAGATGCATTTGGCTTATGGGCCATGTGCCCTGAATACATTTTCCTGCCATGTGTGCCCCCCAGGCATAATCTGATGCATCTGTTGTTAATGTCTGCCTGGCTGTGGGTAAAGCTAATGGCTGTCCCTTGTTGTGGTGACAGGCCTGTTCCCACCATCAAAACTCCTGTTGCAGGCAGGGAATGAGAGTAATTAATGTTTCCAGGCTGTGGCAATGTTGAGTCCAAACACTTTTTAGATACCATTGTAGTTTCCTCATATGCAGTCTTGCATATGGAATTAGTAGAATGCAGGATGCCATGTAGCCCAGATCCTGCAGAATTTTTCTTGCAGATAACTGGGTCTTTTTTGCCATGTTTTCTAAGTAAGAAGTCAGTTGCCTTTGTTTGTCTGGTGTGAGATAAGCCATCTGGGCAGTTGTATTTAAGCTTGCACCCAGGAATATTATCTCTTGAGAGGGTACTAGTTTTGATTTCTTTTCATTTACTGTGTACCCTAGGTAAATTAGCAATCTTTTTACAAACACCAGATGCTTTAGAAGAATGTCTTTGGTCTCTGCTTGAATAAGGCAGTCGTCCAAGTAGGGAAATATTTGAATTCCTCTTTGTCTGCAAAATGCAATTACTGGTGCCAGGCATTTTGTGAAAACCCTGGGCGCAGTAGATAAGCCAAAGGGCAGTGCAGAGAATTGGTAGTGCATTGAGCCAGCTATGAATCTGAGGTATCTTCTGCAAGATTGTCTGATTGGGACATGCAGGTATGCCTCTTTGAGGTCCAAAGTTACAAGTCAAGCGTTCTTGCCCAGCATTGGCAGAAGCTGCTGCAGAGTCAACATTTTGAATTTTGGAACGTCCAGAAAAGTGTTTAGAATATTCAGGTCCAGAATTGGTCTCCATGCTTTGTCCTTTTTTGATACTAAGAAAAGTCATGAGTAAAATCCTTGTCCCTGCTGCTGTTGTGGCACTGGCTGAATAGCCCTCATGTCCATGAGAGATGAAACTTGTTTTTGTGCCTCTGCCCATTGATTGTGTGGCAGGTCTGGCATACCTTTTGCCTTTGGAAGGGTGTGAAAGTGGAACCTGTAGCCCTGAGAGACTATATTTAATATCCATTTGTCCTGGGTGATCCTGTGGCAATTTTGTGAAAAAAGTGCTAACTTCCCCCCTAAGGGAGCTACCAAAAGATAAGCGCTTGGCATTTGCAGAGGGAAGTCATTGGGACTGTTTCCAATAAGGCTGTGACTTGTCTTCTCCACTTTTGGAGGTAGAAGCACCCCATTGTTTTGGCCTGTATGAGCCCTGGGGCTGTTGCCTGCCTCTAGGGCATCTGAATCTGCCTCTTCGTGGTTGGTCTGCCACTGGAAAGGACCAATTCTTAGAAGGCCAGTTCCTGCTAAATCTGGGTGGCTGTACTTGTAAGAAATCCTTTACTCTCTGCATAGATTTAGCTTTATCCTCCATTTTCTTCAACACCTCTTCTGCCTTAACACCAAACAAAGTATCATGCTGTAATGGAGCATCCAATAATTTTGCTTTAACATGAATAGGCAGATTATGTTCCTTTAACCAAGCATGCCTTCTAATAACAGAACCTGTAACTGCGGCCCTGCATGAGGCCTCCAGTGAATCATAACCACATTGCAAAGTATGTTTTCCCACTTGTTCAGCTGCATGCAATAAATCCTGCAATTCTTTGTTCTCAGAACATTCAGAATTTGTCACCATTTTTTGTTTTAACAAAGACATTAAGTATTGCTGATATTTCAGCATATGAAACTGACAGTTTAAAGCCCTTACAGCCAAGTTAGCAGAAGTGTAGACTGGTTTCCCCCATCTGTCCAGAGCCCTAGAATCTCTGTCTGAGGGGACAGGGTTTATAGCAGAAGCAGCCTTGACCCCTTTGGGGCCCTGTGAAATAATTTCTGGGTCAGCAGCAGGGTTTTTATATAGAAATTTATGGGAATCTGGAACCCTGTAGTATCTGTCCGGCTTAACAGGTGCAGGCAGTAAGGAGTCTGGAGACAGGCCAGACTCTGAAAATACATCATCTACTATGTCTAGAACAGGAGGAATTGCAAGAGGTATGTGCTGAGGCAGTAACAGAAAGTCTCTAAGCCTTTTCTTAGAATCTGAATAATCCTGGCTCTCCCAGTGGAAATGCTCCCTCATGGTATGCTGGGTTTCCGCAAATGAGTAATCCTCAGGAGGAGAAGCTGAAGGAATAGAATCTTCAGCATCAGAATCCTCATCAGGAGGAATAGAATATCCCTGTTCTGAAGAGGAATCAGAAGAAATGGAAACCTGATCAGAGGGATCATATTCAGTATCTTGCCTAGGCCTCTTTTCAGGAGGGGGATGGGAACCCCTGATCAAAGTAATTAGGTCTTCGGCCATTTTGAGCATCTGTTTCTTAGGCATAGAAGTCTGTCCTGGAGAATGCTGTACTTGTTTCCTTGTCTTTAAAACTGCTTTAGACTTTGTCTTGGATGCTGAAGTAGGCTTTATATAAAGTTGTGTAGGTCTGAAACCCTCAGAAGCCGATGCCTGCTCAGCTGCTCCAGACCCATCTGAGGGATTGATTTCTGAAAGGCCAATACCTTGAGAATCTAGAGGCCTAGTTGTCTCCACGTGGGAGTTGGAGGCGGCCTGTGGCTCTGAGGTAGGGGGAGTCAGGGGTTGCGAAAGCACCTCACTGAGCACCGGTGAACCGGCGACTGGCCTAGAAGTGGCTTTGTCGTCAGTTTTGGACCTCGGATGACTGTCCTTTTCTTTATCCTTGTGCTTTTTATGAATTCCGGTCATCAGTTGTTCCAACGGCATTATATAGTTAAACTTTTGGCCAAAGTAATGAAAAGCAAAATCGTACTGACGCTTTACAGTGCGTTGGTTAAATCTAGCACAAAACCGACAACTAGCAACGTCGTGATCAAGGCCTAGGCAAGGAATACAGTAAGAATGAAAATCCTTATGAGGTATTTGCTTCCCACAAGAAATACAATTGTTAACTTTTTCTGACATCGGTCTGGAGCAAGAAAAAAGTTTCCCCAACAGGGTACTTAGCTTTATTGAAGACTTTGGATCTGAAATTCAATTACGGAAATCTCAGGAGTCGGCCGACCGGCACTTACAAACTGCTTTTGCTTCGGGCACCGTGCGGCAAGAAAGACTGAAGAAAATAGCGTCAGCTGCATCTTTTATACCCCTGGCGCACTGACATCAGGGAAGAGGTGACAGCAACCGACATCGGACCAGGACTTTGGAATTCAGGCCGACTGCGGGTAGCCTGCCAACTGGATAACCCAAGAGTAATGACTGCAACAGTGAAACACAATGAACATCTTATATTTGTGAACAGTTAGTAATTTTTTACTGTTTTTTTTAGTGATGTTACAGTTCTTTAAAAGCAGAGTCAGTAGATTATTGTGCTTTAATGTTTTTTTTTTTTTTTTTATTCTATTAGTAATCATACTGTGTTTTCTTGAATCTTTCAGAGAAACACAAAAGTCTTTTGACTGAATTATGTATATATGATATGGCTTCTGATAAAAACACTTAAAAGGTCTAATTTTCCTCATGGTTAGAGGGACACATTGCTGTGCGTGTCCTGATGACTTCACTCTCTTTAAGACACATGAAAAGTTAAGTCTTATACGATACAAACAGTTAAATATTTGTTGTATATCTCAAGATACATGTAAAGTTACACAATCAAAGGCTGGTTATATGGTTTCAGTGATCTACACTTTTCACATTGTAATCACACAATTTGAAAAAATGTATTTGGAATCTTCAGGCACTTTACTGAAGAAACTACTCTTTCAGAGGCATTCAATTCAGATTTTGTTTGCTTTTCACTTAGTACACTATAAGAACATAAACTCACATGGATCAGTAAATAATTATAAAAAAATAATGGAATAAAATGCGTGATTCATGATTTATTCCTGTTAAATGTTTGATAGTGGAGTTCAGAATGGCACCCACTACACTTAATTTCATATTTTAAATGATAAAAGTTAAAACTTTTCCTGAATTATCAATTTTATTTGAAAGCTTTGTGAGAAATCATACATTGTGTGTCACTAATTCTGTATGAAGTCTTTATTGCTACAAGTAACATTTCTTCTGTTATTCATCTGCCAAAATTCAGACATAATACTCTTAAGCTATAATACAGTTACATTTTGTAATGGGATATGTTCTGACTGTTTATTCGCATCTACTTTGAAATCATCCAAATATAATATAGAACAATGCAGTAAATACGTACTAAACATCAGTTTTAATGCAAACACAATGTAGCAGAAATTATGCTATTATTTTGTTAACATGCTGGATGAAGTAGGAGATGCTGTTGACTATAACTACGCAATTCAGTGATGCTTTGTTCCAAAACACTTGACCTGAAGCTGCAGACTGCACTGCAACTCATTTCCACTAGTGTCCCATGGGTAGCAGTTTAAATCATTCAAACTCTGTGTGCTCCTCTACAACAAGGCACAGTCAAGGCCTGCAGCACGTTGGATTCCACTCTCTGGCTGATGACAGGGGCAGAAACATCTCAGCAGCTGTTACGCTGGATATGCATTTTTTGGTCTTCATAAGTAGCTATTAATGTTTTCTTTGTTACTGAGCTATGAAAATATGCACACAACTCTACATGCCTTGCTAAATGATCATGGCCTCCTGGCAGCATATTCTTATAGTACAGTAGCAGCATAAAGCTCTTTATCCAAGATGTTCACAAGTATCTGTCATAAGCAGAACTGTACCCCCACACACTTGCAAATATTTCCCAAAGAGCTCATTTGCCTTTGCAATCAATATGTGAGCTAGAGATTTGTGCTTAATGTGGAAACATAAACATCTGTTTGCAGATTGAAACCTTATGGTCTATTAAATCTTTTCACTGCAGAGCCATCTCCACCTTAGGGTTACACTTTCTCCAAGTGATTATTTAGAAATGTTGACTCAAGAATGCAGTCAGAAAGTTAACAGTATTATAGGCAACATTTAAGAAAAATGAAACAATGTAAAATTGTGTTTCTGTAATAAAACCTGACATTCTTACACTACCTCTACACACACAGGGACGCAAACCTTGAAAAATTCCTCCCTTTCTGTATATGTGCTATAATACCATTTTGTTTAACCTATATCCACAGCCACAGGTTTGCCAGACTTAATGCATGGAATTTCAGATTGCAAGGCAGGCTGACCTATTGCTTTTAGCTCAAAGCATGTGGACAAGTGAAAATAATTTTATGGTGCATTCCAACATCCCCTGTAACCCATCTACTAACCCCGTTTGTTAAAATTATATTGTCCTGGTACTCTTCTGGCCAGTGAGTTAGTGGTCCCATCTATCCATCCCCTGTAACGTTGTCTTCTAAAACCTTTTCTTAAAGTGCTACTGGCCTGAGTTGCTTCTGATCACTTATTTACTGGTGACATCCACCAATCCTCTGCAACCTTGTTTGCCAAAACCATTTTTTAAAATGATAATGTCCTGATCCTATCTTGATCAGTGAATTTGTGGCACTCTCCACCCATCTCCTCTAACCTTGTCTGTCAAAAGCATTTCTTAAAATGATACTGTCCTGTTTCTCCCCTGATCACTCATTTAGTGGTACAGTCTACTCATTACTTGCAACTTTTTCTGCCAAAAGCTTTTCTTAAAGTGATACTGTCATGATACTCCCTGATCAGTTATTTAATGATGACATCCACCCATCTCCTGTGACCTTGTCTGCCAAAATCATCTCTTAAAGTGATACATTCCTGATCCTCTCCTGATCAGTGATTCAGTGGTACAGTATACCCATCTCCTGCAACCCCATCTTCCGAAACAAAATCATTTCTTAAAGTAAGTATATCCACATTTAATATAAAGAAACTTTCATTAATGCAAAGAGATAGAAAACAGAATGTTTTATGAGTGTGTGTGTGTGTGTGTGTGTGTGTGTGTGTGTGTGTGTGTGTGTGTGTGTGTGTGTGTGTGTGCATATATGTCCATTGTGCTGGGGGGTATGTTGCATGTTTTACTTTCATTTCAGTTCTATCGCTTTCCACATATCATACTTTGATGTGTAGCTGTATATTTTGTTTATTTTGTATTGGGACTCATTCTCTTTCTGTACTGAACTGTTAACCTATGTCTCTGATGATTCATTAATCTAGACTGACCTATCAAATGTGCAAGAGTATGAAAATGTCAAAAGTTTAAGTCCATTCAAGAAGTAAACACTTTTGTTGCATCTTCTTTACTAACTTTACTGATTGTATTCCCCATCAAAAGACCCTTGCTTCTGCTCTGAATCCATGATACAGAATTACTTTAACCAGTGACAAATTATGTGTATCTTATCAGATCTTGAACTTTAGTGTGCTGTATATCAACATTAATTTGATACTATTATAAGCACGAGAGAACAAATGAACTCAGCTGCCTTGGTGGCCTTCTATGTGCACTTTATTCCTCTTACAGCATGCTTTGCCTCAACTTTGTTTATCTGAACTATTTGCTCTAAAATCATTATCTGGTTATATGTTTATTTAACAGGCACCCTACATACAGTTTTAGCTACTATAGTGCGTATACTGCCATATTTTCTGAATGAAAAAGCAAGACTTGGTAGACTGTTTTGGTGTAGGTCATTGTGGCATTTTGAACTTCTGTTCTCACACAGACTTCCTAGATATTCATGACCCTTTTGAGCTATCTCTGTGCTGTCTTCTGCTTTTCTGCACTACTTTTCCTTCAACTTCAGAAAAACTAATATGCTGACAGGTAAGTAGGTTTTTGGTACTTTGTTGTGTTTGGATATGTCATAGTTGAGATAATAAACTGTCACCATGTTGCGATAACTCATTGGGATAGTGGTCTACTGTGTCTGGGTGATGAATATTAGGGCATTCAGAGCTTATCTTTGCCCCTTAGACAGGACCTGATATGTGACTTTACTTAGAGGTTTTTTTAACTTAAAAGTAAAAACAGCACAGCCCAAAATGTTCATTTAAGTAACAGTCATCAGATCGTATGACCAAATTAGAATCATTACATTTGTTTGCCTTTTCGCATCATAGAGACATGGTCATGTAAAGTAGGGAATATATGAACACTTAATGAAACTTTCCAATTATTGCAACAAACCAGTTTAGTAAAACCTCCATCTGTTTTATTTCTGTACAATTTTAAACATGAAAATATGATCCTTAGAGGTAACACTAATGTGTCTATGGAGAACATTCTTTCTAATTCCTTTTTAATGTCATGCAAATATCCTGGAGTACTTCACTTAAATGTACAGATGTTCTTTCCTATATAAAAAATAAACAACTGTATAAGAGACTGAACATGAAACACTGTTGGTGTTACTTGAATAGCCATGAGCATCGAAGTTCTTCTACTAACAGGGTACAGAACAATTTTATAGCACAAATGTATTTGCAGCAGTTGCAAGTGGTACATTTGTGAGTGCCCTGCATATCTAAAGTACTTTATACACACTATAAATACGAACATTTTGCTTCCTATTACATTCTTGCTTAATGCTAAAAGAAGGACACCCTCTTCACCTCACTGCTATTATTAGTGTGTTTCATAATATAGGAATTGTTTGTTCGTATACCACTTATTACGCTTGTTATATCCCTTTTAATAAAAAAAATGGATTGTAGAAACACCTCAGTATTTTCAGATAAAACATTCACTCCTGTTAATGACCTTGCAGCATACTTTTTTCCAAAAAAAAAGGTATAGATAATTCATACATAGCTTAAATAAATTTGGTCTCCTTGTAGTATGTTTAAAATGTTCAGTATATGTGACTTAAATATGCTATCAAAAACATATTTCAGATGAAAAATATCCAATTAAAAACATGGATTAGACTGGTATCTACTTTCCTTTGTAATTCTGATAAATAGTTACAACTACAAAAATCAGAGATGCAAACTGCTTTGGAGCTTAAAAAATACAAAATCAGTGGTAGGTTAATATTATCTATAAACTCCTGAAAATTACAAATTGCAGATTATATTTGCTATCTCCCGGTTAAGCAGGTCTCATATTTATTCAGCACCCTAAAAGGGGTAATATCAATGGAACAGTAATGATTTGTTTTTAATTTGGACTCAAACTAGCCCATGCAAATACTGGCACTGCAATCCCCTTTATAGTATATCATAGAAGCAAATGTATATTGAAGATCTATCATTATTCAGTGCCACTTGATTATCTGTTAAGACTGTTGATCTTTTTGTCAGATAATGTGAAACAATTTCAGTGTTTGAGCTGCAGTGAATCAGCCCATTTTGTCATTAAACTTCTTCACATATGGTAGAGTTTCATTTTCAGTAAGGAAGTAGCTTCTGCTACATATTTGCAAGGACACACACTGGACTTATTATTTCCATGGGGCATGGGTACCACAGAGTTGCAGGTAGAATCAGTTTTACAGTCAGATGACTGCCTTCTGTAAAGCTGACTGAACCTTAAAATGAAGTGAAGAAAATCTGTAGTGATGACTTTTTAGCTTTTATGGAATTGCTCTGGCTCAGTGCTGTGGTCTAGAGACTTATAACAAATTATAACAGAGCTGTATTGGGATCATTGGACCATGCCACTGCAGTGAATGTATGAACCATGCCTGTAACGGTTCACAAGCAATGGCTCAGTAGCACTGGAGCAAGCCACTGTAGTGAAAGTATAATCTGTGCCTGTCATGGTATACGAGCCATGGCTCAGTAGCACTGGAACAAGCCACTGCAGTGAATGCATGAGCTGTGCCTGTCATGGTACACAAGCCATGGATCAGTAACACTGGAACAAGCCACTGCAGTGAATACATAAGCCGTGCCTGTCATGGTATACAAGCCATGGCTCAGTAGCACTGGAACAAGCCACTGCAGTCAATGTGTTAGCTGTGCCTGTCATGGTACACAAGCCATGGCTCAGTAGCACTGGAAGAAGCCATTGCAGTGAATGCATAAGCTGTGCCTGCCATGGTACACAAGCCATGGCACAATAGCACTAGAACTTGCCACTGCAGTGAATGTATCAGCAGTGCCTATCATGGTACACAAGTCATTGCCTGGTAGCACTTCAAAAAGCCACTGCAGTGAATGTGTGAGCTGTGCCTGTCATGGTACACAAGCCATGGCTCAGTAGCACTGGAACAAGCCATGGCAGAGAATGCATAAGCTGTTTATCTCATAATACATAAGCCGTGGCTCAGTAGCACAAGAACAAGCCACTGCAGTGAATGTGTGAGCAGTACCTATCATGGTACACAACCCATGGCTCAGTAGCACTGGAACAAGCTACTGCAGTTAACTTATGGACTATGCCTAACATGCTTTGTGAGCCATGGTTCAGCAGCAGTGGAACAAGCCAGTGCACTGAATGGATGAGTTATACCTAACATGGTTCATGAGTCACGGTTCAGTTATGAATTCTGCAAGGTACCCGGACAAGGAAAATATTCAAACACACCCAGGTGAAATTCCATTTATCTGAGGGCAGACTTAATTTAGATGTGCCTACCGTATAGTACATTATTCAGAAATCTCAGTTTATTTATGACTTTTACTTGTTGTTGACTTGGTTAGTCGCACTAGGAAGGGCTCTGCTCAGGATAGACCTCAGGTGGCATTAATAATGAATACAGTTCATTTGGCTGGGACATCATATAAGTTTTCACCTTTTTGAATAGAGTGATGGTGTGATATTTTCTGTCAGAAGGAGTGGAGAATTCCAGATGTGTCAAGTGGCACAGTTCAGCATTGTTACTAAAATAACTAAAAGTGCTGCAGCACATCAATAATTGAATTATGCTAATCTAACCAATGGTGAAAAGAGAGATGGATAATAATTTAAAGAACCTGAATTAGAGTGTCTGTGTAGAAGTATATTTGGGAAAATGAGAATCATTATTATGAAGTAGGCGTAGAAACAAGAGGGAGGTTTAGAAGATGTGTTTCTGAGCCCAAAAAAGCAAGTGACCAAATAATCAAAGGTGATGAAGCAAGATCATCACATGTCCAGAGGAGTTAAGGCAATGATTCAGAAAGAGTTATGTGGATATCTTGCATACCTCTCAACTGTTCGGATTTTTGTAGAATGTCCAGATTTTTGGCTCATATTTTTGGTCTGTTCCTCATAAAATATGTGGTTTTTCTGGCAAATCACTGGGATAAACTGAGGATTGGATTCAATAAATAATGATATACATTTGAGTTTCAGACTTCAAAGCCTTCAGAAAATGCATGCTAAAACAAACCCTGTTACTCTAGCAATTTTCTACATTTATAAGAGCAATATTTAAAATATGTCCCTATTTTTGGGCCTTTGTCCCCCCATTTTGTCAGGCTTCATCAAGATTTCTTGCACTTGGAGGTTGAGAGGTATATTATCTTCCAACAAAATTGGTAAAGAAGAAAAAAGTAATAAACCATGATAACAAGAGGAGAAATGCAACATGATGGGATTTTTATAGAGAATCATAGTATGTCACTAAACAACTAGATTTCTATAAAAAGCAATTGCAGATAATCATTTTGAGAAGTTAAAGAAATTATATAATGACCTATGAGTGGGGAATAGCGGTTTAGGTGTGAAGAGGATAAGTTCTGTTTATGTCTAGGTTTGATTCCAAGAACCAAGTTTCCACAGATATGGGAGAATGTTGAAGTTCAGAGAGATAAAGGATGCTGAATGGATGATGTTGTAGTCTTCCATATACTGAATCAGAGTGGAGTTGACTAGTGCATTGGTCTGATTGTTGATGAATATACTGAAGAGAAGTGGGCAGATGATAGAACCATCAGGAACACTCAAAGGGATGGGGAGGGATGTCAAAGAAGTTTGTAATGATTTTACACTCTCAGTTCTGTGGTTAAGGTAACATTTGAACCACAGGATGGCTTTATCTTATGTCTATCAGGGAGAGTTTTGAAGGAGAAGAGGATGTAAGACAGTATCAAAAGCTTTAAAACAGTTAAGGAATGCTAAGGTGATTGGGAGAGTTCTGTTCCCAATGTTATCTGTAGTGTTGAGCAGTAAGAGGAGAACCATGTTATTGCTGTGGAAGGGCTGGACGCTGTGTTGGCATGAGAAGAGAAGAGAGTGGTTGAGGAAGAAAGTTTGTATTTTAGAGTGGATAAGGTTTATGAGAGGGTGAAATAATATCTATAGGTCTGAAGTTAGAAATATCAGTGGATGGACCACCTTTGCACAGTGTGAAGATGAAGGATTGTTTCCAAATTGAGGGGAAGTATGCTTCTTGGATTGGTCTGTTAAATAAGATAGAGGTGTGGTAGGCTAAGCGTTCAACTGATAAGATGTTATCTGGGGGTTGTTGTTACTGTGACTGTTTCTGTGACTTTAGTTTCTCGTGCTTATGACAGAAATAGAAACTACAGTAAACTCTCAGTTAACTGGAATTCAAGCAACTGGCACTCTCAAGCAACCGGCAAAATATATCAAAGAAATACAGTACAATTTTCATTTGTTGCACTTTCTGTTTTCCTCCCACAGAAACCAACCTTAAGCTTTTAGAGTTTTAAAAAGGAAGATAGGAATAAATTCCCACTCTCCTCCAACCTGAGAGCAAGTCAAACCAAACAAATAGTATAGGACACAGTATTAGTCAGGCCTATTTTTAATAGTAACTTTCAAGCGACCCGAAACTACAGTTACATCTACCAATCCCCATAGGTGCCAATTAACTGAGAGTTTACTGTACATTGACAATAATTTTATATGGAGAACAGCAAATGCAGAGATCAGTGTCAGAGATGTGAACTTGCTGAGTTTGAAACTTTTCCATTTCATACTCAAGTAGATGTAGGGTAATGGTCATAAACTAAACCATACCAAGATCAAATCAATACATATGCTTGTTATTGACCTTGTATCATTGTCCCTAATTATTGGAATAATAAGTTTGAGTTTGTACCAAGACTGAAATCTGGAAGTAGCTTAGAATGGAAAAGCCCTTTGTTTTGGACGTGGGTATACAGTAACTGCTTGGCATGTCATGTTACTCCATACAGAACTTGTCTGTGAATTTGGCTCCAAAATCTAATCTATATTTTTTCACCAATCTCAGCTTCTTCTAAACTACTTCTGTATGGTGTTCAAGAATTAATTTGATGCTGGTGCTTTTCAGTTACCAGTAGTGATTTCTTACTTAGCTGTCCAAATATATTTACTGTGCAGATTCATCTTGTATCATTTTCATTACATCATTCTTTATAGAGTTATGTGGACGAATGACATGTCTGTCAAAAAATGCTTCATCTCTAATGCACTCTAAGTAACAAAGATATTCACAGCAGTAAAGACAGTGGTAAATGTGAACAAGAATGCAGTAGAGTTGAATTTCTGTTCTTGTTTCAAAGAATGAATGGCATTTCTGTACTTCTTCCCCTTTGAAACTGAAATATTTTTTTTTTTTGCTTACATGTTTTTATTGATTTTATAAAATGGTTGTAATTTCATAACTTTGCAATATAAAACATAATTTACACAGGTTAACAAGTGTATACAGTCAACAACTATAAAGTCTAAACAAACTATTTACAAAGGTGTCTAAGTTTAAAAGATATTGCAAATGTTTACATTTAAAACTTCATTTCATGAGTCATTACGTCATCTCTCTCCATCATTTGGTTCAATTTCTTCCATGAGTTGTAATAAGATGTGGTTCTTTCTGTTCTCATTTTAATGGTTCTCATTTCCATTCATGACGCATTCAATATGATGTTTCTGTATTCTTTAAATCTGTGTGAAGTCTAATTTTTCCAGTTTGTACTAATGGTTTTGTGTGCTATAGCCAGTAGTGTCCATAAAAGTGAAAACTTTGTTCTAGCAACACATTGGGGGTAACGGAGCATTAAACAAAATCAAAGATTTAGATAAATAGAAATTATCATTAAAAGCTATTTGCAAGAAAAAATTAACTTTATCCCAAAATGATTTAAGTAATGTCCTTCAATCACAAACTTAAAAATTATTTTTGAGGTACAACCTTAAATTAAATACTTCTATCTGAAAACACAAATAGCAAACAGAACAATTATATATTTTCATTTGAAAATGTAAATAACATATAATGTCTTATAGTATCAGCTGATTCCTTCTTGGTAGGATGGTAGGGTTTATGCTCTTGGCCAGCAAACATTTCATATCTTTCTCTCACAGTTACCACACTTGAGAAAAGATGAGCACCTGTGATGACATAAATCATGGTGGTATATATCGATTACATAGGTATGCTTATTTCCCATGCCTACAACTATCACTTTCTTCATATTAAGAACAGCAATGAATATTTAGGAGACCTTGTTAACAAGTGATATACAAGGAAATAATTAATAAAATTTCGGTGAAATCCAGTGCCCAAGGTTGGATGTAGAGACCACCAACTTACAGATGAATAAAAGCAAGGTATTCCTGCCCATTCAAGGAAAATGTATCCAATAGCTCAAATGGTGTAATAAAATGTATCTGTTATATCTAACATACTGGATCCTTCTTGATGGGTTCTGTGTCTGGGTGGAGTCCCAAGCAACAAAACCATCTGCAGAGATGGATCGAAAGAATGCTATTAGGACCAGCAAGGAAGTACTGGGGTACACTTATCCAAAAGTTCATTTTCATACTTTCTGGAAGGGAAGATTTCCTAAGAAAAGTACACTACAGGCCAAACAGGTTGGAGAAACCAAGCTTATCATGTGCAGATAATGTATGTACTAGAGGAAGTTACTTATAAAGAGGAGCAAACTAGACTGCAGATGAGACTATTGGGCAGAATGTGCTCTACCTGAAAGGGATGGAAATACAATATTGATTCATACTTATGTAAATAGAAGATAAACTAGCAGTCCACCTAACAAAGACCCAGCTATCATTGGAGAGACCACCAAAGAATTCTGTGCCACTCCTGGGTTGGAGGTTCCCACCATTCCACCTTCCTCCTACTCTGCAGCTTATCCCCCCCAAGGATCTGGGTGAAGAAGGAAATAACTATGGATGGAGGTCTCTAGAAAAATAGGAAGAATGGGGGGAGTTCCTATGTTACTGAGAAAGGATATCTCCCAGCATACTACAAGGACAAGGATACAATAACTGGCAACCTCACTTTTCAGTCAAGTAGTTCAAGACTCCACAACAAGGATGATCACTACAAGGAGACAAAGGCAGATGTTTCCATGGAGGAAAAGACTGCACAAATAAAGCAAAGTATACTAAAGGGAAATATTGCTTTTTTGCATATGTATAAACTGGTCTTCATATAATTGAAATGGTGATAAACTGATAATATACAAGTGATATTGTGAAAATGTATCCTATGGTATAATACAAAAAATTGTAGTGGCAGTTCATAAAGTTAGCATTAATGGGCTTATTCCTTTGGGACTGCATATATCTGAGTTTTCTTCTTCTTAATATTTTAATTATTTTGTTCCAGTGTCATTCACAATGTACAAAATATTATTAACAGTCTTCTAGAAAATAAATCTAGCCTCAATCTAGTCAGCCTGTCAGAAGCTCAAAGTGGAAACAAAACATAACAGTATCCACCTGTAGGAACATAAAAGTTGCCCTCAGCAAACTGGCAATGATGTTATCAGGTACCATGCTATCCAAACGAGCAACTGTCTACACTTGACCACAAGTGGAAACTTTCCCAGCAGCTCCTGATTCTTCCTACAAGATGCCACTGAAGTTGGTGGTTTAGCACAGGGACATCAGCAAGATAGCAAAAGGGAACTGAGTCACTCTACAGTGGGGACATCCTTAATCAGGTCCATTGAGAGTCATCGCAATCTCCAAAGGCGAGAATGAACTATGCCCTCTCCCTAAAATAATGCAGTGAAACTGATGGAAAACAATTCACATTCCTGATGTTGATAATGAGATGTAAGACTGTTAGTAAAAAAAGATGGCTAAACCCCAATTAGGAACATAAGACAGGAGAAATTCCTTTTTTATACTGTCATCCCAGCAGGAAAGGGAGAGTGTTACTGCGCCTATTTATTTTTGGGTTGTTTTACCCCTTCAAACCTAGTTCTGAACTGGTAGCAAGTTCTACTCATCACAGAATGGATATTAGGTAGTCAGATTCAGGAGGTTCACCACAGAGCTTCATTCATAGACAGGAGAGCTGCTGAGGCAACTCAAACCAGAATACACTACCTCAGAAAGAAAGGGGCTTTTTACAATGGGGGAGGAACTTGAGCCCACTGACCCACCAGAAAAGAGATCTAATGGACTGCTTGCTTATTTAAGAAGGATGGATTCCAGAAAAATGTTCTCTATAGTGAGAAGGGACAAGTGCACATTCAACATAACTACAGAGCCAAGGAGAATTAAAGAAGCCACCCCCACTCAGATTCAGAGAATAACAGAAGAAAAAAAGGCACTCCAGTTTCAACCCCTCCAACCATAAGCATCAAACAAATGCCTTGGAGTGAAGGATCAAAATGAAAGAACAGATGGCTACTGCTCCCAAGAAGCCTCAGCCACCTGATGTTCACTATACTAAGGCACTATGAGGATGGGGGGAGCATTCCAAGCAGCAAAGGCAGCTCAGGCAACTGGAACATCAGCCATTTCCATGTCCAAGCAGACATGTCCATGCGATTAGGCATTCCACAGGAAAGTGGTAGCAGGCTCACAAAAATCAAAGCCTAGACTGGATTACACCCTGAATGGAAGACATAACAGACCTAAAGCCAAAAGAAGTTACCCAAATTACTGCTACTGATGACCCAAGGAGGATCCATTTGGAAAATCCCACCAAAGAAATCCAAGGAAACCCATAATCAGAATCATGGCAAGGTGATGCAGAGGGTCTTTATTCCAACCAGGATTCATTTTTAATGCCTAACAACTATATTAGCTGTGGCACTGAGGAATACAAGGCCACTACCAACAACTGGGAAAACTCACCCAGGTTCAGAAGGGACAAGGGGAAAGGGGTTTGCGCATCATGATGGAAGAGGGAATATGGAAGGCTAGAAGCAGCAGATGTAAACGCAGCTGAAGAAAGACAATTATTGGCCTCTGCTAGCATCATGAAGTGGCGCCACAGTAGAGGATGAATGATAGCTAATCCCCACAAATAGAAGATAGTAAAGGATTTGAGTCTAACCTACTAAGGAGAAGGGACAAACTGGGCATAGTTGGCCTTGGATTTATGATTTCTAAAGGACCTCCTCCTTTTCATGGTAGAGCTACAACTCAATCATAGTGAAAACAAAGCCTCCTCAACATGGAAGGTGCTGAACAGGGAATAAATCCTGCCCTGAGAGCCTGCTCCTGTCAAAGTAAGACTCAAGCTGAAAGGTCTTTTAGGTCATTCCCAGAAGATAAGTTCAGCCCTGTCATCTTCTGCAGACAAAAGGTCATGCCCACCACATCCATTAATGCATGTGCACAGCGATTAAGGAAAGGGAGAGTTGTACTACCCTTGCAATGGACAAGATGAAAGTGACCATCCCTCACAGAAAACTCAAGGGTAGTGTATAGTATAGTTTTCAGCAGAAAGTCTGGTAACCTGTGGAAATGAGATGCTTAACCTGATCCTTAAGCACTACTGAGGTTCAGAATTAAGCCTCCTTCCTTGCTTGTGACCCTGTCCACCTGATGTGAAGTAACAGGGTATGGTCCGCCAAAACACTGAAGGCCCACTAAGATTACAAAAATGTCAATCCTATTTTTAAAAATCATCACAGTAATCTTTCAACCCTCCAGGGTGCTGTAACATCACCGTGAGGATACAGCCAGACTTCTATAATAACATCAACAATAACTGGCTCTGAAGGATGAGCAGCAAGTGATCCAGTGATAAAGGCATGGCATGAATATCCAAAGCATAAGGAAAAGCAGAAGCTGATGCTACATATAATCTCTCTAAAGAAAACATTTCCCTACAACAACATGCAATTAGCCTAAGAGACTAAGTCAGCTTCCATCTAAGGAGTAAAACCCTTCTCAGTAAATTCCCTTCAAAACCATCAAAAAGAAGGTGCCCACAGAAAGGTCTGATGGTGAGCTCATGCCATACAACCTATCAACATGCAGCCAGCATATGGTTGGAGACAGGCCAACTGGGAACCAGCACAGGCAGTGTATAGAGGTAAGGCTGACATTATATCTTGTGCTGGCATACAGGTGAAGTAAGAGTGAAATTCCATAACTGCTGATCTAGCCCTCCACCAACAATCAAACAAATGCATAACCTAATCTACCCTAGCATGGACATTGACAATGGCTGTCCTTCTGGACACACTCTCATAGAGAGGGAGCCAAGTTGTGACAATGGGAGATACTGCCAGCACAGCTATCTGGAATTTTGTAAATAATTATATGTAATTTGTGAATATCAACATGCTTTATATAAGATACTTGTGTTACAAATGTAGTAGAACTGTATGTCATTTGTATATCAAACTGCTGGTACAGAAGCGTGTGTTGAAAAGGTTTTTGCAAAGTGCTGTTTGAAATGTAACCACAGTGTGCCCTACTGAAATAGAACACAAATGTACATGCACTCTTGTAACTGTTTAAATGTATATATTTTAACAGTGGAAACTGGAATACAGGAGGTTAACTTCAGAAAACAGCTGAAATTAAATTGGTTCATGGCTATGAAATAAAAGATGGTATATTTCAGTTTTCAATGAGCTAGACACAGAGTCTGTGCTGAGAAGCTTTTTGTGTTGTCTTTGGAGTGAACTAATTACCAGTTTTAAAATGTGAAGGAATGCAATTGTTTTATGACTTCTAGCATCTGTCAAAGATCTGAGGTCTGTGTATTTTCACAAGTAGATGCTAAATACTGCCAGCTCCAGCAGTGGGGGTTTCACTTAGGATAGAGTCAGATTACAAGAAATGATGTCATTCTGCAAGTGACTCCAGCAGTAATATTTGAGATATTAATTTGAGAACTCTCTGAGAGAGACAGTGCATTCTGTATTCTGTCTTGGACCTGACAAGAACCATTCACCACATCTGCCTTGCTCTGATGATGTAAGTCAGTAAGGAATAGTATAATTCTCTTAGCTATAGTCAGGAATATAGCAAAGCTTAGTTTAGATAGTTTTCTTTATTTATTTGAGACTCTTCTGCAATGCTGTTTTAAATATTTCCTATGATTTTGAACTCTGATGTCACTGTGAATATACACTGTGTATGTTCTTGTCTTTTATTATTTATTATTAAATATATTAAACCCTTCATTGTGGCTAATCTGTCTAGACATATTTAAGTTTTGAGAGTGCTTGCATGTTTATTTGGTGACACTGTGTGGGCCACTCCTAATAGCCTTGCTCTTGGTCAAACTACCATTTGTATTAATATTAATGCTACACAGTAAGATTGGACACCCTGTATAAGGGCTTTAAAGTAGCTGATAAGGAGTTGGCTGGTGGCAGTGATAACTACCTTATAGTCTGGGCAAAAAGGAACATAGCTAGTAAACCTGTGCCAGCCTTTCCCAGGTGTGTGTGTGTGTGTGTGTGTGTGTGTGTGTGTGTGTGTGTGGGTGTGTGTGTGTGTGTGTGTAAATCAAACCTCAAAGAGTGTGCATGTCAGCCACTTGGACAGGGACACAAAGCATTGGTTTGACAGAGAGGGTGCTGGAGGTCTTGGCTTGGCCACTCAGCTGAGATCTCAACTTTATAGTTGTGCCAGTGGGGAGTTTTACTGGAGATCTGGAGAAAGAGGGAGAAACCAGCCCCAGAATGACTGTGGTTTCTGTGTGCTCTTAAGGGAAATTGCACTTGATGCAGAGAGCTACATCTGGAAATACTCTGTGTGTACCTGTTATCCTCCCAGTGTATGTCCCTTCCTGGTGCCAGTGGTGAGGATTGAAGCTCCTTGATTACTGGTCCAGTGGTGGGTCATCACACAAGCATTTGAACTTTAATCCCAGGTATCCTTGTTCCATGACCATGTGATCCATGACTTGGGGATAGCAGCAGTGTGCAAACATGCCATGATGCTGATCATACCACCTAACACTTTGCCACCTTTCACCTGGAACAGCTTTCATCTTTCCCCCATTCAGGCAATGCTTCTGCATCAACTCTGCTAACTAGGTGTTACCTTTATTTGCAATACACTAACAAACCTATCACTAATAAGTCTAGAACCCAGTTAATCCTCCAAGAAAGATTTCAGACCAAATTCTTGCCCAGCTGCTGGGATTTGAAAGAGACATTGCTACCAATTCTGTGAATATCCTACTTCTACTGAGCTTCTCAATACTGAAACTACCACTACAGAATATCCCATAAGTAATTCAAGCACAGAACAGTGATAGCAAGTGTGAAGTTCCAAACTGCGTGGATAGTGGCCATCACACAGTGCTTATGTAGCTGATATGTGACACCATACCAGACATTGCAATTAGTAAGCATCCATCCCTGAGTCTGGCAGTGTCTGAAAAAAAATCAGATGCGAAATGCTGTACAGGCCTAAACCTAACATAAGACCCATCAAAAAGGATGTTGAATGCTAGGTCTTTTATTTTACTTTTCTTAAAATACTTGTAGCATCTCTTAGAAGTAGCTATATCCTGAATAAGTAATTCACCACACTAAGGCAGTTTACTAGTCATTATTTTATAGTTGCTCATGTCTGACTTTCTTTACTTCACTGGAGCCATTTGTAATGCTGAGTAATGTCTCACTTGAGTAACCTTCTATGTCCGTTTTATTACCTGTTGGATAACCAACAGAGCTCATTTAACCTACAGTTCATTTCCACACCGCTAACTAATTATTTTATGTCTGTCCTATGCACTCTTAAATAAAATTACTATTTCATCCCTAGAACTACCCCTGGAAGACTGTTGTAGTCATCTGCTAAGCTATAAAAAAGTATTTTGATATTTTCTCTGAGCAGTGTGTCACTAAAAAGCACAATGCACAAGACAATAACTTGCAGGAAATGAGCAGCAATAGAAGGCAGAGACCTGAGCAAGTGATTTGTTAGAAGCCTGATGACTGTTACAGCTGCACACTTTTGCAATGTAACTATACAAGACAACAGTGTACCACATACCTCAGCATGGTTCAGCAAGAAAAGATGTAACATATATCAGAAGATATACAGGAACTGGTAAAATCCATGTAATTAATGGGCGCCATGCAGCTTAACAATTAATCTCCTCCTGCATATACAGAGAGCAGAAGTAGAACAGTAATCATATGATAAACACAGTAGAGCAGGAATCACATGATGTGCACACTAGAGCAGTCACATAATATGCACATTATAGTGGCACGCCTGAGAAAGGAATTATCAGTAGAGTGCATTACATACATGATGTGGTGTAATCCTGAACATCATAGCACTATCATACTTAACTCCCTTGACTGCTACCCACTGACCTGCTAACACAGACAACAGAATGGATAAACTTGCATGAGGTTGTGAGGCTTAACCAGATATCAGCATTAGCATCTGCTGTTATATTATTCATTATTAGGAAATGGATTTGTATTTAGAGAAACATGACTGACTCATCAGTGACCACTGAGTGTTTCAAAAGATGAATATAATGTGCCATGAGAGCCCAGTGGAAAACACGTATTTTGTTTCTCCCCACTCGTTAATGGTGACCTGTTCGCATAAGACATCACTTTCTAGATGCATATCATATAGAATACAGTGAAAATGTTTGAACTAATGATCAGATCAGCCATGAATCCTCTTTCACAAATTAATATACACGCAAAACATCTTCACTGGTCCCAGCAGTTTGTGTGAGTGCGTGCATGTGTCTGTCTGTTCGTTAGTGTTCCTGGCAGATTGTGTATATGTTGTACTATATGTAGAAATTCTCCACTGACTTCTGCTGTTAGAGTATGTACTCTTGAGACTAAAAAAATGAATTAACCAATTGCTTTCTTTTTCTACAAAACCCTTAGTGATTAATACAGATTGCAGTTTGTAAGATTAGGGTTCTCTTGTCCCATCATGTCATCTATTGTTGGCTTTTTGATGAAGTTTTACAACTTCTTATATAATTTTATAAACTTTTTTATGCATTATTGCAACTGAAGCAGATGGTATGTCCGCCAGTTCTGCACACATAAAAAGTGGAAATAGTATACTGCTATCCTATGCAAGTATATATTGAAACAATGAGGTGAGCACTGCTTTATAATGAAATGGATCTACTTTGTTTTGTTGAATCTCATTTCACTGAATTTCATTTCACCCCGACCACATTGCTGAAAACACAAATTACTGAAAACTCATTTCACTGAATCTTATTTCACTGAACTGCAGTTGGTATGTATATGGCACTGTGCAGGGTACTGTAAGGCAAGTAAAAGGTATAGGGCCTTTTTCTCACTGTAGTATGATCCTGTAGTTAGTATATATATTTAGGGAGTGTGGCTGGCCTAGCTCCCACTTATTTTGAGTACATATTGTCTTCCAGTGAGAGTTAGTCATTGGTGTTGCAACTATGTGTGTCTATTTTTTAAAATGTATTGTTTTGACGTCTTTGGTAAAATGCAATATAAAACAAACAAGGTGGGGACCTACACCCCCACACCTCTCAATGTGGGGGGCTGTGCCCCCACACCCCCGCTTACTATATATACTAACTCCAGGATTGCACTACAGTGGTGAAAATGGCATATAGCTTTTACTTGCCTTACAGTACTCTACACAGTGCCATATATGCTAAGTTCAGTTCAGTGAAATGAGATTCAGTGAAATGAGTTTTCAGTATTTTGTGTTTTAAGTGATGTGAGGTCGGGGTGAAATGAAATTCAACAAAACAAAGTAGACCCAATGAAATATCATGTTTAGAGGACTGCTTCATTTTCCTTCCAGGGAAGGAAAGGGTCTATAAGATAATAGTGAATTCAAGGGAAAGTTCAAAGCTAAGTGTCATTATAAAAAGTCTCAAGAAAAAGACACTGTCACTAATAAACAGTATACAAAGAGAAAGTTATTAATAAAATGGTATAAGTAGAACCAGGCCATGGTTAAGTGGAGCTCTTGGCAGGGTAATGGACTGCCCCTCATCAAGCCAATATCCCGTTACTTGGCTATCGATCTCTAATTACAAGAACATACTATTCAGTTCTGCCAGTGAACATATTATTTTGTTATTTACCTATACAATGATCACAAATACTTAGATTTAATTTAAAACTATTATTTCAAATTTTACAGAAAAGTGGTAGCAGACATTTGCTAAACAAAACACTCACAATGAAAACAGACTTAGCACGATCAAGAGTAAACTTGTCTTCTATTGAAAGCAAGGGTATAGTTATGTATAATATTTGTACTCTACACATTGTGGCTTTACTAAGCCATATTATGTATATAACCATCTAAATTAATGTTTCTAGCAACATGTATATAGTTTGGTTAAAGAGATGATTAGAGATCTAAAAACAATACCTGTTGTACTTTTTGACAGAGCAGTCAAAACTGTTATACACATTAAGTTTTGGGGGTGGGGCAACAGCTTTAGTAACATGGCCATTTCTTAAAATGCAAGCTGGGTAGAGGAGTAGCAATAAGCATCTGAGAGTACAACATGGAATTCACTGGCTACACCCCTGATTGAAACTCACATCTATTAAAAATACATCTATGACCAATTAAACAACAAGGGACTTGGTGAAATCCATAGTCAACAGTAACACTAACCAGTGGCTATGTGAAAGGTGCAAGTATTCCAAAGACAAACGTGCAAAGACAAATGTATAATGCATTTTCTAACAACTTGGGACAACCTGCTGAATGCAAATGTTCTTTTCAAGAGAAGCCCAGGAGCACTGTCTGATGAAACGACTTGGTCAGAGTCACAAAGTAAACAAATGAAGGTTAAGCAAATCAACCCCTGCACTACAGGAACAGCTTATTAACAATGAATAGTCTAACTCATTTGGACTAAGTTCCACAAAAATTGCCCAACACAATGCATTTTACATCAGCTTTCCCACATAAAATAAATAAATATAATCAAACAAACAAATAAATAAATAAATACAATCAAGCTAAATTAAAACTACAGTCATAGTTAAAATATTAACATTAATCACGCAGACTTCATGCTTGCAAGTTCATTCACAGACAAGTAATAAACACACTGCCAACAGTCATCAAAACAAGGAAATCAATAATTGTACCTAAGAATTCCTTCCTTTATACCATAACAACTCTAGGATAAGGAACCAAGTACACACTCACACACACACATGCACACACAGATGTGACCATACCTCTCAGCCTAAAGCAAAACCATAGTAAAGTTATTTCAAAATCATAACAAAGGGTCAGAAATAGGAGCAGATTATTATTCTTTACAGTGGGTCTTCATATACTAAACCCTATATAGTTAGTGGTAGTGAATCTTTATATAAGCTTAGTTTATGCATTTAATAAAGTATGCAAACATAAACAAGTCTACTTTTATTAGGAACATCATAAATCTAGAAGGAACATGGCTAAATCTGAGGGCAAAAATCATAGCACTACGCTAAATTATAGCCCTCGAGAGGTATGGATATGGTTATCAATTACAACACCTTGTAATATTATGTACACCTCAGATGTTTGCTTGTGATAAAATTAATGAACGGATTCACAAATAATGATCTAAAAGCATTTTTCATCTGCTATGAGAACCACACAGTGCAAGCTATTGCACTTTGATGTCCTCCCAACCTGTTTGCACAAAATCAGAGATAAAGGCCCCAAAAAAAGGAGAACAGATTTTAAATATTGGTTTATTCACTTAGAAAGTTGCTAGTGTAACAGGGTATGAAGTCTGAAACTCACGTTTGTCATTTAGTGACTACAGTTCACATTGCTTTATTAGAAAGCTACATATTTTGTATGAGGAGAAAATCATGGACATTTGGGAGCCATGCCTTTTGCCCACATGCATGCAAGTGTATGTGTGCACACTCACACACACATAATAACACACACACACACATGTGAGCGTACACGAGCACACACGCACACACACACACACACACACACACACACACACACACACACACACACACACACACACACACACACAGATAAAAACATCATTCACAGCCGTCTGTATGACTGTGCACCCAGATATCTGCTTGAGATCAATATTAACTTTTTATCTTCTCAATTTGGAGAACATTTATTTATTAACCTAAAATAATTACAGTATGTTTCTTTGTAATACATTTTTGTGCTTATAACTATTTTATATATTTTAGACAGATATCCCTTTCCCACCACAGTATGATTTAGTAAACTAACTAATGGATGTTGAAGATGTAAATCAAATGTAAACACTAATTGACAACATATGTTTTATGATTGTATTCAAATTAAGCCATTTTGGGAAAATATGAATCTCTTTTTACAAGCCGTCTTTAAAGATAAATTTGTTTTAGCTAAATCTTTGGTTTTATTTAATGTACCAATTTGGATCTATCTGAGAAAAATGAAAGCTGTAAACACTGACAACAAAAACACCGACACCAGAAGACCGACAACGGAAATAATCGACAGTTAGAAATCCCGACACTGAAAACACCAGCATGCGAAACGAGCACGACTATGTAAGTATGTGATAGTGACGGACTGTAGGGTTAGGGTGCAGGTAAGGTAAGTGTGTGTTAGTGACAGACTTTAGGATTAGGGTGCGAGTAAGGTAAGTGTGTGATAGTGAAGGACTTTAGGGTTAGGGTTTGGGTTAAGGTTAGTGCATAGATAGTTGTGTATGTAAGGTTTACTGTAGGTTTGTAAGGTTTTTAGTGTGCTTGTGTTGTGTGTGTATTTTTTGGAAAAGGAATTTGTTTTGTTTTGTTGACTGTCGGGATTGTGGTTTGTCGGGTATGTGAACTTTCGTGTTTTTGAACTTTTGGTTTTGTGGTGTCGGTGATCTCGTTGTCAGTGTTTTCGCTTGTCAGTGTTATCAGGTAGATCCACCAATTCCTATGTGTATTATTGGAATAAAATATCCTGTTCTTTGCAGTATATTGGCTATGGCAAGAAAGGTTATTACTATAAAATGGGAAAACAAGACTACTCTTACTTTGAAAGAATTTAAGAACATAGCCAATAGTGTATGTCACCTTGAATTATCTACAATCAAGACGAGAATGGATAAAATCACTTCATATTATAATATTTGGATCAAATGTAAAGACTTGGAAAAATAGATGATTTATTTTTAAAGAATAATGTTGGAAGATGAAATTATAAATAAACCTTGCTATTTAGAGGAGAACTTTGCAAATAGTTTAGTTTTTTATTTGTTAAAATGAAACATTATTATTGTTGTTATTTATTGTTTTCAAGTTTTTAGGTTACATATTGTTATTTGAGTTTAATAAAAAAAACAGAAATAGAAAAACAAAGATATCTGCTTGGGATTAAGTGAATGAACTAATTGCATAAATCAGCATTGACATCAACTTCCCTTTTTCCCAGTTTGCACATAGGATTGAGGTGCCACATCAACAGCAATCATCACCTACAGCTAATAAGTAATGGCCCAGAAATATATCTCATCTCACCTGTCCCAATAATCCAGTGCAACCCATTGCAATTTCCTTCTGCTCTCTCAACTTCTTGGCTCAAGAATCAAAGACAAAGATTCAAAATCAGGAACATTTTTAAATATCTCTGTTATGCATAACCAGCCTTAGGCATGAGCCAACTAGGCAGCCGCCTAAGGTGCTGCTCTAGCAGGGGCACTTTTCCAGTATTTATTTGGTGTAGGTAGACCAGGATGGGGATACAGAGTGGTGTGGGGGGGGGGGGGTGCCATGGAGCTCTTTTCCCTAGGGCACTAGTTGACCTAAGGCCGCTCCAACTGTTATGTACTTAGAAAATTGCTAGAATCACTAGCTTTGCATTAGCAAACATTTTCTGTAGGATTTAAAGTCTGAAACTCATGTCTGTCATTATTTAGTGACTGCTCTCTACAACAGTTTTCCAGAAAACCACAAATATTACAAGGAGCAGACCAAAATACATTTCAAGTTCTTTGCTCAAGAATTCCAGTCAAAGTGAAAAATAATGTAGGGGGCAAACACCAGAAAGGGAACATATTTTAAATACTATTTTATTTTATCTATTTGTTAACCAGGTGAACTCACTGGACAGAATGTTCCTCTTCAGGGACAACTCAGAAGCACAGTCCGATTAAGTGACTTTCTCAAAATCAGTCAGAAGGCACATGTAGATGGATAGATTCAAACCTTATTCTCAGGAAGAAACATGTTTATAACCTATAGTTGTAAGGACCACCCATCTCTAATCCACATTAAAATTTAACAGAGTAACACATGGTGCAATAACATACATTTCTTAAACAATAATAACTATGGAACTCTTATGCCTGGCATTAAACACTGACTGTGGCCCTCAATGACGTACCTGAAAATGAAGAAGTTGATGGAGGCCTGACAGTTAACACAAAGGATTAAGGTTTTTAGGTCTTAATCAGCTGGTTCCTATACTAAATGGTACAATTTGACTCTTTCTACCTCCATTTGCTATTTTTTGACTCTGAGCAAGTCACTTTACCAGACAGTGCTCCTAGGTTGCCTCAGAAAAGTGGGTTTACCTAGCTAACAGTTAAAAAAGGGCAGGACATAAAAATGACATAAAATCAGAGACATTCCATTGATATGTATTTTCTGAACAATAAGCACTATAAAACTCTAATGAATGGTCTTACTAACTGACTGTAAGCTTCAGTGATATACCAGGAAATTTCATATTTTAGGAGGTTCGAGGTAATCAGGGAGACACACACACATACACACACACACACACACGCACACACGCACACATGCACACATGCACACATGCACACACATACACACACACCATTATTATTTACTAGATCCACAGGCTTTCCATAAACACCTTGCTACTCTGTTTTGACTGTGACAATCTCCAGGAAGCCACTCTCTATCATTGTCTCTACATTTCAGCTAATGAAAGAGAAGTCAGAGCTGTCTAGTAGATCCAGATAATCAGAGTTATTGTATGTTAATTTATGCTATAGTGACAGATTAGATGATAATATGGATGGATGGTGGAAGGCAGGTAAAATAGTTAGTGAAGAAGAAGAGACAGCAGTGGGTGCTGTGATAGTGGAGAAATGGTAAAGGCCATAACAATTTCTTGAGCTGATGACTAAAACTGGGTAAGAAGATTATGTTAAGTTTCTTAGGTTAGCAGGAAGTGAACAAATGCCTGAGGTACTCATGGCAATGTCTGCTATGATGTCAGCTATAAACATTATATGCATTGGGTAGTTTCAAGTAGTTTGTTTAAAAGTCAAAGCGCACAGAAAAATATGTGTGGAAATTCCTAGCCAGCCAAGATTTGCAATAAGTTGTGGTTTACAGACTGTGAACTTGCACTAGAAGAAATGAGTATCAATTAGATGTATCACAAGCTACTGCCTCTAAAATACTGAACAAGTTACACAAAGTAATTATTCTGCATGTAGGTAAGTATACTTGATTTCGCAGCACACCATTGAAGACAGCTACTACCATGCATACTTCTATGACACTGCATGCTTCCTTGATGCATTGGGTGCCATAATAACAATAAAGGGCCTCTCATATAAGTGGTGCTATGGGGATCGGCCCCTGCAAAAACTTTTTTTTTTTGGTTAGTATTGTGACTTTTAATCTTTTTAGATTTTTTCATTTAGCTTCATTGTTGTGAGCTTTTCATTATAGGTAGTGCACTCGATTACACACATACACAAAAGGCTGGGACAGCAAATATCTACTGATGACAGTGAGACAGATCCGGAGCAAGCAGTAGCTCCACAATAACCTCCAGTCAGCAATGAGTGCAACACATGACAGGGTGGTGAATGGCAATGTAAATCCAGCACTCTGAGCCCAGATGTGCACACATTGTTAAGACAGTATTAATCAGAAAAACATGCTGTTTATAGTATTAATACCAGCCTGCATTGGTCAGTACATGATCAAGTCACTCTGTACATCAGATACTATTGCCAACACTACACTTTGTGTGTCACAGTCATCATCATCAGCACACATTCTAAGAAGCACAAAGATACATGACTTTCACATAGACTGGGAGGTGTTGCATGCCACAGGAGACATATATAGGTGTCTTATGGTGAAATAAGGTACAGTGTGTCAGGAACAACATTTCCTTGTGAAAGGGCTGGGGTGCTACTATTTGATCATGACCTGGATCCCGTCTCTTGACTTGTTGCAGTAGGACACTGGGCCTCTCATGTATGCTGCCTGGTGTGCTACTGCAGGGACATGGCCCAGATGGAGGGTGCTGGCATGCTGTCCTGCCACTGGAGACCGGGTATTGTCACCACCCAGTGCAAGTGATGGCACCATGTTATACATTGTCTGACACATAGGATGACTGTCAGCCATGCTAGATATGTACTGTGACCTGACCAGGGAGACCACTACTAGTCTGGGCAGTGATAGCAGCACTGGCAACCCTGCACATGGTAGTAGAAATGGAAGCACTGTATGCCAGCATAGACCTCCTAAGATAAATGATGTCACTGCACTTATGTCCATATTGATCTGTTGATAATGTTGGTCTGCAAACTCAACAATATCATGCAGCACACCAGTCATTTCCATATTGTATTATGTAGCAGCTGCTGAGCTTGGATGATATTGTGGCACATCTGCTGATTGATTCTGAGTGCTACCCTCAAATCAGTGGCCAACTGTGACATGACTGATCATCACGTTCACCTGCAGGACTTCGTTATGGTGGGTACACTTACATCAAATTCAACACACTCGTCTGCTGCTGCAGCCCTGGTGTAGTACACACAGTGAATGCTCAGGCTTTACAGCCTCAGGTTAATACATAGGGGTGTGGCCATACATCCAAGCTGTACTGTGTAAGGATGTTTAGCCACAAATGAGACAGGCAGTGTCACTTTGTCATCTGACTGTGGTTGATGTATTTGTGTTTTCTCATCATCTTCAACCAATGAACAGTAGCAGACATTGGCCTGTTGTCCTGTCTTAGCCTCTACATGTATCATTGTAGAAGTGGACAGGTCTGTGAGTACAGAGTAGGAAATGCAACAGAGTGAGCATGGCTTCCTAGGCTACAGCTGGGAACCTGCATCATTCATGATAAGTGCCTAGGCAAGAAGAATCAAACAGCCTGAGCATACTTCTGCTGCCTTCCTAGTGTGGCTGAATATGTGATGCCTCACTTTCAATTCATAAGCAGAGTAAGCTGTGGGCAGCACATAGTCTATCTGTCGGCATGCATGTGAAGTACTGCCATAATGCAATCTACTGTATATCTTATTAACCTGGTACACCATCCACTTAAATATGTAATGTACCAGTATCTAATCCTACAAAGATAACCACTATACCAATGTCTGGATAAGGGACACTCAATTCTTCTCCAGCTTTGATAACCTGGTGGTCCCCAGTGACCCTCCTCACATGGCTGAACTCTCAACAGCTATGGAATTTGCCTTCTCTTCAGATTTGTATATCATGTCAGTGATATGTATATGACATTTCTGCAGTGAGTGGTTCTGTCCACCCACAACACTGATGTGGTCAATAGTCTGTCACACCTGAATATATAAAACCTGTTTGGTACCCTTTCTCCTCAACACACGCCACCCATAGGCCCTGACTAT
Source organism: Protopterus annectens (assembly GCF_019279795.1). NCBI lineage: Eukaryota > Metazoa > Chordata > Ceratodontiformes > Protopteridae > Protopterus > Protopterus annectens. The sequence continues at coordinate 254,394,674 of NC_056734.1, forward strand.
CTGTAGCAGGACTTAATTTTCAGCAAGGCTAAAATTTGTCTAGCCTCCGTCGTCCATCTTATCCTCCAAACATGCTGACATCTGTGAACTTAATAGGCATAACTATTGACTGTATATATATATATATATTGCAGATACTAATAGGATAACAGCTACAGGCACAAGGAAAACATTGGTATGCCATAATACTATTGAAGGGACAGTCATGAGAATACATACTGCCTGCTGCACAAAAAATCACATGTACTCACTGCAAGGCCCAGCCACTGTGATAGTATTTATATGCATGCATAGGAGAGGGTAGTCCTTTCTCCTGCCAGCTTTAGGATGAAACTTAAAGAAACTCCTGTAGCACAGCTATACTGTAGTACAGTGGAGAGGATATGCACGTATAGACATAGTAATGCTATATTTAGCACCTTATGTTCCCGTATGCGTACTCAGAGAATATCCTCTGCATAAGGACAATAAAGAATTCACAGAGACAGGATGTTTGGATTGTGTATTGAGTTGTTAACAGCACATAACATATGCAGTTACACAACATTCATATTGTTACCTTATAACTGCAATCCCTTGCAAAGAAAGATATCCTCAGAAAGTCAGATGAATAATTCTTACCACACAGGTGCAGATTACTGCACATCTGATCTGAGCTATCTGGCTCTGATTCCCCAGACTGATGCTATATTTCCAAAGCTACTTCTTAGAACTTCCAAGATGTGTGTAAGTTAACTTACAAAATAACAGTGCTTTCTACAATTTCACAGGTTTTCTTTGTACAGTATACTAACAAATGAATCCAAGTATCATAGATGCCTATAAACTGCTTTATTTCAGCAAATACCATATGCAAAAAGAAGTACAGTTATGTGCTTGGGCAATCTCCCAATATCCGTTACTCACAGGCTTGTAAAGGGGACCTGCACAAATGCACACATCATTTTTAAGAAACAATCTGTACCACCTGTGCTTTGGAAATCATGGTTTACATTTGATTCACAGAATACCATTTTACTCCTGATGAAAGTGTCACCATTTTCAAAGTATATTCATGTGAAAGTAGGCATGTTTGGCATTTCACAGTGGGTACGATTATACTTTATTTAATTCTTAGCCAGTTCAGGGAATGGCCACTGAGTCCCTTAGACTGTCCCTTTAGAAAAAAGTGATACTTGATGTGGCCTGATGAGATGCATACCAGAACAATCAGAATCACAATAATGGGAGAGCAGTGCAATCTTGAAAGCATCTCTATAATAACCTGCAATGCTTCTACCCTGAAAATCACTGTGCATAGAAAGCAGAGGTTAAGTAATAATGCCCTGAATTGCATATTGTATACTGTTTTTTATATTGCAGGAAGGACTAGATGAGTATCATTGCAACTGGCAGGTCATTGTCTCAGGCAGCACAGGACATGTGTGTTGTTTACTATCCTGTGCTTCTGTATGAGGCTGAGGTGGTGATGGTAGATACAGTAATATTCCAATTGCAATTATTGTGGGGTCCTGGAAGGGCATGTTATATGATATGGCTCTACTGAACCATCTCAGAATGCCAGCATGTTACTTGGTGCATCTGCTTATGTATCCTACTCATGGCAGACTTTTGTAAGTATGCAAGTTTGTTTACCAATATACAGAGGGCAAACACCTGCCCACTACCTGAGACAGAGGCTATGGGACTTAGGTATATGACTGATGACTGCATGCCATACCTGTTGTTCTGGCATCTTGCTTTTCAACAGTCACAGTTCTCTGGAGGGAAGCTTTCTCATTCTATTTCAGCATGAGCAGAATGCAATATAAATTATTTTGGCTACCACTAGAAGAAGGAGTAGATAGTGCCTCCCTTGAGTTTAAAATATTAAATACCTTTTTGGCTTCTTCATTGCAATATTTAAAAATGATGTGTTTTGCACTTTCTGTGGTTTCTCTACATTTCCAATAAAGGTGAGACACAATTCAGATTTATAGACATATAGCTTCCATTTTTTGACAATGTTCCTTGCACTGAGAGAAATATTGCAGTCATTGTTAGACTCATTGGTGAATGAATGAGCAGATAGCTTAGAACACAGAAATAATATGAGGGGTGGTTCAATGTTTTTCTGAAAACAAAATGAAAATTCCAAGTTTTAATATGAAAGGATGATTTGCAATGAACAAAGTATGAATGGAGAAGTGCTGATTTGATGACTAATCATCTTCCAGTAACACTGAAGACAGCTAGCTAAAACTAGCACAAAATGTTTCATTCCAAGATAAAATTATCTAGGAAAGTACCTTTATTTAAAATACATATTGAAATTCAAACTGGATATTTTTTAGAATGTGAACCTTAATCCATGTCCTCACCACACTCACCTCCAACGCCATGCATAGCCTTAGTGCTGTCATGTAGCCTAAGTACAAATGTGGGCATCTTGTCTGCAGAGTTCCCGAAGGATCAATATTTGGCCCAGTTTTAGTCTCATTATTTATCAATAACATAACCGCAAACATACATACAAGCAATATCGTAGAACAAAAACAAAACACTAATGTTATGCAACTAATACTTTTATTATCGCAAAGCACTTTCCACAAAAAAGTTCTAATGTTAATATTGAAATTTGTGAGTATGTGGAATCAGTCAGTAGGAATAAGCCCACACACTTGTGACCTGAAAATTGAATGGGCCAGGTTTATGAGTAGATGTTTTGACCAAGACAATGGTAAAATTGCTTAATCTCTTACAAAGGGCTCTTTATTACTGCTGTGTCTCAACTACTTCCTGTTCACAGTCCTATGAAATATGAAATTCCTAGAAAGAGACTGCTTTAACTGTTATGGAAACAAGAAGATTTTGTTTTGGTTTTTTTTTTTGCTGTTTCTACATACAAAGTCAGGATATAGTGAACTGAGTGTGGATGTTGTTTTAGGTATGGACAGAGAGGAGAAGAATGAATTTAGAATGCACATATTATTTAATTTTTATTTTATTTACTTATTTAACATCTGTTTACCTGGAAATTCTGACTGGGATAGAGCCCATTTTCAGTGGAGGCCTGGGGCGAAACACTCCCAATGCATCTCTTTGAAATGTGGGAAGAAACCCACACAAACACAGGGAAGACATGCAGACTCCAAACAGAAGGCACCCCAGCTGGAGAACTTCTTGCTGTGAGGTCAGGTCACAATGCTAACTGCTGCACCACTGTGCCACCCATTACACAAATTACATGGTTGGAATGTCAGCACATCTGCTAAATTGCAGAAAGGACAGCAGGAACGCGTCTAGGTGATCTACTTGCATTGCCATATTTTACAGAGGCAACAGACAGGGCAGCTGATTTGGATTTTGATGATGTCTAGACTCCAGAGAAAGGTTTGCAGTAAGCAAGATAGAAGAATTCTTAAGGTGCAGGTGTTTTGTCATGCAGGTTCTTAAACCTGTTATGGAAATTGTTGGTAATGTAAATATGCAAATAGCCGGATAAGAATTTAAGTCAATTGATAGAATAAATGCTGTTGGTCTGAGGTATGTGCCCAGTCTTTATGTGGTGCTGGATAAAAGTTTAATTATGAAGAAATTACTAATCAACTGAGCATTACAATGTGTGCATAGCTATAGTAAGACAGCTATCATTTGTCTTAAGTTTTTAAAACGTTCATATATATACAACTTCTAGGAGATTGCATGAAACTGAAAGAAGATGATGTGGTGAAATACTTCTCAACTTTTTCCTTGCCTCAGACACTTGTTAGTAGGTAGTTAGCCAGGTAGAATACCCTATGCAGCCAAAACCTTAGTCAGTGGTACAGAGCAGCAAAACAGATAACAAATTGCACGCAGTACTAAATGCAGAGCTAAGCACAACAAAGAATATGGTCTTAGATCTCTTGTCTGATTTGTACAAAACCAGCAAACATATCAAGTATGCGATAAACAATGTATGGTAGAAGGAAAAACATTCAGATCAGACTTTCCTAAATAGAATAAAGCACAAAGGCTTAGATCATTTCAGAGCAAGAGGCATGAATGTTCTGATAGAATTCTAATGGTATTATAACTATTCTCCTATTATTCCTAATACATTTGCACTGATAGGTAGTAGTAAGGTGTTTAACTAGTCTAGAATGGAAGCTGTAGTGAATCTGTCCATTCTCTACCTCCTGTGAGGGTTGATTCATGGCTGTGGGTGCAGTTTTTGAGAATGTCCTTTCAGCATATGATACAACAAACGAATGCCTTGAGATGGTACGAGAGCCCTAGTTATGAATTCTGAGTTGATAGTGGGTGGTTTTGACTATTAGCATTCATGCAATGGGAATAGTAATCCATGAATAACAAGCTGAAGCTGAGGGAAGCCAGCAGTAAGGGCACTTACGCTATTTTTGTAGAGACTAGGATAGTAGTTGCAGTTATTCTTTTACTATAGTTTTGAACTAAACATCTCGAAATTGCAAAGCCTTATTCTACATAACTATTTTCAGTATCCATGTTTGGGCATTGTGTTACTGCTTCATTTCTTCAATTCTGCCTCCTTTCTTTTCTTCTCTTCTGTAAGAATCTATATAAAGGTACGCTTCTGGCTCTACAGAAAGTCTGTCATGTTAATGCCCCTTTATCAGATAAATTAAAGGTGCTAATGAGGACAAAGTCCATTAGAATGTTTTATCTTTGTTTTACAATGTATGATTGCATTATTCAGAATGTCATCTTATCTCACCCTTAGGCAGATTGGTTTATTTTCTATTTTTTTTCCTTTTCTGGAAGTGCATTAGGCCACTTTCATCTAAGAATGCAAATAATAGTAGTAAAACATTTGGTTGATTTTGCTATTTAATTTGAAATACACATTTTGCTGTTTTAAAATTCCTTCTTTTTTGTAAGGTACATCTTAGTTTCTTTGTGTGGATGTAATGGACTACCTGGCTTCTAGCTACTTCCAGCAGCAGGCCATCTGTGTTTAAGTATAATTATAAAGGTGGCACCATGCCTAACACTTGTGTAAGTATTGCCAGCTGGCATTGTGTACATGTAAAATGATGGGCTCTGCATAAACAGACTTCTGTTCCAGTTATAATGTTTTAAATCCTTTACTTTAGTTTTGCAGTGAGGTTTCTGTACAGGGAATAGAAATAAATGTCCTAAAGTGCTAGACATTAATAGAGCCTGACATCTGTAAAATAAGCTAAATTACTTACTCTAATGTTATGAAGTTGGTTTCCAAACATCACGCATTCACACACAGACACATACACTCACAGAAGCACACACACAAATGCACGCACACACACCTTTCCACTTCATGTCAGCTGAAACTTTTATTGCTGCTGAGTGACTTATGAATCTTGTTTCCTCAAATACATGCATCTCTAATATTTTAGGTAAGTTTGAAAATTACCAGCATGACTGCTTATTTCAAAACAATCCAGTTTATTTTACCTTTATAAACATAAGTATGATACAGATCAGCAAGTAAAATGAAGTGTGAGCATGTTAAACAAAGAGAATATTATAGCGAACATGCTGCTGATTAAGACAACTATCAGATAATGATATTTATTCTTAATTTCTAGTACAGATCGCAATATGTATAACACAAGGCATTCAGTGTGCAGTAAAGCTAAATATACTTGCATATTCTTCCATAACAAAGTAAACTGGGATGTGTGTTGGGAATGATTAACTACGTTGATATCAAGTTTGCATTTCTATGATGATAATGGATAGAATGCATTTTTTTCTTTTGAATTTGTTTTTATTCAGAAATACAAAATATAGAGGAGCATTTCATTGTATATCCCTCAGGTTGCACATACACTGCAGAGCCAGTTTGCGGATGTGAAGCATTTCACATCATACTGTACCCAAGGAGTACTAGTGTATATACCTACAAATATAAGAGCACAATCACTGCAGTGCTGGGTTCATTCTTGGAAAAAGGAAACATTTTTTCATTCTCTAACTATGATTATTTTATGGTAGAGAAATAGATCTGCATGAAATGCAGGACTTCAAGCCAGTGCATCTCTCTGTGGAACTGACAGAAGACTATAAATGCATTACACCCACAATTCTAGTACCTCTACACATAAAAGCACAACCTAAGTAAGGTTCATGAGGGATCACCTGAATTTTTGCCCAAAAACAGTTTTACTGGCAAATTTCAAACTGTTATAGCTAAATAACTGCTTCCTGATAACTTCTGCCAAAACACTTATTTTACCATAAGTATGTGTAGTTTGTCAAGTTGCATTATTCTCTATTTCCATTAGGTACAGTCCATATCTAGATAAGAGCTTGCATTCAAAGACACATTGCACCATGTAAATTCAAGTCACATACAGTGTGGCTGCACTAACATTAAAATGGCACTCTCTGTAATGCACCATACTGAGTTAATATTGACAAGGAAATGAGGAACACCATGCAACTCAAACACATGGATTATGCACATAAACGCACCTAAAATGGTGGAGTGATTCAGAAATGTATAAAATGGTCATGCTACATGACGGATCATACCTATTTTAAATGACAAGATTGTTGGTGTACACGATGGCAGCCATGTTAAGAATAGCTGCAGCAGTAGCACCACATCCTGTCTTCGGAGCTACCTTTGGAACTACTGCCACCATTGTTGTACTTCATGACCATTTGCACCACCGGAATACCTGTCCAACCACCAGCCCACAGACCAATAAATTGTGGACAATGACTAAGCAGAGAGGGTTACTGAAAGGAGCATAATGAAATTCTTTAGCCCATAAGGTATGTGAAGTCTTAACCCTCTTTGGTACAGGAACCTTCCAGCAAACCACAGATGATACATTAGGAATTCCACTGGCATCAGACTCATGAATTCTAAACCAGTTCCTCAATTTGATGCTGCAACATGCAGAGAAACAAATCTTCTCAGGATAGTGGAGGAAAGAGCCAACACCAAACAGGCCTTTAATGGCATAGTCATTTTCCCTGAAGATCTCAGAGCAATATATTGGACATATGCTGCTGTAAGGCTAAACTAGTTCCATAGGGCTTGTGATATGTCAGCAGGAAGTACTTCTGCATTCTGTAGTGCTCAGGGCATTATTTATAATATGTCTATGTGCCACCCTGGCAGTTTAAATCATTCACACATTCAACACATTTCCAGCCTTTATCAATGGCTCCTACCAGGGGACTTTCCACAGGGTCACCTATTTGGGTGGTGCACAATCATGTTGGATAGACAGGTCATTATACACAGGTACCATGCAAGCAGATGGTAAGCCACATATTGTATGTTGTGTTATGTGTTGCATATGATGCCAGAAATGTGCTAGAGCTCTGGTTGATGACCCCCAATATATAACATCAAAATCATGCAAAAAGGGATGTACAAAATGGAGCAAATACCAGATGCCTCAAGATGGGTAGTCCAGTAAAGTCCAGAAATATGCAGCAAGATGTATGCTGTGTGTCTCGTTGCACAATGCAGTACAATATCAACAAATAGAGTAGCAGGTGAATATCATAGCATGGCTTTCCATACAGTGTAGCAGCAGTAGAGGGGCAGGGGTGAGAATCATGTGAAAAACATTCAGCAGCAGTACCCCAACTGAGACAGAGGTGGGCATAATACATTGCAGCACTTTCAAGGAGGTGCTGTATGGTCCACCACCTTAAGCCATAACACAAACTACATAGAATAAAATTATGCATGCATTATCACACCCAGGTTATGTAGGTCAGGGCATAAACTAGCATCAAGCATCACCATACTTCATAGTTTTGGGGGTTAGCAGGGCACATTCATAGGAGGTTAGCAAGTTAGCTACATATTCTGGGATGTTGTGAAGAGTCAGGGAATCACATTCTCTGCTGTTACATAACCATTTGAAGTATCCACTGTGTTGGCTTGTGATATAGGCATTTGATGTGATTCATGGTATGGAAGGAGTAGCATTGCAGGACCATGTATATGCACCCTGGGAAAAACATATCAGTCAGTGGATGGGTATGGTATGCTGTTGGGTGCACATAGCTATGACTACAGCCACCCCCCTTTATGCACCTGGTTATCAGCTGCTGTTAGTGCTATGCAGTGACCCCTCCCCCAATTATGTAGAGTAGTTATACCTCAGAAAGTGCCCCTTGAGACCCAGCCTTTCTGAGTCATGTCATTCCCTTGATTTTAAATGTTTTTAGTTGGAAACTCTATCCCCAGTCACAGACAGGTAGTACAAAGCTGTGTTAGCACCACAGGTTCCTAGTTAAACATATACCAAAATATCTATCTCACTCTGATCGATATGCAACACAGAGTTTGTTGTTTTTTCTGAGGCACTTTGTCAGACAGGATTCCTTTCTTAGCTCTGGGAACATGTCTGCAAAGGTTTTACTTAAAGTTATGCATTTTGAAGTTGTATGATTACAAGGAATGTTGAACAAAATGGTGGGGACAGTCTAAACTGTGCTAGCAACATACTGTTAACAAGGTGGTTATTCTAATAAATCCAGTTTGTGACACTGTCTATGATTTGTTGTAGGTATGCAACATGCTAGTCATACATGTAAGCCAAGTCATGCACATTATGATGAATGTGAATCCATTGACCTGTATGTTTATGCGTATGGCATGTGTACTCCTATTGTAATGTGGTTCACCAGTATGGCTACAGCCCCAGGACCATGCAGCAAAAATACAGAAAATATATTCAATGAGTCAATACTATGAAAGAAGTGAAAATGATAGATATCTTTTCACCTTGGCATGTGCAGTGATGCATAGCCAGTTATTTATTCAAAACAGTAACTATGCCTGTAGATAACCCCTGCCTAATGCATAGCCTATCCAGTGCTTATATATTGCACCATTACTTTTCTTCTCTTCTTGCCTTTTTGCCTCTTTCTTACACCATTGTCCATAGCTCTCAGAACTTTATTCCTAACCCAGTGGAGGAGTTGCTCAGACAACTCAGTCTTAGCCTTCTTCCTCATTCTTAACATCTCCTCCAAGACAGCATAATCCAGCTGTGCAAAGTCCCCCACTACTGTCTTTGACATGGTATCCATGTCCTTTTCCTCTTGTCAAACCCACCAGTGCCATGATCACAGCTGGCTAATGGTTCCTTAACTGAGAGATCCCTCTCACATTCTGTATTGGTTGGGATCAGTTTCAGAATTTTATGTTTTATTGTTCAGTCCCACAACACCCAACCAAGTCCCTTACGGTCCAATATTTCAAATGGACTCCATCTTCTCCTGTACCATGGAGACTAGAAACTTTCAGCCTGTTCCTAGCAGACTTAGATCCTGCACAAGTTTTACTTTCTTCATTCTCACCACTTCTTTGTTCTCTTTTCAAATGTTCATATCCTGCTTCTTTGTAATGTCTGCATATGATGCAATGTATCAGTTTACCAGCTACCCCTTCCTTTACTTTAACTGCCAGGACACTAATCCTAGGTTCTACCCTTGCCTCACTCTTGCTTCCCTCTTTGTTTGGGATTATTTATCCTCTCTGACTTCGCATCTGAGTTTATCCTTTATTTAGCTTTCTAACACCCAATATCTCCTTTTTCCGTAATTCCTGAAGCATCTATACCTAGGCACCTTCATGTCCCATCTCATCTTGCCAATTTCCCATAAATGAACAGGGTAATATAGGACAGCCAATTTTGTAAACTATAGATGCTGTCACAACGCTTTGTTGTCAGATTGATAGAACAAAATCTTTGACAATGTTTAATCATCTTTCTGTGTTGTTCTTGAAGGGACAACAAAGTCATGAGAATAAGTAGGCTCTTTCAAAATGACTGTTCAATGTTGGTCTATTGCTTGGTTGGTTGGCAGGTTAGTCAGCTCTGTTTTGTTTACCATTTGGAGTCAGTGGAAATCATCAAGAAATCTTGAGTAGAAATGTCATATTACAAATATAAATCATATAATTACATCAGGGAAAACATAAAAATATTACAGCTGTGGGTTCAAAGAATAATAGAAATATACCTAATCATAGTATGGCACAATACATTTGACTATCATGTCAGTTCACTAAACACAATATTACAGGTAACAGTCACTGGCAATGGCAGTAGCAATAGCAGTAGTTTGGGTTCTGGCAAGGATGAATTTGATAATATGTCATCTCCATAGTATATGGCAATTATTTCTTTAAGATTGTTTACTGTGATAGTGATTTGATCTCAGTGGATCAATGGCAGGCATAACCCGGGGATTTATAGTCAATGTCTGAAAGAGGTGCAATAAATCAGAGGTGCATACAATAATAGAAACAATTGCATGGATTAAAAATTTTAGAGCATTTGTTCATAGGTCAAGACGAAAATGAATAAAATGAAGTACTACATACATTTGATGTTTTGTAGATCCAAACAGGGAGAAAAAATAAAATAACTGTATATGTAATGGCACATGTAGATATGGTGATTTTTATTCTATAAAAATGATGTGACTTTGTTGGGTCTATATTAGGACACTGAAAGTTTAATGGTTTGAATCACTAAAGATCGACCTTTAAAGATCGAACCATTAAAATTTTGAATGTTCAGAAAAAATAAATAAAAAAAAAAAAGAAAATCTAAAGGGAGTAGACAGGGCTGCAAGCCCCGCTGCACCCCCCACACCCCCCGCTACTTAAATATACCAACTCTGAGACTGCACTACATTAAAGTAAATGGAAATCTCCCCTTACGGAGATTTCCGTTTACCCATTCGATGTTCTGCACTTTCGCTATTCTCGTGTTGACAATGTCAGATTCAACATTGTCGGCTTTCGAGAATATAATAGGTAACTGGCTTTGCTAAAGTTCATGCCATCAAATCAACAAATACAAGAGAAGATCTTTTTTCAGACATGGTTTTACTATAAGAATTTTTGAGGCTGCTAGTTTGACAATCATTCATACTTTTTCTATTCCTGACACTTAGATGCACATTCAAAAATCTGAAAATGATTTATTATGTATCATGTGCAGAGAATATTGTAAGCCATCTATCCAGTTTTGGTAGGTGAGACACCTTGGAGTTCAGGTTCCTCTTCCTACATGAGGGTTCCTTGCAGCAAACAAGTGTTGCGGTATGAGTTTATCCACAATTACATTTCAAAAAGTAGGATCATTACTATCAAATAATATTCTACTGCTCTTCTTCCATTACTGTCCACACTAGGAGTCTGCTGGTTCATAGGTTCATAGGTGTGTACTAGACTAATGGCACTGGAGCCTTTACAAGCCTAGCCCATTGGATTAGCCTGGCATCGTGCCACCCAACCTTAGTTCCTAGTGCCTCTATTGAGTAGAGCCACTGGAGTGATCTTGGGATGCATTTTCTATTTCCCATCCACTCGTCAAGATTTCTCTTGAAGAGGGCCAGTGAGGTGCTCTGCTTGACATGTATGGGAAGTCTATTCCATAGCATGGGCAGTCTCTGGGTTATGAACCTGTCCCTCAAGCATGTTCGGTTGATCGTGGTAGTGAGGTTAAGGTCTCTGGAGCATGTGGTGCAAAGGGATTGTGATTTCCTTAGATGTAGCATTTCTAACAGAGCTGGGTCAGACATGGCTTTGTAAGTCAAGCAGAGATCACCTCTAAGTAGGTGATATGAGACAGAGAATAGTTGGAGGTTTTTGAGTCTGTCCATGTAGGACAAGTGTTTAAGGCCTAGGGTCCTCTTTGTGAGGTACTTTTTTGGACTCTCCAGTTGTTGCAGGTGTCTAGTGAGGTACATCCCAAATGGGGCATTGTACTCGATGATTGGCCTAATGAGGAAAGAGTAGAGGGGGGCAATGACCTCTTTCTTCCTGGATGCAAAACCCTTAGTAATGAGATGTCCCACATAGAAGGACTTTTGGCCCACAGTGGCAATGTGGTGGTCAAAAGAGAGGTTACTGTCAAGCTGTGTTCTCAGATCTCTTATAACACCTTCTGTGTTCAGTGGACTGCCGTAAATGTGGTAATTTAAGGGGACTGGGTTTTTTCCAAAGGGGATGAAGACACATTTTTTGGCATTGAGCTTTAGGTCATGGTTCTGACACCAGTCGTTGATCTCATTGAGGCCTTTCTGTAGGATGTCAGCATCACCTGGGGAGTTAATAATAGCACACAACTTGAAATCATCTGCGAGCTTTTTCAGTCAGAGTCCCTCCGAGTTGACCTGGACTTCAGAGAAGTTGATATCAAACAGGAGAGGACCCAGGACTGGAGCCTGTGGGACTCCATTTGTGACTGGTCAGCAGTCTGACTTGTAGTCAGATAGTTTCACACTGTGGGTTCTATCTGTGAGCCAGTCTGCAGCCCACCTAGTGATATAGGGGTTAATGCCTAGCATAGTAAGTTTTTCTATGATTCCTGAGTGGGGAATGATATCAAAGACCTTGGCCAGATCAAGGTAGGCTGTATGAATCACCTTACCTTCATCCACAGCTTTGGTGACTGACTCAAAGACGTCAACCAAGTTGAGCAGGCATGATCTACACTTCACAAAACCAAACTGTGTAGGATCCAGAGTTTGGAGATTCCCTATATCCTTGTTTATTAGGTCCATGATGATACGTTCATAGCTTTACATATCAGACTCATCAGGCTAATGGGGTGATAGTTCCTGGGGTCTGTAGTCGCTCCTCCTTTGTGGAGCGGGATGACTGTAGCAGTGCTCTATTCGGTGGGGACAAAGCCTAAGGTGAGGCTGTGATTGAACAGGGCACACAGGTGAGGTGCCAGTTCAGACTGTAATTCATGCGGAACACAGCCAGGGATACTGTCAGGTCCCATAGAAGCTGTATTTTTGGCCTTGTACAGTGCTGAGCGCCTGGCAATCTACTGGTATTGTAATTGGTCCTTTGGGGGGAGGGGTAAAGTTAGCACTGAATCTGTTTGCCAGTATATTTGCAATATATGTTGGCTCAGTTTAGGAGATACCATAGTGCAGTAGCTCAGAGCAAATCTGGGTATTGCCATGGAGATTCTTTACATAACTATAGAAGGCCTTGCGGTTGTCTTTACTATTTCCTGCAATTCTGTTTTCATAGCTAGCTTTAGTGGATTTGATGAGGGATCTCAACCTTTTGCTGAGGCCGATAAGGGAGTCTTTCCAGTCTTGGGACTTCACCTTATTCTGCATCAGTTTCCTCTTTCTGTTGTAGAGTTTGTTTATGGCAGGGGACCACTAGATTGGCTTCCTTTTTTTTTTGAGGAGAGCATCTTAGTTCTATTGGGTATGATAAGATCCATGCATTTGTGTACGTGTTTGTACAGTGCATTGACCTTTCTATCTATTTGATTATGCATCTGTGCAGTCTTTAAGTTTGGTAAATTTACTGCATTTATATACTTTGCAATTATTTTTCTATTATTAAAAACAAATAATTACACCAGCAGCTCAGATTAACAGCTCGTTAGTCAAACCAAGCAAAAAAGCTACTATTATTAAAAAATAAATGCTAGCGAGCCGACACATGGCCAGGTTAAAATATTAAGCTTTTATTGTTTGGTAGGCACTTTCACAATACAAGACTGCTTCTTCAGATGATTAAAAAAATCACATTAAAAACATAACCTTTATATACCTAAAACAAATAAGCAAAACATCCAATAAACTGCAAAGAACAATTAAAAATTCATTTAAAATTAATTATGCATATTTAATACACTTGGTTTCCTGACTTACCAGTCACAAAAGATTGTTTAAAGTCTTGCCCTATTAAAATAAAGATAAAACATCTAACATCCAATCAATGGACAATACTATCAATAACCTGATTGGTTAAATCTCCCATAGGTAAGCGTGTTATGCATAAAATGATTGGCTGATCGTCAGAATACACTTAAAATATGTAGTGCACTTATCATCAAATGAGGTTTAGTCTTCATCCACATAATAACAAAAACCAGTTTCATATCAGTCATATTAATACACTTCATACTTATAAGAAAATGTTTTAAAAATAACTCTCAAAATTTGATTATTGGTCTGATGTCTACCTTGTACATAAAAATGATGTACGGTGACAAAAACAACAAATACTCTATGCAGCCTTACCCAAAACATAAATGTGAATGAATTGCTTTAGAAAGAGATAAGGCCAAGATTTAACCAATCAGGTTATTGATAGTATTGTCCATCGATTGGATGTTCAACAGAAAATCAAACCACTACTCCACGAGTAGTCAAAAAATTCCAAAATTTAATTAAAAAGTATTCAAAACATAAAATACTGTAAAATACCAGATTTGTTAGTAGTCCACTCAAATCTCTGTCAGCAAAAATGTTGCTAAGTCCAAAATAAATAGTTTTTAGAAATGTTCACCAATTCTGGCAAAATTCTCCAAAGTTCCTAGCAACACACTAGGTGTCTCTGCGATATTAACTGCTTGTTGGGACAACGGATAAATCCTTGTTCAAACAAAACAAGAATTAAAACTTTCCAATGCTTGTTTAAGCTTTACAGCGCCTTGCAGTACAATGGATACTCCCACGGTATTAACCGCTTAGCAAGAGCAACAAACAATTCCTTGCTTGAACAAAACCAGAACTGAAGCTAACCAATGCGGTTTATTCTCAACACGCCTAAAACTTTAGGCAGAAAAGACAAGAGCAGAACTGAAGCTTTCCAATGCTGTTTAATCTCTAGTGCCTTGTGTTAGATGGAAAGGAGTTCAGCGTAACAAAAAAGTTCACCGTCATAAACTTTCAAACAGCATGTAAATCCCAGATACAATTCTTCATAGGTTAAAACACAGGTACTACGTCCCAAATTGATATACGATAAGCACTTTCGGTAAAACCTTCATCAGATCATGCTGGTCAGGGACACCATTACTCATATTTATACTAGATCTTTATCCAATAAGATTTGAAATGAGAGACAACACCTTCTTCATAGTGATCTGCATCCATTCAGCTTGATGGTTTACTAACACACCTACTATCTAACCAATAGTAGGTCTCCTCGCTTTAAGTAGTGTTTAAGAGGAATAACTGCATTCAAGCCAGGAGCTTGATCTGCTCGTAAATTTACTATCCATTTGATTTTACATGTCTCAGTTCTATTGGTAATATCACATCTTTTAATACTTTCAGGTATATTCTCAATGACTTTAAATAGAAAACTGTGATCAAGAAATCTTGACACATGTACCGCTAAGGCATTATGAACATCCCCTCTCTGAATATCTCCTAAATGTCGTAGCAGTCTCTTTCTAAATACCTGGTTAGCTTTACCTACATAGAATGATGTACAGTGTTTACATGTGGCCAGATAAACAACATTTTTGGTGGCACATGTGGCCTTATAGTTAAAAACAAAGTCTCTATCCATACCTGGACGTTTGAAAACATTGCTGCTAATATGGCCACAAGCAGAGCAGTTATCACATTTAAAAGTTACTTTTCATCCCACCATAGTAGGTCTCTGAAAACCATCCTTCATACATAGAAGGTGTTTGATATTTTTCTTGTTTTTATAGCTGTAATGCAGACTATCACCTACTATAGAATAAAGTTTAAGATCCTGAGTAAGAATCGGCCATAATTTACTAATAATTTCCTTAATGTGCTTATTGTCAATACTATATGTGATAGCGTTAATCACATAGATGGTACATTCTGCTTCTTTCCTGCCAGGGGTACTTCAGAGTGCTGCAAACTTTTCATACGGGGCTTATTAGCACACATATCTGTGTCCCTCTCTGAGTAACCTCATGCTCATAGATGCTCCTGTAAATCAGCCACTTCTTGCTGTACTATTGACTCATGTGTGCATCTCTTAGTTATTCTAGAGATTTCATTCTTCATGATATTGCTAGTCACATGTCTCGGATGCATACTACTTTTATGAAGGTAGTGGTTTCTCCAAGTGGATTTCCTATAAAGTAATGTCTCTGTTGATCCATCTTTGTTAAGCTTAATATTTAAATCTAGGAAACTAACTGAGTCACATGAGAACTGGCTTGTGAGTATTAGAAAGGATGTGGTTTCTTTCAGATATTGCAGGAAAGACAAAAAATGGGTATCATCCTCTTCCCAAAGCAGGAAGAGATCATCCAAAAAACGGCCATAGAACTTAGCATTTTGAAACCAAGGATTAAAATTTACTTAAAATGAATTTGCTCTCCCAATCTGATAGGACAATGTTCGCATAACTATTGGCACAGGGAGTGCCCATCACAACCCCACATCATTGCCAATAAATAGATTGTCCATAATGAAATAAATTTGTATCAAGTATAATCTCTAATGGAGAACATATCAGATTTGTATCCTTATTGCTACTCACTTCTCTAATAATTTTCCTTACTACTTCAACTCCAAGATCATTAGGTATCGAAGTGAAAAGGCCCATGACATACTTGGTAGTCAATAATAGGCTTCCTTTCTCCATTAATAGTCCTATGGCTGCTGTTAACTAGTTCAAAAAATCATCTGTGTCTCTGATAACACTGGGAATATTTAATAACACCTCTTTAAGTTCCTTCTCTACAAACAATGACATAGATTCTGTTAACCATCCTTGCCCAGACGCTATAGGGTGAAGCAATGAATCAATAGGATTTTTATGCACTTTGGGAAATCCACTAACTGAAGGAATAGTTGGATGATCCTTCTTGAAGAAATTATATTGATCTTTACTAATACCACCTTCCATAAGCATGATATACAGTTGTTCCTGTATCCTACCAATGTGTTTGTCCAAACAGCTGGTACTAACCTCCTTATAGGTTGTTGTATCCTTTAGCATCACTTCCATCTTGTTCCTATACCATTCGGAAGAAAGGACTATGATAGCTCCTCCTTTATCTGCCGGTTTTATTACAATCTCATCATTATGTTGCAGATCTATCATAGCTTGTCTTTCTTGGGATGTTAAATTGTGGTAATGCTGAGCACCCTTATTCATTCTTAGCTGCTGTACTGCATCAGTACTCATAAGAGAAAATAGCTCTACTGCCGGATGATTCATGGGTACAAATGTACTAGGTTTCCTAAGTACTTTACTCTCTTGTTCCTTGTTCCCAAAAATTCTCTTCAGGGTTACATTACGAGCAAAATACTTCATATCTAAAACAAATTCACTTAAGTCCGATTTTAAAGAAGGAATAAAAGTGAGACCTCTTTCCAATAGACTGATTTCATTCATCTTCAAAGAATATGTAGTTAGAATAATAACTAATGAATTCTTACTCAATTCATTGATTTCTTTCGTTTCCTGTCTTGGCTCATAGCCCGCAGGTTCCTGTAAAAATTCTGCTTCAGGGAAACTGGCAAATGATGGTTCAAAGGAATATGATTCACCCCTTTCTTAGGAAGGGTACCTATCTCCGTGAATATATCAGTTACTCCCAAGGAAGTACCTCCTTCAGTGGGTTTATCTCCCATTCCCAAAGAAGTAGTAAAATGGGAATCCATCCCTTCTGAGGTAACAGCACAAGAATCCATCCCTTCTGAAAGATCCAGGTGGATTCGTGCAGCTCGTGATCCCTCTGGGGGTATTAGCACATTGGTACTTGTCGGTTGCCGTTCCACAATGAAATCTCCTAAGTTATTCCTCTTTTCAGTATTCCTTGATGGATGTGAATCATTTCTTCTTTCTTCTCTATGCCATTCAAACAGAATTTTTAATACCACATTGACCTCAGAATTTTAGACTTGTTAAATGATTGGTAAAAAATGCTATTTTATGCAGCACAGTGGCATAACAGTTAAGGTACCTTACAGCATGTACTTCAATTTCCACTTCTTGACTTGGTACCTTCTACACAAAGTTGGCATGTCTTTTCTTGTGTGAATAAATGGAAAATAATATTCTCAAAAACATTTATTTTAAGGATTTTGCTCTCTGTCATATTTATAAATATGTTTTGCAAGTAATTTCTATTTTATTTCATTGGGTCTTCAACTTGTGCTTTACTTTTTTTTAATCCGTTAACCAGCTTTCATCCCAAACCTTGGAGATGGAAACTCCATTAAATATTAAAATAAGTTATAAAATGATCAATCATCAGTCACAATCAATTAAGCAGTAGAAATTAAAGAAATATACAAAGTTAAATAGCTTTAATACGTCAAAAAAGTCATTGCACCTAAAATTCATACAAAAACAAATTGGTGTGTATAATTCATATTATAAACCTATGGAAAAAAATGTTTGAATAAATAAAAAAAATATGCAAAGACTTATTGCAATGTTAGAATGTTTAAAAATGCTAAATATAAAGTGTTGAAATAGGCTTAAATATGTGCCTTGTAAAAAGGCTAGGAAGTGTACAGGGCTACCTAGTATTAAAGTTTAGCTGCTCTGTTTTTTTTAGAATGGGGGCAATAGATTTGTATTAATTTAAACCAGGGGGTGTTGCAGCACTAAGTCTTAGTTACCATTATAGCTCTTTCCTCTCCAGTTCTGTTTTCCATGCACCACCCTTTTGAGAAATAAAAACAGTCCCCAAGATACCAAACTGAAATGTAGTGTAGGCAGGGCATAATAAAGTATATCAGTCCAGTAAATCTAGCTAAGAGGCAAACACCACACACCTGAAAATCCAGTATAAGCAAGGATAATCCGAATACAATGTGTTTCCGTTAAGTAAGCGCTTTCACATAAGCTTCATCAGACCATTAAAATTTTAACGGTCTGATGAAGCTTATGTGAAAGCGCTTACTTTTTGCATGCTAATAAACCAGATTTTTTATGAACGGAGTACCTCTTGCAAACTGTAAAGTCGCACAGTACTTTAAAAATGAAGACAGATACATTTCTTTCAGTGGCTTTTATTAACTACAGTACACATGTGTGGGAGCCTCATGGAAAGTACCAGGGAGACTCCCAGAACAAAGAAATAAACAAGCTTATATACTGGTGATATTGCTGACAGCACAAAAAATATAAAACTGAACCAATTAGATCATTACACAGGGCAATTAACCAATCAAAGGTTTACCAGTAAACATAAGACAATTCACATCATCATATCTCTAGGCAAAAGAGAAAATTGGATATACTTCCATAAAAGGCACATTTCCTGCCTTCAGGCAGAATCTAGTTTGTTCAGAATGTTTCCATTGTTCACAGTTCAGAGTTGACAGTACTGAGTATATCTCAGTTTATACAAACTGTCACATACTAAATTCCCTTGAAACACATGCTTTGGCTGTTCATATTCTACAATCCCCCATTTGATGCTGTGTAAGCATCAACATTTAACCTGTCATTTACGA
>NC_056734.1:254419607-254487107 GCF_019279795.1 Protopterus annectens
CTAGCCATTAAATTTCAATTTATCTCTCACTTGAGGGTGTAACCCATCCACAAAAGCAGCTGACAGCCTGCTCTGTGCTGGCCCTTCGGTGGGCTCTGGGTATCCAGAATATGCCTCAAAGGCATCAGTAAGATGTAAATATTTATCTATAGGTTCGTCTTCTCTTTGTATGACTGATTTAATCTTAGACCAATTTGGGGTAGGTGGCACTATGACGATAATAGCATCAACTATTCATTGTCTAACCGCTTCAAAACCGTTTTCCCCTTGTGTGTTATGCTTTGGTATTGGGGTGGGGACATTAGCATGATCCCACATACGTTTCATCAGATCAGCTGGAACAGCGTATTGGAGGACAGCTTTAACTTCTTCTATAGTAGGATTTTGTAAACATATGTGTCCTGCTAATACGCATTGAAACTTTGCTGGGTTATTACGAATGGGCGGAAGTGATTTAGTAATAGCTTGAAAATCAACTGCCGACCACTCCCTAGGTACAATGACAGTAGCCGGTTGCTCTGCATCTCTGACATGTGCTGGATTTGGAACCTCCCTCAGTGGAAATACTCCTGCTTTTTCTGACGAGCTTGTGCTCGAATCGGAAGTGAAGCTTTGATGAGATTTATCTGGATTAATGTAATCATCCTTATCCTTAACCACAACTGGGCATTGCTTATAATATTTACCCTTGTGTGAATAAACCGTTTTCCTGTTTTGAGGTATTTTTGGCTGACTGGACCTAGGGTCAAAAAGCATTTGTACTTTTCTTCTGTGCTGTTTCTTAATCTTAAGGGTCACTCTAGGGGATGATTTGCCTGTATCTATTTGGTTAGGTTGTTCTATAGCCAGGCGACTAGGCTGGCCTCCTATCACCTGATCTCCCCATCTGGGGTCCAGAATGATCTGCTCTTCCATCTGGCGGCCTTCACTCTGTATTGTAGAACTAACAGTTCCATCCTGTAGTTGTGAAGGTTGATATTGCAGTGCAGGAACCGTAGGGGGGGGGAACCATGGATTATCATCTTCAGATGATTCTGGTATCTGTAGTTTATCTAATTCTTGTACCGGATATAATCCCTTAAAGGGTGGTTCTTTTAAACATTTACCATTAGCTATATCTAGATTCTTAGTAGTTTGTCACAGTTCCTTTATCTGCTCTTTTAACTTTTGTTGACTATCCTTAAGACTACTAACGACTGAATCTTTTTCTCATTCCTTTGCCTCACACATCCAATCATTAAAAGCTGCCCAGCACAACCCTGGTATTTTTCCTTTCTTTTTTAATTTTTTTTCGTAAATTAGTCAGAACATCTTTATTAAAACTACCATTTTCCGGAAAATCAAGATCGCTGTCATCCTTAGTAAGGGCGATCCACTGATCTAAAAACATACAACTGTCCCAGGACACCAGATAAAACATATAACCAGCTGGTGTACCTTTTTCTGGCTCATTTATTTTTCCCGCACTCACTCCCATTTTCACTCAGTACCCCACTATCACTCGATGAGCTATACCTGTTTACCACAAGTTTAGCCAAGGCATTATGAAAGCGTCTTGTTACCCCACTCTCATACAAGATGCTATACCTGTTTGACACAGGTTTAGCTAAGACATTATAAAAACGTCTTTTTACCCCGCTCTCATACAATAAGCTATACCTGTTTGACACAGGTTTAGCTGAGATGTTATAAAAACGTCGTTTTACCCCGCTCTCATACAATAAGCTATACCTGTTTGCCTCAGGTTTAGCTAAGGCGTTATAAAAACGTCCTTTTCCCCACTCTCATTCCTCCTTTCATACGTATGATGCCAGTTTATTTTCCAGATTAACCCCACTCTCATACTGCGAATTCAATGCAGAAAAGAAATGCATGCCACTTACCTTAAAACGACTGAAGGAGAGAAATTATAACTTTGTCAGATAAAAAAAAAAAAAAATTGTTCATAAAACTTTAGAAGGCAGACAGGGACAGACAAATGAAAGAAATACTACAGAAACAGAAAAATCTGTTGTGGGCCCTTTTAGCAGTATTTCGTTCAGTTCTCAACTGCTGCAGCTTGCTCTTAATTCAGATCCGAGTAAACGGCACCAATTGTAAAGTTGCACAGTACTTTAAAAATGAAGACAGATACATTTCTTTCTCTCTTTCAGTGGCTTCTATTAACTACAGTACACACGTGCGGGAGCCTCATGGAAAGTACCAGGGAGACTCCCAGAACAAAGAAATAAACAAGCTTATATACTGGTGATATTGCTGACAGTGCAAAAATGTAAAACTGAACCAATTAGATCATTACACAGGGCAATTAACCTATCAAAGGTTTACCTGTAAACATAAGACAATTCACATAATCATATCTCTAGGCAAAAGAGAAAATCGGAAATACTTCCATAAAAGGCACATTTCCTGCCTTCAGGCAGAATCTAGTTTGTTCAGTATTTTTCCATTATTCACAGTTCAGAGTTGACAGTACTCAGTACATCTCAGTTTATACAAACTGTCACATACTCAATTCCCTTGAAACACATATTCTACAAAATGGAGTATTTTGTATTCCTTAATGGAAACACATTGTATTTGGATTATCCTTGCTTATACTAGATTTTCAGGTGTGCCGTGTTTGCCTCTTAGCTATATTTACTGGACTGATTTACTTTTTATTTTGTGTAAGCCAAGAGGCATTTACCTTGTTGGGAGCGAATATATGACTTGGTTTTATTAGTTTCATAATAAAGTATACTTGAATAGTGCACTGTTGGTGTTTCTCTTGTTGATAGCATACAAATGTCCATAGATTCATTTTCTTAACTGCCTTTCAGTTTTACCTGTATAGCAATTCCCACAACCATCACAGATAGCAAGATAAACCACCCCCTTAGTTGTACAATTTTTGTCACCTAAAAAGATTTCTGTGGTGGGGGACCCTATCTTGACCTTGTTTTTGTTTAAAATGTAAAAACACTGATTACATGTACCACATCTCTTTGTATCAGTTCCTATACACATGGAAAGGTTCTTTTTAGGGTTTTCTAGTATGTTTTTCAAGGTCCTGCTGTTTTAAAGACACATTTAGGTGTTTCACCTAAAAATGACAAAATCCCCAAGTTACCTTTAAAAATATACCGGTTTTGGCTGGTACCTTTTTAATTTCCTTTAGATGTGACCCATAAGGTAATACCATAGAATTGATGTAGCTGCTGTTTTTGGAAGAATTTTAAGGGTAATAGGGATATCAGTCTGATCTAACCCTAACAAGCATTTGCATTTGTTCTTCCAGTCAATAATAATTTCAATGCCTAACTTTTTCAAAAGGTCTTAAGAGTAACTTATTTCTATAAACATATAGGTCAGCTTGTTTACCTCCACTTTAAAGTTCACCAAATCTGGACACATCCTAGCAGCTCTGACCAGTTTCCCCTTGAAAATGTTTCTTTTAGTATGCCATGGGTGGCAACTGTTGTATTCTAAATATCTATTTGAGAATGTTGGTTTCCTGAAAATGATGGATCCAAAACGTTCCTTGTCCAAATCTTTATATAGTGTGACATCAAGATAATTCTTTTTATCTCAGAAAGTGTGTGGGTAAATTTGAAAAAAGCTCTTGTGTTGTTAATGTAAGTACAAAAGTATTTTCTAAATGTCACTTGGCCTTTCCAGAGAATAAATATGGCATCTAAAAATGAAGGTAAATGAACCATTTGTCATTGTACTCAGAGTTAAAGACAAAAGTACATTCAAAGGTATACATAACAAGATTAGCATACATGGGGGGCACAACTCATACCCATGGCTACTCCTTTTAGTTGTCTGAAAAACTCCCCCTCAAAAGTAATAAAATTACTATGAAGTATAGTATTCATAACTTTCATAATAAAGTTTATCATTGTGTTGTCCAGATTGGTTATTTCCAAAACTGCTGCATGAAAATATTCCAAACCTTCCTTGTGTGATATTGAGGTGAAAAGATCAAAGTAACATTTTGTTGAAAATACTCATGCTTAACTTTAGCAAGGAATTCCCATGAGTCTCTTAGAATGTGTTTAACTGGGTGCAAGGAATTTTTCAAAATGAGATTGACAAATACCCCAATGGGTATGTGATGGAATTATGTGCAGCCAATATAAGTTGGTAAGGGGGGGGTCCATCACATCTTTGTGTATTTTGGGTATTCCAAAGGCCATTGGAATAGCTGGATGTTTTTTAATGCGAAACTCATGGAGTTCCTCATTAATGGCTCCCTGCATCAAAGAATCGTCTGATAAGTATTCACTTTTCTTACAGATGATGTTTATTTCATTTCTAGATGTTATTTCATATCTATCATTGTTGTATAATAAATTACATATGCTGCTAATGTAAGATGTCCTGTCCACTATGGCCAAACCACCACCTCTGTCTGGCTTCATAAATCTCAGTGACTTGCCATTTCTGAGTGTATTCATAAGGAATCTTTCTTCATTAGATTGTAATATTTATTCTTATGATTTTAACTAGTCTATGTATTCAGTGCTACAAGTATTTTCAAAAATAGCAACACTAGGGTAGAGTGGTGGATTGAATGTACTTTTCCTCTTAAGACTCATTTCTGATGTATTTATAGAATTGCCAAGCCCAGTCCCTTGGGTGTTAAATATAACTTAGAAGTTGAACTTCCTTATGTAACGTTTCAACTCTACTAGTGTCTCAGCTAAACTGTTCTTAATGGATGGCACTAACTTAAAACCTTTTTTGAATAGTGAAAAACAAAAAAGGTTTTGTCAATGTTTAGGTCTGTGTAGTTGTAAATACTAAACCCTAATAGGGGAAAACCTTATCACAGTGTGTAACAAAAATGCCTTCCCTGTACTGAGAAATTATGATATTACAAGGTGGTTCAACTCTGTTTAGTTGTTCCTTTTCCAATTTCTCCCCCTCTCTCCGTTTCTCTGCCTCCACAGACTCTTGTGTTCATTCTAAAAAATATTCTTGTCTATGCTGGTTTTCTATCCTTTCAGATCTTCTTAGTGGGGGAAATTGTTGTCATATATTTTGTTATTAGAGTCAGAGAATTTCTTAAAAAAATGTTTTGTTCAGATGCACTCAGTTGTGCAGCATTGTCAGAAAGGATATTAGTGTTGTTAGCTAAGCTAGAGCTATCTGAACCATGAGTAGCTGCAAAAGAATAACTGTTATAGTTAGCTCTGGGAATCGGGTATACCTTCCCTTGTAGGTATTCTACCTTGTCTCTGTCCTATTTCTTATGCTTCCTATTTAAATTTATTCACACAATTTTCCCTATAGGCTTTTAATATGAATTATATCCACCAAGTTGCTTTTGTATGAATTTTAGGTACAATGATTTGTTTATGTTTTTATTAAAACTATTTAACTTTGTATATGTCTTTAGTTTCTACTGCTTAATTGGTTGTGCCTGATGATTAGTCATTCTGTAACTTATTTTAATATTTAATGGAGTTTCTAACTTGTAAGCAATGGATCTAAAGAAGTCCTGTGGTTTGGAATGAAAGCACTAAACCATATTTATGTTTTTGTTTTTTAATATAAGTGATTTTTAAACTAAGAATGGAGTTCATGGCATTATTTATGAAGTTTCTAAGATACTGCTAAGTGTTGGTAAACCTGCTACTTCCCTAATAGTCTGCACAGTTTTTGAAGTCACCAGCTAGCATTGCTAAGCTGACCTAGTTACTTAAGAGCATTCTACAACTGTGTTTATGACTGTCACTACTATTTAAGCCACCCACGTGTTACTAAGTGAGCCTAATCATGTTATTTTATACATTATTCCCCGATTGTTTCCAGTCTATAAGATAATAGTTTTATTTTCCTTTCATTATTTTTAATACACCCAGTAAATTTTATCCTTTTATCTTTCACTGACCATTTTATTTCACTTGCATGCAGAAAGCATTTTAAGTATTTTATTTCTGAAGCTGTCCAATGTATTCCTGTGCTCCCAGAGATTCATACACGAATAGTGTACATGAAACTTTAAACATTTATTCATTCGTCTACCTGCTGCACACTATTTCACACTTACCCTTTAACTGCATTAGAAGTCTGAGATATTGCAGCTAATTTCAAATATCAAGCTTATTAAGTAAATGGACAAGACATTTATTTGGCTCCCTATGTAGTCCATAATCGATTTTCAGTAAACAAGGTTTAATGCTGTAAGCCCCTTCTGACTATAGCAGAACATCAAAATACTTACAAAATGCACTGGTACAGCAACCACTAAGCTTAAACTTACATTTACCAGGCTAACTTCAGACATTTTTGTCTGAATGTTTCAAGCATATAATGCATTTATTTATTTTTTCTTTTTTTTTTATTTATTGATGTCATTATTATTCATAACTCCTCCCCAATGTGATAGGACATTTATTAGAGGCAAAATAATACAGTTTGCAGTTAAAAAACAAATTACATTTTCACCAGACATCAAGCAATGCAATGCTGTCCACATCCAGTTAGGTGCAAACTGTAATTTTTAAGTAATATATGAAATATCATGACTATTGTTTACATTTATATTAATCATATTGTTATTTTCTCTCTTGTGCTTACTGATTGCGATGATTTTTAACGTATCATTAAGAATGTGACTTACATTTTACTTATACCAAAATACTTGTCCATATAAACACATGTTCATACATTTTATCTACCATCTTCTCCCCACAATTTGAGTACATATTTTTAATGCCATCATGCGTTTTGTGAGAACAATAAAAAGTATAATATTTATCCCACAATAGTAAATCAAATTAAAGAAAACTTGGGCAGATTACAGTTTTGAGTTAAGATATAAAGGTAGAAAATTCACATACAAAAGAAAAGGTTTAGATCATATTATATCTCTAAATAAAGAAAACAAAATTGAATTGAAGAGTGATTATGATAACATGAATTTGAAAAAAAGAACTGAAAGAAAGTAAGAAAAATGAGGTGTGCATTTCTGAGTGCTGAGAATTTGTTGGAGGAAACAACTTTACTAAGTGACTCTATTTCAGGGTACTAGTCACACAAAAGAGGGAGCTATAAATGAGCTTACAGCTCCCTCCAGGTTATGACATCATTACACCTGATAAACTCTACAAGAAAGATGGAGGTCTCACTCTTTTCTATCCTAACTCAATTACTATTACTCCCTATTATAATACCATCCCACACTTTCATAATGCAGAACTCATACTTACTTTCCTAAAAATCAACAACATTAAAACCCTATGCCTCAAAGTAATATCCATTCCCCCAGGACCAAACATCCCTATCCTAGAAGATATACTATCTTGGATTTCAAGCACTATACAAAATGAAACTGTCATCCTAGTTGATGTTAACATCAACTGGCAAACCCTAAGCTGTAAATTTTCCATCTCTAACATAAACCTGCTTAACTTCACACAACCTATTACCGCCTTCACTAAATATACTAATACCAACAGTTATGTCTCCATACTTGACTGGATCTTAGTTTCTGACCCCTCCAAATTTTCTAATTCTGGCACCCTTCTTGATACTCTAAATGATTATATCCCTGCTTTTGCTCTCAGAACTCTCTATCATCCATTTAAAAGTCATCAGTATAGAACCATATGAAATGTGGCCAACTTTGACCAACAATTGCTCATTAACATACTAAAAGACATAAACTGGTTCAACCTCAGAACTCTTCCTCTAGAAGAAGCAGTCAACCACATCAACACAACTTTCCTGGACATTCTCAACCACCTGGCATCCCTACAAAGAAATAAGTTTCAAAAGCAATTTAGTAACTTGGCTTTCCACAGTGTCTAAAGAACTGATGAGAATCAGAGACAAACTCTGGAAACTTTGACGCACATCCAAATCCCCCTCAGACCTATTAAAGTTTAGGAAACTTCGCAACAAGACAAAAAATCTATTACAAAAGACAAAATAGAGCACTATCTATCACTGCAATCTACTGCTAAACAAAATCCCCAAAAATTCTAGTCTACCATCTCTTCACTCCTCAACCCTGGTAAAAAAATAAATAAATAACCCCGTCACTCTTCCTGACAAAACCCTGCACAAATAGCCAACCTCTTTAACAACCACTTCATTGAATGCATATAAAATGTCATTAAAACCCATCATCTCTTCCCCCCTTAACTCACACTCTTGCCCTCCCACCACTGCTTCCACAACTTGACCTGATTTCTCACTTCAGCCTGCCTCTACTAGTACTATTAAGAGGCTCCTTCTCAAACTCAAACCCTGCTCTAACTCTCCAGACAACCTTCCTGTAGAATATCTCACAATGTTGGCAAAATCCATAGAGTATCCCATATCCACCTCATTGACAGACCTGTCCTACAGGCTTACATCCCATCATTCTGGAGAAAATATTTTATTATATCACTACACAATGGTGGTAACTCGACTGAAATGTCACCCAGCTCCAAACTCAAGAAAAAAGTATCCACTCTCAGCTACTCCACTACCTCTTAAAAAATCAACTTATTACACCTACACAGCATGGCTTTAGACCTGATCACAGTACTAACACTGCTTTACTATCCTTCACCGACACTGTTAACAAAGCACGTGATGCAGGCAAACTTGTCTCCTCTCTGTTCCTTAACCTTTCTAAGGCTTTCAACAGTGTTCCACATCAGCTATTCATACAAAACCTAAAAGACATTGCAGTGTCCCCTCCATCTGCTGGATGGTTTACTAGCTACGTATCTAATAGGCAGCAGGCAGTTAAATGGTTTGACTCCCTCTCCTCATTCCAGAACACCTCAACTGGAGTTCCCAAAGGCTCTATCCTTGGTCCCCTCTTATTCAATATATTTAGTAATGACTTACATAGCTCCTCCCAATAGAGTGCACTCATACAATATGCCAATGACTCAACAGTTATCTGCTCATCCAACTCCATTTCAACCCTTCAACAAATCACCCAGGCTGCTTTCATATCTATTGTAAGCTGGCTTACTAATACTTAACCCCTCCAAACTAATCTTCTACTTTTCACCCACAAAACTTTCTCCCTTAATAAAAGCTAATTTACTATACTCCAAGAACTACACCATAATAGAACTGGTTACTCATACTAAACTATTAGGTGTCACCACTGATGTGCACTTCAAGTCCAACCGTCATAGTCATAATAGTATTAAGAAAACACACCTAAAACTTGGTTTTCTCTACCAACAAAAACATTTCCTAAATTTACCCACAAATCAAACTCTTGTCACTTCCTACCTTCTTCCTACACTCTTATATGTTGCCCCTATTCTTACAAAGTTACAAGATATCCTCAAAGGTAAGCTTGAAATTTGTTACAATAAAGTTGCAAAATGTTCCTCTGGCACAAAATTCTCTAAACATCACTGTATACCCCTCCACTCTCTCAGTTGGATAGAACTTCTGCATTATCTAACCTTCCTAAAACTTAAAATGACTCATAAGATCATTCATAAACCTATGACCTGACCAACTCTCAGTACTATCTTCCATCCCTACATACACAACTGATTTCTAAGGTCTGAAAACAAGAGACTTTTAGTTGAGCACTGCCCCAGGATATCTGCTGGACAAAGTCTGTACTCCTGCCCCATAGCTAAAATCTTGAACACCCTTCCCTTAACTATCAGAGCCATCCATATACACATGACCTTCAAACTCTCACTTAAGGAACATCTCACAAAATCCTGGATTTGCTCCTTCTCAACCACAGGCTGAAAACTACTCTACTAAATAACATACCTTCCTCCTACCAATCTTACACTCAGTCTTTTCCTTCTGAATGATTCACTGTCCTCCCTTGTGCACTCTGCAATTCCTTCCCCCATTTCTTTTCAATTTCCTACCTCACCCTATAGGATATCTTCCAAATAAGACCTCTACATGTATTTACATACTTATCATAGGCGTTATATAGAGTATATACTTGGAATTATCCTACTTTTGTAATTAAAAGTCTCTACTTCACTACTGTTAAATTGTATGTCTTCTTCTTTTTCTCTCTATAAATCAGAATTGTAATGTTGTTCATATTGTTTAGCTAAAAAGCATTTTGTCATTTTTTTGTCTTTCTTTTTGATTTTGAGCTTTTCTTCCCAGACCTCCACTGAAAATGTATTCTCACAGGCCCACTTGGACTTCCTCGGTAAACAAATACCAAATAAATATGAATGAAAATGGATTTTTATATAAGGAAGGTGACAGTTTTCACTGTGATCCAGGAGAGTTGCATGTTTGTCCAAAAATAACAGAGGGTGGCATACTGTCTGCTTTGCAAATAATTAAAGCCACTTGCTCCTTGGAGCCATTTAACATCCCATGAAGTTTACTCTGTAGAATAACAAAGGATATAAGTGAACTGTTATTGACTAGCAGCATTTAAGAACTGGTTACAGGCACAAGAATTGGATTATTCTGATTTCTATACCTAAATGTGGTTCTAGGTTTGAGATGGAAAAGTATAAACTAATAAGCTTAACATCTGTAACAGGGATTTTTTTTTAATATAGTTTATAACAAATTTTGTAAATGACAAAAATATGGTAAACACACAACACAATGTAGTTTTATTTAGGGAAAATCCACATTAACAGATTTAAAATTATTTTATAATGTTATAGCTAAAAATATGGACAAATGCAAAATGTGTAGTTATAGATTTGGCTGTAATTAAGGCTTTTAATATATTACCACATAATATCAAAAAAGACTTCACCACCTGAGAATCAATTCATATGTAATACAATAGATCACAAGATGGGTGTGTGACAGAAAACAAAGAGTGGCAATTATATCATGAAAAGTGTAACTGGCTAAAAGTAACTTCAGTTGCACCCCAGGGATCTATCCTGGGACCAGTATTGTTTAATATGGTTTTCTTCAGTTTCCCAGCTATGCATAGTTTTCATTTGGCAAATACACAGATTACTCTAAAACTGGTGCACTTACATGTAATAAGGGAGATTACTGCACATAAAATAATTACTTGTTAGAAGTAAACCAATGGACAAAACAGGTTTATGGTTTAATACTAGTAAGTGTAAGGTAATGAAATTTATTAATTTCAAATGTAATTCAATAATGGTAATGAAATTTATTAATTTCAAATGTAATTCAATAATGATGCAACAACAGCAATCACCAGCTTGAAGTTGTAGAATATATTATAGATCTGTTAATATAAACTGGCCAAGAACTAGTTAAAACTCATGTGTTAATTATTAAAGCTGGTATTAATAGTGCAAGGCTTTGCATTTTTGTAGTGGTAATACATGATGAGAAGTGGTTTGGTATGGCAATGTGGAGGACGTTTTATAAACACGACTCCCTATATCAGAAGCATAACATGATTATCACATAAGCGATAGGGGACAGCTAATACGCTGATAAGGGGTCTTAGATGTTTTCATACGTGCATTATTCATAGACAAGAATCTATAGTGAGGTAATTTGCATACTTAGTGTATAAATGGCCCTGAACTTCCACCAGTTCAGGAGAATGTGGAGATACAAGGGGAGATCACTTGGGTAAATGCTTCATTTTGGTGCTTATGTTTGTGTATACTTTATATAGTACTGAAGGGGGTGCATGGGTAAAGGTTACATTTTGGTGCTTGTGCATTCTTGGACATATTACTGAAGAGGTTGCTGGGGGAAATAATTATTTTTTTGTCAGGGAAGTGCTTGTGCATATTTAAGACAAACTAATGAAGGGTTTGCTGGGGGAAATAATTTGCATGTCAGGGAAGTGCTTGTGCATACTTGGAGAAACTACTGAAGGGATGGCAGGGGGCATATTCACAGCCAGCAGCTCCAATATCAAAGGTGAAGCATCGCTTTTAAAATGGATGTGCATACCACATGAATGTTAGGACTATGAATTACAAAACCAACTTATTAGCAGATTCTGCTTTACAACATTTTTCATTTGCATATCATTATTTTTAAGGCCTTATGCATTAGTGTAAATGACCTCTCTGATTCTTGCCTTTGCTACGCTCATTCATAAGCATCAGGGATACCCTTATACCATTTGCACAAGTGACTATGAATACCAGCCTAAGAATAAGGCATTATGGCACTTAGGACTTATTTAAAACAATAAAAAAGAGAAAAGTCGTGAGTATGTTCTTTATATAAATGATTAGCTGTATTCTTGGGTGCAACCTGTCCAAAATTACTGAAATGTGAATAGGTTTCCCATGTCAAGCATATAGTGAGATTGTATGTATGGAATTTATAGTTATTTAGTGTAGGTTTTATATATATATATATATGTATATGTATATCTATCAGTAGTGTAGCAAAGGTGGGGCAAAGGAAGCATGTGCCCTGGGTGCAACCTGTTAGAGGCTGCAATCAGAGTGCTGTTCTTGCATTCTTTCTTTCATGGCATATCTGAAATGCTGGTACAGAAAGCAAATTTTTTGTGTTATTGCTGATTGGGAGGGTGGAATGCCTGGGAGAGGCCATGTGCTTCAGACTACCATGAGCAGTCTATCCGAGCATCTCCCCATTTTATCCTCTCTCTCGTGTGAGCAGGGGATAGCGTGCTAGTTCAGAGACTAGTACAGGGCCTTGGGTGAACCAGCTGTGTGTGTGTGTGTGTGTGTGCGTGTGTGCGTGTGTGCGTGTGTGTGTGTGTGTGTGTGTGTGTGTGTGTGTGTGTGTGTGTGTGTGTGTGTGTGTTGCATTTAAAGCTGTGGATTCTGTTGAATTATGAGTACATTTATGCCTTTTACTGAAAATAGAACTAGACAAAGTAAGACCCAAATGTCTGCTTTTCCATTTAATAAAAGCAGGTCTAAGAAATGAGACACATATTTATCTCAGTGTATTCCATTTTTATGGCATACATTGCCACTGCACAACTGTTTGGCAACATTGCTTAATATTTTCAAAATAAAGGTAGCTTATTATATAGGAATTAGAAAGAATATGCATTGGTTGAAGGAGTCTTCATCTATGGCAGTCTATCAAACTAAATGCAGTATGACTATACTATGCAATTATGGAACTTTATCTATTGGAACAGCAGGTTCTGTTAGCACTATGATACAGGTTAATGTCCTTACAGCTGGTATTGGTGCTATTTCCAGAAGGTGAAACAGATTAAGAAGGACTGCAGCTTTCACAACCTTTGAGTCAAACATAGAGAGTCAAACACATAATGCTCAAACGTCTCTAGGCAATGGAGTAAAGCAGCAAGGCTGAATACTTAAGAAGCTGAAACCCAAGATTTTCTTGGTTAGAAAACATTGTAGCCTTTCTTTCTGGGCAGTATATCTAGACAGGTACATAATAGACTGAGCTTTGTATTCTGTTATGAGCTTGAGTTGGGCTATATAGGTGGGGGCTGAATCTTGAGGACATGCCTTTAGTAATTAGTTGAACCAGATAAAATGATTTCATAGCAATAATTTTTAGATGGTAGTCATATGAGAACGAGCTTAGGTCCCTAAAACTCACTCAAGCCTGCAATGCCTTTTTTTTTAATATTACCAGTTCATACTGATAGCTTCTTTTGGTGTCTGGACCTTTTTTGAGTCTGGCTTCTTTAACTAAGCAACATATTAGAAAATACAAAGAATTATTAACAAAATGACACTAAGATTGTTAATCGAGGATGTACTGCAGTAGAGAAATTAATGACTATTTATCGTGCATTGTTCATATGTTCATACTTACATTCATATTTGCTTAACTGAGAGCCCTACATGTTATGAGGTGGTATAGTGAGATATACCATTAATGGGAGACAGGAAAATTCATTGCCAGTGTCCATTTACATTATATTATAAAACCTGAGATATTGTTTGTTGTTTGCTAGTAGTTAAGCAAATAAACAATATTTTCATATATACTTAATACTTTAAAAACAAGGGAGTTATAAACTATTGCATGACATCAGTTGAAACTTCAGATGTTGAAGAAAACTATCTTTGATATTTCCACTCTAAGTTGCACACTCTGAGAGATATTCAGTTTTACTTTTATTGCTAATTATACAGTTAAGCATATAATTTCATAATTCTGTAAATATCTCAATAAATATGCATTTACAGAGGAATTTCTTATTGTCATAGAAAAGCTCATGTCTGGTTAACAAAAACATTGCAAGAATATGTGCCTTAGATTGTACAGTTCCCAAGATATAGAAATTTGTTTTTGAAAGTTATAACTTGGGGTTCACATGCACTATAATATATTGCAGTATTTATGGAAAGACTCTGACTACACTGGTTATTATCAGAGTAAACAATACTTCTTACTGGTAACATTGCTATTTGTTCAATTTTAATAACTTTTACTGTACACAAAATATTTTCATTTATCTATCTTATGCTTTTCAAGTTTATTTTTCAGAAAATGCTCTGGAAAGTACGCTGTGTGTAGGCTGCTACAGGTGTGATGTTGAATACAAAGTTGAGAACAAAACCTCCGCAAGTAGGACCAGGTGCACGGCTGGAACTGATACAAGTAGAATTACTTTTGTTCCTACAGAAGAAAGCCTGTTGGCTGGGATATATGAACTAAAATAAATATATTTATGTATTAACCTTATTGGTTTTGTGCTTTTCACTGTGTTTGGTGATGTTGAATACCACATAGGTGCTAATGAGTTAAAAGAGCATTGATGAGGCTATGTTTAATATTGCCTTAGAGACAGTCTTTTTAAGTATTGGAAAGAACATTTGGGATTTGTTCAGCAGTAAAAAGTTTTAGGTGCTTTTGTCTACTTTAACACAACTGGACTTCTTTAAAACTAAAAATACAGCTCTGCCCTTGTGGTTTTATATGCCAACATGCAAGTTTATAAAACACACTAAAAGTGGCATTACACAAGAAAACATATGTGAAATTGGTAACCACTGGAAAAAAAATGTAAAAGTGTTAGATGACTGAACATATTGGAATATTATATATGCATGTCATAAAGTTAAAAAACATAATCTACATAGCTAACCCTTAAAATGCAATGAATACAGATAATAGATTAGTATTAGACTAACTGCCCTTGCGAGCCATTTTAAGCCTAGCCAATTATCCCCTGTGAGATTCAAACTCTGTACCTTGTGTTTGTAAGGCAAACACCTTAACCATTAGGCCATCATTAATACATTTTAAAAAAATTATGTAGCATAAAAAAACCTTAATAATAGGAGTGTAAACAATGAATAATTGTTTCGTGGTTATAAATGTATTATGAACAATAAATGCATTTTCGTTATAAGTTTATAACTTAGTAGCATACAATTTCAAAATGGGAACTATGGAGACAGACTCATTTATATCAGAGGGTGTAATGATGTTTAGATTTAACTGCCATATTAGTCCCTTATATTCAAGTCTGTTTTCCCAATTATCCTCCTATGGTCTACACTGACATTTTCAACTATCCAAAACTCTTAAACTCCTTAAACTTCTCACATTCCAATGAGAGTTTACATAAACTATTGTTTATATTCCTCCTACTGATATTGCAGCAATGCTTATGCATTATTTTCCTAACAAGTCTTTCTGTTTTCCCTAAGTAAAAATTTTAATATGTGCTACGTATAGCAATGTACACAAATTCCTTGTCTTACAATTGCATAAGGTAAGTTTTGTTTTATTAAAGATTTCCAATATAATGGAGTTATCTTCTAAAATATAATAGCATTGGTTGCAGCATTATAATTTAGAAAAAATTTCCATTATATTCAAAAACTTTGCATAGGGAGAACAGAAAGACTTCTCAGGAAAAGAATATATGAATATTAATAAGATATTATTTTATGTTTAAACTTCATATACAGCAAACATGTCTTAAAACTTCTTTTGTTTTTTTTTTGTTTTTTTTGAGGGGTACAAGCCTCCTTGTGCCCCCACCCCCATGCCTCCTTAGTTAAGTAAACTGACTCCACAGTCACACAACCATGCAGAAAAGAGAAAACTTCTCACACAATCAATCACTGCAGGTGAAGAAAAACAGATATCTAGACATACAGCATAACAGTTGCCATTAGTAAGGTACAAATACTGGTAACACTAATTTACATTGTAATTCCTGCGATCCAAAACCAGATAAACACAGATTTTCTGTAGCCTTCCATACTTTGTATCAAATGTGATTCAGTCAATTGTGTTTTTGATGAAATGTGTCTTAGATTAACTGTAACACTTTTACTGTACATGAAATGTGTCATAGATCAAAGGTCATGTCTGTGTGTGTGTGTGTGTGTGTGTGTGTGTGTGTGTGTGTGTGTGTGTATGTGTGTTTGTATTTATATATATATATATATATATATATATATATATATATATATATATATATATATATATATATATATATATCGTGATGATAGGATGTACTGCCAGCCATGCCGGGAGAAATAGGGCAGTGGATTTAAAGCATATACCAGCACAGTTAGATGGAGTTTTGTAAATAAGTATATGACATTTGTATATCATTTGTATATCAAACTGATTTGTACAGATATTTGTGCTGAAAATGTATTTGTGAGGTTTGCTTGTATTAAAATGTATTAACAGTGTGCCCTGCTAGAAGGAAAAGTGATGTACATGCATTAACGTAACTGTTTAAATGTGCACATTGTAAAAGTATATACTGGAAGTGAAGAGGATAATCTTAATCCACCTGAGTTTGCAAAATATTCTTGAAATGAAATTGCTTTATGGGTTAAGCCATAAAGATGTTATCCCACAGTTCTGAATGGAGCTAGAGATGCAATGTCTTTGCTAGAGAATAGGTTGCAGCTCCTGTAGGAAGAGTGAAAAGGTTTTAAGGTTTTATCACTTCCAACAGTTGCACCACATCTGAGCAAAGCCCTATCTGTGTATATTGTAGCACATGGGTGATAAACTCTGGTAGCTTGTAATGATGGCTGATAATGCAGGCAAAAGAGTCAGATCACCAGATGTATGTGATGTCATTCTGTAAAGAAATAATCCCCCTTATTTAATAAACTCCATGTAGTAATAGTGTTATTCCTACATGGAGTGAATGGTGTCTGTTTCCACATCTCCCTCTTGGCAGCGCACCTTGCATATTAATGAAGGCATGCTATTGAGTGGGAGCTGTATACACAGATACTGAATCAGTGCTAGGAGGTGTGTTAACGTGCTTGCAGATCTGTAACATACTCCCTGCACTTTCAAAGTGCTGTACGGCCCTTTACAATAATGAAAGTGTCCTCGGACATGTAAATGAAAGCATGTGAACTGTAATGTCATGTAGGGGGTGTGTTACAGTACCTGTAGCATGCTCCCTGCATTGCAAAAGTGCCATATGGCACTAAATAAATGCAAAGAAAGTGTCCTCGGACACTTAAGTAACTGTGTACTGTAATGTCATGTAAGAGGTGTGTTGCAGTATCCGTAAGACACCTCCCTGCATTGTAAAAGTGCCATACGGTACTAAATAAATGTTGAAAGTGTCCTCAGATACTAAAATAATACCGTGAACTGTAATGTCATGTGGGGGGGGTGTTACAGTATCTGCAACACACCCCCTGTATTGTAAAAGTGCTGTATGGCACTAAAACAATAAAGAAAGTGTCTTCAGACACTTATCTAAAAATGTGAAGTCTAATAGTTTAATTTTTAATTCATGGTTATTTTTTTATTTTCTTTTCCACAAAGTTTAAGCATAACTGAGCGGTTTTGTGCAGCGTGGTGCTTTTTTCAGCAGTGCTAAAACATATCAAGAAGCTATATAGAAATGCATAGCTAAAATTCTCACAGCCAAATTAGCTGAGTGGTTAGAGTCATGGCTTTATGTGCAGTAGGTGCACGGTTCAAATACAGGCCATTCAGTTTTTACATGGGAAAGCATTTTTATATTAAATTTTATTTTATTTATTGATATAGTTAGTGATATTTGTTAAGTAGGGTAGTGTAGTTGGGCCAGAATCCCAGTGTCATTGGAGATATGAGGTGAAAACCACCATGTAAACACAAGTGCCCACTACAGTACAGTCACACCCCAAGGTAACGTAATAAAAGCACATAGGGGTAGGTCATGTAAAGTAAAAAAAATATATATATATATATATATATATATATATATATATATATATATATATATATATACTGAATATTAATGTATGAATAATGAGTAGTTAATAGCCAATTCCTACTTTTTTAATGAAAAATTATGTTTACCTTAGCTCAGTTTTGCTAAGCACTGCTAACCCAATCTAAGCAATGCTTAACAAAGACCTAGCTGAGCAATACTTAGCAACACTTAGCTCTACATAGCTGGTTTGAGCATTGCTAAGAAGTCCCATTCTAAGCAGTATTCAGCTTAGCTAAGCAGATTTGTGCACTGCTTAGCATTTACCACTTTAAGCACTGCTCAACTAAGCTTAGTTGGTTTGTGCACTGCTGTGCTTTGCTCAGCATTTTTAAAAATAGTTCAATGATGGCAAAGAGTGGGAATATGGCCTTATTTAAACCACACAGGTGGGAATACAGGCATAACCTATTAGAGTTTGATCCCTGTAGGAAATATAGCAGGTGCTGGTGAAGGATCTAGCTATCATTTGCAGTGCTGGGGCATGTTGGAGCCCAGGGTCATGACTGGGCTCCTTATAAAAAACCATGATGACAGACTGCTGCAGGGCCAGTACCAGGGCTCAGAATACAAGTCTGAGGCCTTGGACCATGTGGTACATGAGCTCTCCAATGCCCCTGGCATCCCCTGCACTGGTGAGTGGATCCATCATCATTATGATGACTTGAAATGGAGGAAGGGTGCACTCTTGGCCCAATGGATTCAAGATGCTCAAGATTGGAATACCCCAGAAGTTTGTCAATATATCAAACGGTGATTTATCAAATTATAATATGAATATCTGATAGACAGGTATGCATAATGGTGTGTTTTCCCCCCACATCTGCAGAGGAGAGGGCTTATAATGTGGAGGCCCACGAAGGATGACTAGTGAGGCTTCACCGACAGTGTGGTGAGTACAGATATAACTTTCAATATATGTATATAGTTCAATAAATAAATAGTGTAATTGTTTACTGCTATTAGGTACAGTGAGTTGTGAGTGTACTGAATAAGTGTGTTGTTGGACCAACATTAATATACGTAACTAATGCCAGGTACTGTGTAATACAGATGAAGGCAGCAAACAAGCTACTATTGATGAAAGGAAGCCAATACTGTAGTAATACTGTGTAAGAATGAATCTGTCAATAAAGTTTACTGTGCTTGCTAGTCTGAAAGTAATAACTGACATACATTCATCATCTACAAGATATGCAATACAACTGCATTTAGAAGTTAGAATGTAATAAACCACTGTCATGTCACCCTAAATAAAGTTATTACATAACTACTATGTTTAACGTGGTATGCTGTTGAAGAAATACAAGTGTACAGGTGCTACACAGCGAATATGGCTATGAGAGCATGAATTCACTGTGGTTTGTCAGCTAAGCAGATTTTATGCCAAACTGTAGATGTGGAGCTGTAAAACAAGATACAATGAAAAGTGATATATGTTCTGCACTAATATCTAAACCTTGAATAGTAATGTGTAATGTATTATAGTGTGTTCCCTGCAGCAGTGTCTTGTGTTAACCTTTGCATTTCAGCTATATGTATTTCTGAATGCAGGTATGCTGATGCAGGCAAGTATGAGTCTGTAATAGGTGGAGACTGCAAATATATGATGTGCAAATGCATGTGGGTCAGGTATGCTAGCCAGCACCTTACTATGGTCTGTACAGATCACACATAATTACATCCAATAAGGGTTAAATGTGTACACCTGCATGCAAAGTACTAATACACAGTTCACTATCTATCATGCATGACACTGTGACAATCCACTTATATTACAATGTCAAAATATGTGACCAAGTGAGTTGTAGGCACAAATCAGTCAAGCAGCAGACAGCAGTGCCCCAGCAGCTCAGAGTGATAAGAATTAGATATATCTGCCATTAATTTTTGCACAGACAGACCACAGTTTGGATCCCGAGACTGGTATGAAGATGTGTTCATAGTGACACACAAGCAATTCTGAGTATTTGTAGAAACTGTCAGGTAGTGTTAACAGATTTTATCTCCACAGGGCTCATAGGTAAAGAAATGTTTGTATTAGCTGTATGAAGGGTATACTAATAAACTGTGCACGAATGTTCCAGTGCCCAGCCCCATGTCTACAAATAACAGCAGGACAGCTATATACACTATGCACTCTTCCTGATACATGTCTCTCAAGTGTCATGCTGTCACGGCTAGTGATCACTATTGCCAATAACCTTGTACACAGATATAAATCCAGAAGAAGTATGCCATTAGCACACTCACACAGCATCAGTGCAGGGCACACCTTGTTAGTCATATATGTAACCTTAACATGTATGAGTCCCGTCTACTCATGTACCTAGAGTTGTCACTACTTGCCCCATAGCATCCCAGGTTGACAAATTACCAGGTATGTATGTATCACAGTAGTTATAGGCCTCAGGTACATGTAAAGTGATGGCAGACCTGTAGAGTATTGAGCAGTACTGTTGTGAAAACTATAAGCCTATACGGGTGTAATGGACTGTTTTTCTCTCACCCCACCCCTTATCTGCATAAATAATTATTTTTAATATACTACAGGTATGTTGTTCTCAAAATCTAATATTGGGACATGTGTTCTATTATTGTTCATATATTTAAGTGGTCGCATACCAACATACCTTGCTCAAATTCCATTGTTGGTGGCATGTTGTCATTAATGATACTAGCATACTGTTACCATAAGGACTCTTATTCCACTTATGCATGTGTTGTTTACCATGAAATTTCCAAATTCTATTTTTCTGGGTTAATTGGAACACCCATGCATGCTGTTATAACTAATGTTGAAATGTTTTGTTCATGACTAACCAATACACTTTGAAAACTATCAACACCATAGCAAGTTTGGGTAGGCAGATCCCAGACGATCTACCTGTCCTCCTTCATCTGGCCATGGCACCAAGTCCCGGCATGTCTGGGACCCAACCACAAACTGCCTCCTCTGCTGGTCCTGCACCACCCTCAGGTGGGACTGCATCAGGGGATGGGGTCTGTTCCCCCCTGGGCTTGGGCGCAGAGAGGGCACTATGACCAGACACCAGTTCAGAAGTATGGTGCAGAGGGTCATCCAGAGGAACTTGGATGTATGCTTGTGCCAGATCAAGGGCAGACTGGTGCATCTTGAGGGGGCTGAATGGCCCCATCATCCAGCCCCCAGCGCAGCCACCTTTGGGGCTGTGAAGGGGCAGTGGTGACTGCCCATGAGTGGGGACCTCTGTCCCACTGTTTCCATCTGGGGGCACATGGATCTCCGATTCCCAACCACCCTTCCCATCCAAGGTGTTTACCCCATCATGTGTCATACATTGCCCCTGTCTGCTGTCTTCTCTGTCTTGTCTGTCTGCAAAAGCAACTTTTCCTACGCAACTTACCTCTCCAAATGTGCCTACATCCCTTTCCCAACATCCCACTCTCACCTTAAAAAAGAGGGGGGCATATGTCCCCACAAAAAAAAATATCTTATCCCATACATAGCTCTCCATTTTGCCCCCATGTACACTGATGTTAACCAATTTACCCTCAAATTACTCAACAAATGTATGTTGCCCACACCCTTCCATGTGGGTAGGCGTGAGGCTCTAAACTCCAATTTCTCAACATCATTCACAGCTGTTGCTGCACAAGAAATGGAGAGCTATGGTCCTTTCCTATACCTGTCCTGCACATCCCTGGCTGCCTTCCATAATCCCCCCCCCACTTGCCTCCATTTCACCACTTTCCTATCACCCCTTTTTTCTTTTCTTTTTTGGAAATTAGCATGGGTTTAAATGGAAATAAATGCTGCTAAGCAAAGCTAAGGGAACCTAAGCATCTCTTGGCATCACGTAGCATCACTCAAAACCACGCAAACCCACTTTAAAACTGCTTTGATCACTCTATCTCATTCAGCCACTGTTCTGCCCAATAACAAAAAAACAGCTGCTGCTAAATCTCAAACCGGGACCCTGTGCATTAGAGTCAGCGCAATACATCACTAAGTCAAATCAGCTGTGAGAATTATTAATGCTTTTGTAAATATATCATGCACTAAAGTCATTTAACACTAGGAAAAAAATTATGTCATTGCCAAGTCTTGAACCCAGGGCCCTGTGCACTAGAGTCAGAGCAACACACCACCAAGCCAAATCACCTGTGATAATTGCTAATATGTTTTGTGAATATATCATGCATTACAGGCATGCAACATTAGGGGAAAAAGACAAAGCTGCCAAGTCTGGAACACAGGACCTTCTGAACCAGAGTCACAGCAACACAACACTACACCAAATCAGCTATGGGGAATTAGTGATGCATTTGTAAATATATCATGCTCTACATGGATGTAACTTTAGGGAAAAAAGGTATCAGTGACAATTTTTTTTACAAACATATCCTGATTGCCAGTCACACACTACACCTATATATATATATACTAGCCCAAGTCACAGTGTACTTGGGCCGCTGATGCAAACACAGAACCAGTACACAAACAAATAAATGCTGCTGGATGTACATGAAGCCTACAATATCAAGAAGAGCTGACAACTGCATAGATTGTTCTGAATATCCACAGTTGTGCCCCTATTTATGGCAAGGTCATTAAAAAAAACTACTCTATGTGCTCACATACTGGCAAGCCAGTGCAGATTGAGGTTTCAAAAGCATGACAGACAGCTGAGTGTCACATCATACCCATCAGAACACACCTGTCCATGCTAATCCTGTGTTACAGACCGTATGCATGCACATATGTCTTACAAATACACCTGCCATAATAATGACTTGGTAGCTCCTTCTTTTACAGTTCTAGCATCTGTCATATCTAGACACCCACAGTCCTGGTCCACAGCAAGATGTGTGGAACAACTACATGCATGTCAATATAACATAGGAATAATGGATCACTGCAATGTTCAGCAAAACTAGTTGCTCCTACCACAGTCACTGCCACCCACAGTAGCATGTTACAGGCCTGCAGGGTGGGACACATTTCACAATTATGAATATGTGTACTAAATGTTGCCTAATACTCTCTGGATGGCAATATTATGTAACATATGCACCACAGGCACATGCCTTACCAGGACTGTTGTGGGTACCCTCAACCAGGCCATGCTGTGACACAACACCTGACACCGCACCCTCACTGACAATAACAACTTGCTCTCTCCCAATGTCTTCACAATCCCTAGTCTGACTCCTGGTCAGA
Organism: Protopterus annectens; assembly: GCF_019279795.1. Classification (NCBI taxonomy): domain Eukaryota; kingdom Metazoa; phylum Chordata; order Ceratodontiformes; family Protopteridae; genus Protopterus; species Protopterus annectens. Next base: position 254,442,890 of record NC_056734.1, read on the forward strand.
ATGCAGCAGCAGTGGCCTACAACACATGCAGCACTATGTCCAGCTATCTGCTGCAGACCTAGTATTGCTCCAAAACACCTAGAGCAGGGCATCTACACAACAGCCAAACATAAAGGTTTGGGAGTGGATGTTGACATTGTAAGGGACATGTCTCAGTCTGACTCTACATACATACACAACTGATAAGCCAGCATCAACTTTAGCAGCATGCACAGTCAGATAGAAAAGTATGTCTGACACTCATATCTGCCTGTCTGCTTACTCACCCCAACACACATTTACTCAGTATACTGCAACACAATCTGAAAATCTGTTAACAATGGCCAGACATACGTACCTCTCAACTGTACAGATTTCCACAGAATGTACAGATTTTTGGCTCATATTTTTGGCTTGTTCCTCATAAAATTTGTGGTTTTCTGGCAAATCACTGGGATGATATGAGGAATGAAGTCACTAAATAATGATATACATTTGGGTTTCAGACTTCAAATCCTTCAGAAAATGTTTTTCAAAACAAACCCTGTTACTCTAGCACATTTCTAAGTTTATAAGAACAATATTTAAAATCTGTCCCTATTTTTGGGCCTTTGTGCCTCCATTTTGTCAGACTTTGTCCAGATTTCTTGTGCTAAGAGGTTGAGAGGTAGGCACATAGCATGCAAAATTGTTGACATAACTCATCAGTCCAAACAGTGAACAGTATTTCCACCTACCTTCTGTGATGCTGTAGCTCCCATACCTCAATAATGTCCTCCTCACAGACCAGTAAAAGTGGCAAGACTTACATGAAAGCCTTAATTATAGAACTGTGCTGCCATGGCATTGGGTAATGGAAAGGCAACACAGCTGTTCTGGATGCAATTAGAAAGTGGGAGACACAGATTGCTGCACAAGCCATCACCTGAGCATTGCCTACAAAAGGCAAGCTGCTGCTTATGCTAAACAGGTCTGACACTTTCTTCAGGAAGACAGACTACGATTCTTTACAACACTACTTGTGGATTTCTTCTGACAAAGGAGTACAGCACTATACCAGGTATGTCATACAACTAAGCATGTAGTGGAATGCAGATGGGGGATGCAGTTATGGGAAATAAGAATTTAAACAGTATGTCTCAACAACACTTCCTGCACTGACATGTTGCTGTTAGTCTGCTATCCAGCACCTACACCCATCCCTGATGGCTCTGTCTGCAGTGACGTAGATCACAGCTCTGGCCCTTGAGTCACCAAAACAATGGTCAACTCTGAGCTCACATATGATTACTATTGGATTGTCTGTTGTACAATACTGACTGTGACACTGCCAGCCCAGCTAACTGGGATGTTGTAAATAATCACATGTCATTTGTGAATATTAACGTGATACACATGCTTGTCTTACAAATGTAAGAGACCTATATATGGTATGTGGATGTTAAACAACTGGTGCAGAAGTGTGTGTTGAACCGTATGTTATATACTGAGCTCATACCTTTCAACTGCCCAGAGTTTTGCAGAATGATGACATGTTTGCCTCATATTTTAGTCATTTTATCATACATTTGTGTTTTGTCTGACAAGTCACTGCCAAATTATTAAAGACTGAAGTCATAAAATAATAGCACGTATTTGAATGTCAGATGTCATATCCTTTAGAAAATTTACGCGGATGCAAAACTTGGTATTCTATCAACTTTCTAAGTGTGTAAAAGCAATATTTATAAAGTGTCACTATTTTTGGGCCTTTGTCCAGATGTCTTGGTCTAAGAGGTTGAGAGGTATGACTGAGCGTCAAGAGTGTAACCACAGTCTACCGTACTGCCAAAGAACAGAAATGTATATCAAGTATTACCTGTGCAAATGTATGTATTAATAGTAGAAGCTGGAAGCCTTGAACATACAAACATACATTGCAAAACTTCAAGTAAATAAGCGGAACTTGTTTTACGAATGTGTTATCTCAGTTTCAGTGCAGCAAGCAGGCATAAATGTCTACAGCTAGAGGTTTTTGTATTGTCTTGAAACATAAATAATTACTAGGTTGAAAATATAAAAGTGTTTAACCATGTTATAACTTCCAGTTTTACACAGACATCAGACAGATATGTACTTCTGACGCAGAGAAGTTAAAATGTATGTTAGTTACTGTTAGCCTAGGAAATGAAGGCAGTGGACAAACACTGATGTAATCTGAGCTAACCCAGCATATTTCTTGAATATTACTTTCAGACCTGTCTCAGAGAAAGACCTTTGCATGTTGTATGTGTCTTTGTATCTGACAACATCCACTCATTTGCATTTGCCTTGCTAATAGTAAGGAACTAGGGAAATGTAAAGTTGTCTACATAGAAATGGGAATATAGTATATCTGTCCAATATTTGTGTGCTCTGCATTACTCTTAGTAACACTCATCTCTGCATTTAAGTGTGATTTGAAGTTCTGTATTTAAGGTCTGATCACTTCTAATTTGTATCTTATTGTAGTATTACATGCGTTTTAGTATAAGTTTTCTGTTCTGTTGGAGTTTTAAGAGTTCTTGGCTAGGGTCAGTTAAAAATATTACCAAAGAATTCCTTTGAAAACTGTGAATAACAGTAGCTAATAAGTGTGAGGAGCTGAGAGACATCATTGCTATTTTATTTAGAAATAGCTGTAGTTAGCTGAAGTGTTTGTGTAGTCTGCATTTCCCTGAGTATCAGTCATCTCTGCATGTAATGTTGATTTGAAGTTCTTTATTTAAGGTTTGATCACTTCTCTTTTGTATCTTATTCTACTATTACATTTGCTTTGTTTTAAGTTTTTTGTTCTGTTAGCATTTTAAGAGTTCTCCCTTCCAACTGCCCAGTCCTTGTGTTCTTAAATTTGGTGGCTTTTTAGTTGCCCACCCCTACTATAAATCTCATTTTGGATACTCCTCCTAGTCCCATCTCATCAGCTTATTCTGCTGAGTAGAGAAAGATCATTTGGGAAGGCCCACCTCCCCTTAGTTTCTCAATCTTAAATTATCATGTTTCATTCCTTCCAACTTAATCTAAAAAGCAAATATTATACTGTATTTGTGTGTCTTCCTTCTTTATTACTTTATTTTGCTTTTGCTGCCTGTTCTTAAAAGTACTCAGTTGCACTTATTCTGCTGCATTTATTACTGCTTGTTATTAACCTGATTAAATTGTAACTGTTATTCTAAGCCTTTTGGTTTAAGCACTTGGCCTTCAGGCCATTTGTATTACATTACAAAGGTTTATGATCTGCACTCTTGTGGCAGGAGAGGTAGGTTACATCCTTCTAAGTTGGGAGTTGCTGGTTGAAGGCTTAATGTCTGTTATCCTAAAATTGTCTTAGTTCTGGTTTAAGCACTTGGGTTTCAGGCCAATTATTTTACATTAAGAAGGTTTGTGGTCTGCACTCTTGTGGGAGGAGAGGGTAGATTATGCCCTTCTAAGCTGGCAATTGCAGGTTAAAGGCTTATTGTGTCTGCTTATTAGAACTGTTTCTTTTTGAAATTGGTGTGCCTTGTTTGCTGTAGCATAGACTAAATTCAGACATGCTGAACCTAGCTTTGTTTGTGTAACCTGAGCACTAATCCAGGACATCTTTTTTTGGGGAAGGTTCCTCTGCACGCTAGTGGCAGGAGTGTGCAGTTAGAACTTGTGTGATTGAAGACTGCTGGAGCAGGGCTCAGTTTGGAGCTTTTTTATTGGTTAATTGATTAATTTGTTTAAATAGGTTTCCTCTTATTTACTACTGTTATATTTAAGTGTGTATCTGTTGTCCTATGTTAAATTGACCTAAACAGAGTTTAAATATCTTTAGCGTAGTCTGATTACAGGTTTTGCTGTATTCAGATCTGTTTGTGTGATTCCTGTGTTTCCTGCTACACCATCTTGTGTTGGCCAGGGCCTGCCTGTACTTACTGTGAGTAAGTGAATTGGTTGGAACTGGTCTGGCATAGGGTGTTGAGTCAAGAGCTCAGGGACAAGGGTTGCTTGGTCAGCTCCACTGTTTCTATTTTACCTTTGTTTTTGTGGTATTTAAACCCAGCATTTGCATACATTTGTACTTGTTTGCTGCTGTGCTGTTTTAACTCTTTGCAAGGTATCTCAGTTGCATTTTTCCCTTAACAGCACTCCTGAGTAAGTGAGGCCCTCACCTGCAGCTACTGTATTGATTTTATCCAGCCATACTCACACCTATAGGTACTCTTGTCAGATAGTACCCACTCTACTATAACTGACCTCTCTTCCACAGATTCTGATAACCATGGATGGACAATTTCTTGTGGTTTTTCCTGCTAGACTGGTTGATATGGGCATCCTGAGACAGTGTAGCAACTGCCTTATGTACACAGACAACCCTCTACTACTACCACCTAGGAACACAATATGTGAGAGATGCAATCAAATTAAGAACCTAGAATCCTTGCAGTCTAAGTCACAAGCCAGTACATAATTGATAGACCACAATGCTTTGCCAGAGACAGCCTTCTTCTGTCTCCACTGGGCTTTAGGGTTCTGGCAAAGGCTCTTGCCTCCACCATAGTGCTTTTTTAGGCAAAGTTATTAGCACAAAATTACCAACATGAAAAATTCTTGTAAAAAAAGTTAAAGGTCATGCTACTAAACACTAGGAGTCTTAGCATAAAACTGCAGTCATTGCAGGCATTCCTTGCCCTGGAGGATGCTGACATTTATGCAGTCACTAAAACCTGGTTCAAAGCTGTGGAAAGCATCCCACCCTTACCAGATTACTCATCCTACCATACTTTCAGACTCCAAACTGAGGGCTACAAAGTGAAAGGAGATGGAGTTGCAATATTTATCATAGACATGCACACCTCCAGGCTTGTCAAATGGTATAACTCACAGGAGACACTCCAAGTGCAGTTAACTGTTGACAAAACACCTATTCAAATCATAGCTAGCTACAGACCCCCAACCATGACTCAGAACACCCACTACACCTATCTGGACTTACTTGACTCCATCACGATTCAACCATATACTCTGATCCTGGGTGACTTTAACTACCCAACCATGGAGTGCAAGACCTATTGTAGCTCAAACATGAACACCCAGAGATTCCTTGACTTCATAAATGCCAATGCATTGGATCAGCTGGTAAAAATCCCTATAAGAGGTGTAAATATCCTTTACCTGGTCCTAACCAACATGACTAGCCACTGTAGTACTCCTACAGTGTCATCATCCTTGGTAAGATCCAACCATAAAGCGATCACTTTTGAAGTCACCATCTCTCCTGATCTTCCCTTTTCAGGGTCAAGGTAAAAACTTCTCCAAAGCTGACTACAATCTCCACAGAGCAGGTATAAGCAGCTTCACAGCCAACATCCCTTCAGTTGGAACAAACACTAATGTCCAAGCCTACACCAATAAACTATATGAGCACCTACATAGTTGTATGGACTCAGCAGTACCTGCTAGGACCAAATCATCTTCCTCAAAGAAGAGTAAACCTGTCTGGTGTACAGCAGCAATAATCGATAATAAAATGAAAAAAAATGCTGTCCAGGGCAATGAAGGTGCAGTTGCCTAGTTGGAAGCAATCTTTCCCTTGTCTGAACAAGCAAATAAGGTCACTGGTGAAATCGTCTAAGGCTAACTTCGAGTCCAAATTGGCCACATCCACCAAGGAGAATCAAAAGGCCTTCTTTTCATATGTCCGCAATCTCAAAGGCAACACTACATACACAAACACCATAGATATAGCCAATCTGCTGGCAGACAGGTTCAGTAAAAATGTTCCCCCATCCCCCCTCATCAGTAAACCAGGACATCCCCAGCATCTGCACCCGTCCCCTCATCACCATGGAGCAGGTCCTTAATGTCCTCTCAAAGGCAAAAAATAAAGTCTCCATGGGACCCAATAACATCCCTGGCAGTAGTCAACATGAACTCAGGTATGAGCTCTCAGATCCATTAGACACCCTATTCAACCAGAGCCTGAGCACCAGCTTCATCCCAGCTGAATGGAGGACAGCCACTGTCATCCCTCTACACAAAGATGGAGTGTCCACTGATTCAGGCAATTATAGGCCCATCAGCCTAACTAGCTGGATCTGCAAGGCTATGCACAGATTATCATGGACCTTATAAACAAGGACATTGGCAACCTCCAGACACATGACCCCACACAGTTTGTTTTTGTCAAAGGGAGATCATGCCTGTTAAACTTGATTGACTGCTTTGAAACAGTCACCAAAGCCATGGACGAGGGGAAGACAGTGAACACTGCCTACCTTGACCTAGCCAAAGCCTTTGACACTATTCCCCACTCGGGCATAATACATAAAATCTCCCACCTAGGCATCAACCCATATGTTAGCAGATGGGTAGCTAACTGGCTCAGTGACAGAACCCACTCAGTTACAGTAGGGGAAGCCACCTTTAGTAGTAGACCTGTAACAAGTGGTGTACTCCAAGGATCGGTCTTGGGGCCTCTACTGTTTGAGATATACTTTTCTGAGGTACAAGCCAAAGTCAGTGATCTGTGGCTGACCAAGTTTATAGATTACTGCAAGCTGGGTGCTATCTTAAATTCCTTAGTGATGTGAACATGCTCTAAGACTGCCTTACCCAAACTAATGACTGATGCCAGAAGCATGGCTTCATACTGAATGCCAAAAAAGCCATCATTATCCCCTTTGGGGAAAATGTCATCCTCACTAATTATGACATTACTAATAATGTATTAAGCATGCAATCAGTCATGAGGGATTTGGGCACTCAGGTTGATAGCAATCTGACTTTTGATCACCACATTGCCTCTGTTGTATGGAAGGCTTTCTACATGGCCCACCTCATAAATAAGGGTATTTCATCCAGGAACAAGGAGGTAATAACATCCCTGTACTCCTCCCTTATAAGACCCATTATTGAGCACAATGCCCCCTTCGGCATGTACCTTGCCAAGCACATGCAGCAGTTGTAGAGACCACAGAGGTTCCTGACCAGGAAAATTTAGCATCTCAAACATGTATCCTATACAGATAGGCTAAAATCCCTGTCCCTTTACTCAGTCTGATACAGACTGCTCAGAGGTGACCTGTGTCTGGCATGCAAGGCCATTTCTGACCCAGCCTTGATGGAGTTGCTGCATCTCCATAAGACAAACACCATTCACACAACCTGCACATAAGGCCTTAACCTGGTCTGTAACATGAATAGAACTCATTGGCAGGATAGATTTGTGTCCCATAGACACCACCATCTGTGGAATAGACTCCCTCTCCATATAAAGTAGAGTGCCTTTCTAGCCCTCTTTAAAAGGAACCTGAATGACTGAATGGGAAACAGAAAATACACCCCTGGGATCCCACCTGGGACCCTGCTGGACATGGGAAATAGGTGCTGACTTTGAAGGAACATGGGCAAAATTCTTGGCTAGGATTATAAGGGCCTCCAAGCCAATAGCCTAGTATCATCCTATGAACCTATGCACCTATTGCTTTAGATGTTACAGTATTTATTTCAGACTGACCTTCAATGTTGTCTTAAATTATTCTCTGTGAGTCTGAACTCTGTAGTTACTGCATTGATTATTCTTTTGTTCCATTATTACTTATTAAATATAGTTAAACCTTGTAAATGTGTCTGGTCTGCATAAAACTAAATAAGCGTTTAGAGTACTTGCATATGTATTTGGTGACACTGTATAGCCCACTCTAATAGCCTTGATATTGGTCACACTTACCATTTGGCTAATAGGCACATCACACAGTAGGATTCATCACCTTAAAGAGCTAGATTGTGGCAGTCAGAACTACCTTTAAGTCTGGGCAGAAGGGGCCATACCTAGTAAACCTGTGCCAGAATTTCCCAGGAGTGTGTGTGTGTGTATGTGTGTGTGTGTCAGCTACTTGGGCATGGGCATGAAGCACTAGTCGGCCAGAGAGGGTGATGGATGTTTTGGCTTGACCGCTCTACTGAAATGTTAACTGTATAGCTGTGCCAGTGGAAAATCTTACTGGGGATCTGGAGAGGGAGGGAGAAACCAGCCCCAGACTGACTGTGATCTCTGTGTGCTCTGAAGGGTAGTTGTACTTTACTGTGTGTGTACTTGTCATCCTCACATTGTGTATGTCCCTCACTGGTGGTAGTGCTGAGGATTCAGGCTCCTTGATTACTGGGCCAGTGCAGGGGTGTGACACTGATAGTGCTCACTGGTGGATACAGCTGACATATCACATCATGTGCCGTCATTGAGCCATTCTCAGTCTGCCAATGTCATACAGAATTATTTCACAGATTGTCCAGGTCTCCCTGACCATTCCTGACATACTTTGGCTAGGTCAGTGTGTTCTCCACACCTGCATCTGATTGCCTGACACCAATGGCTAACATACCTGATGAGCTCATGCAGTAGGACAGTAGGTTATATGTACAAGTACTTTCTTTGTCCCCCTCATATACTGCAGTGCGTTTTGGCACCTTGAGAACTACTGCATATTCTGTGGCAAACAGTATTTGGAAGACATTTCCTGTTGTTCCACATAGCTGTCAGTTCTCTGCTGCTATCCCGGTAGCCCACCCCATTCCTTTGCATACATGCAGCAATACCATAGATATGCTACTACAGTCTACTACTCCATTCATTTGTTGTTAAGAAGAGTGACTTACCTTGTGCCTGCAGCAGTTGTGAGGACAGTGCTTCAGGGCTGACTCTGTCAGATGCATCCAGTACACAGCCTATACATGGTAAGGTACAGGTAGTGTGATGTGTGTGGCATCCTTTTTAATGTGTGTGCAAGTCAGAGTGAGGTGTCAGTCCCTGAGTCCCTAGGGTGTGAGTGTATGTGCTATGCATTGCCTCTTTACCAGAACCAGGGTGTACTGGGCATGCCTATATCTGCCTAAAGGGACAGGCTGAGGGGGTTCATCTTCCAAGTCCCGCTGTGCTTGTGGGGACCTTGACAATGGTAGGGGGCTGTGTCCCCTTCCCTGTGATGTTCCTGCTGCAGGTGTTTCTGCAGGATCATATTGTGTAGCATGGCACATACTATGAACATGCCTGCACATGTGGCTGGAGAGTACTGCAGGACTCCACCAGATATGTCAAGGCAGCGGAACCATAACTTGAGCAGCCCAAACACATGCTCTATGATGGTTCTAGTTTGTATGCATGCCTCATTATGGCATTTTTCAGTGGGTGTGTGTGCATTTCTTACGGGTGTCATCTTCCAAGGTTCCAGTGATTAACTGGCATCCCCCACTAGATGGCTATATGGGATGTCTCCCCTGGCAAATGGCTGGTACAGCTGACGTGTGCCATATGTGGGAGTTGTGATAACTGCCAGGGCTGCCAGCACACACAATGATGATAATGTGCTGGCCATTGCACATGACCTGTCAGCTGATGGAGTAAAAGCCCTTGTGGTTGACATAGACTCTACCCTCCTCACCAGCTGGTGCTTTGATGTGCACATGAATGCAGTCTATGGCACCCAGTACCTCTAGGTAGTATGCTACATGGTGTAAGAGATGTATATTGGTGGTCCTCTCCTCACGGGTTTTGGGGAAATAAATGTGCTCACTGGCATGTGTTAGCATGACCTCCATGAACTGGTGGAGTACCCGGGATGCGGATACCTGTGAGATCCCCATGATGTCTCCAGTAGGTCTTTGGAAAGTGCCTGTAGCTGGTATTCTTAAGGCTACACATACCTTTGTTTCCACTGGGATGAGTTTCCCTCTGTTGGCTCTGGGTCTGAGGTGAGGGCGGCAGAGCTCGGTGAGTTGCTGTAGTATGTCCCTGTCCACCCTGTAATGCTCTACTATCTCCAGCTAATGTAGCCCCTGAAAAGTTACCCTGGGCCTGAGCACTTTCTCCTCCTCAGTCTGGGCCAGTTGTCAGCATCATCCTCATCTCTGCCCTCAGCCTGTAGCATGTAGAGATGTAGCAAAGCAGCAACAGTCCCTATCATTTTGTCAATTAAAATTCCCAAGTGTGTACTCTAATGGTGCAGAGTATGTGGGAAAATCAGATTGAAGGATGTCTGCATACTTTATACTGGTGTGCTGCAGAAGCAGCCTGTGTGATTGGCTGACTATGACATATTTCACCTACCAGCTACATTATTGAGGGGTTAGACTGGGCCACTGTGAGTGGCAGAGGGGTTATTAGTCATTTATAGTAGATTGCCTTTTCTCAGCTATTTTCTTTTATTTTTATTTTTGTTTTTCAATTTCCTCTAGTTCTAAGTCCCACTGCACCCTGCACAAACATGTGGAGCTAGTGTAAACATTGCTAAGTAGAAAGGGCCCTCCCCTGTATGCAAACACACTCAGCATTTCTTTAACCAGCTAAGCATAGCTTAGCAGCCTCAGGCACCCCCCCCCCCCACACACTTAGCTGTGCTTAGCTGAGCACAAACAGGAGCTGCTAAGCTCCAATGTGCTTATACAAACCATGACACTCACCCCTTTCATGTCAGATGCCTCTTCTGCATATACTGACATATCATAGCCCCTACACAGTTAGGTACCTGCTGACATATTGGCCCATTTTACTATTCAGTAAACTTAGCTCATTTGCATACACCTAATTGCATATACCCTAGTTACTGTACTACACCAGAGTCTATGTCCTTAGCAACCACTATAACCTGCCATTGTATGACTCTGACTACTAGCCAGTATAATGGGGAACTTCAATATAGCTTTATAGCTTATATTTTGCTATTTTAAATTTTATTTTACGATTATCATTGTGTGTCGCTGCGCACTGCTTAAACCTGTCATATGTGTTCAAAAAACTTGGATTTCTCATTAATTACATCGGTTTTAAATTCCAATGCCTACTGCACCTAATACATGCTTTTACATGAGTTGTCACAGCCCCTTTTTTATTTTTACATTCCGGTACACTGTTAATAACTGCATACATTTCTCCTACAGACACAACTCCTACACGGATGACTGTCTGCTTCCTGGATTGCAAATTCACCTCATTTGCATGGTTTTCACCAGCAAATGAGGTGATTTGCATTATGTGGTCGCCTCCATGTCCGGGCAGTACTGGGAGGGTTGTGCATGTCCCCAGGCTTGTTTTCCGGATCACTCAGCCTATGGACTCTGTGTTTGGGCTGTGCCACTATTTCTACATGGAGAATCGCTCTAGTAGGAGTTATTAAATTACCCCCAGAGTTTTAATATTAGAAGAGACTAAAGTCTGAGCAGCATTTTGTATTTTGTCTTGGATCTGAAAACAAAGACCACTCACCCAAATTATTTTGCCTTGCTCCATTCAGTAAGTAACATAACTAGGGAGGAGTAATTTTTTTCAGATTAGTCAGGAAAATATAGTGAGAGTAGAAGTACTGTTTTTCTATAACTGTAAAACTTTCCATCAGTATTATTTTTAATATTCCCTGCAACTGAAACTCTGGTGTTTACTGTAAATAGATACTTAGTATTTTCATGTTCTTCTATTATTTATTATTTAATTTAATTAAACTTCTCATTGTGTCTGGTCCTTTTACAAAATACTTAAGCTTTACGAGTATTTGCACATATTTATTTGATGATAACTCTGGCCACTCCTGAAAGCCTTGCTGCTGGTGAAACTACCATTTGTATTAATATTGATTTCACTCAGTATAATTGGGTACCCTTGTAAGAGCCTTACAGTAATGGACTGGTGGCAGTGAATCTACCTTATAGTCTGGGCAAAGCAGGTAGAGCTGGTAATCTGTGCCAGCCTTTCCCAGGTGTGTGTGTATGAGTGTGAAAATTAAATCTCAGAAAGTGTGTATGTCAGCTACTTGCGGCAGGGACATGAAGCACTGGTTTCACAGAGAGGGTGCTGGAGGACTTTGCTTGGACACTCAGCTGAGGACCTAAACCTACAGTTGTGCCAATGGGGAATCTTAATGAGGGCCTTGAGAGAGACAGAGCGAGAGAAACCCAGACCCTGGGCTTACTGTGTTCCCTGTGTGCTCTTAAGGGAAATTGTGATTAATGCAGAGAGGTCTGCATCAGAAAATACTGAGTGTATCCATTTGTATTCCAAGTGAATGTCCCTCTCCAGTGTCAGTGGTGAGGATTCACACTCCTTGATTACTGGTCCAGAGTAGGGATGTCACATATTGTTGGCAGTGGTGGGATATGAACTTCGGTAGCCTGTAAGCAGTTGTCACTAAAGGTGTGCATTCTCTCAGCAGCCACAAGGTAGTCATTCAGACTTTCATAACACAACAGTTTTATTCATTTATTTCTTTTGTTGGTTTAGTTTATTCAGACAAAGCAGGCAAAACTGTCAGTAGAAGATTATGACAAGCTGATAAAGAACCAGTTGGCCAAGGTGTGCATAGCCAAAGGACTGGTGTATGCCAACCTGAATAAAGAGAAAACAATTTCATCCTTAGTTGCAGCTCATACCAGCAACTAGGAGGACAACCAGTTTGGTGATGGGAATTCGCAGCCCCCAGAAACAGGTGAGTTCACCTTTTCATTAAACTTAAAAATCCATCTGGAGTTAAAGAGATTTGAACTGGAAACCAAACATATGGAATTGGAATCAGCAGAGAGATTGTGGCATTTGGAGACCAAAAAAAATGAAAGACTGCTGTGTTTTGAGGTTGAAGAAAATGAGAAGTAGCGACAAAATGAGAGAGAAATGTTGACTCTTCATCAGAGTCATGGAGGTAATGGGGAAGAGTAACTAGACCCCAGAAGCAATAAAGGTCAGTACATTTCTTCCACATTTTGCAGAAAGGGATGTCTTTGACAGTTTTATTCATATATTTGAAAAGTATGCAAACAGTATAATGTTGGCCAAGAGCTCTGCGTATGGTTCCTTACCCCCTTATTCCTTGGTAAAGCTGTACCGGCAATTTCTAAATTGTCTGATACAGATTGTTTAAACTATGATAAAGTAAAGTAATGTTTAATGAACTTTTATAAGAAAATATCTGAAGCTTACAGAAAAATGTTTTGTGAGCATAGACATAATGCAGATGAAAGTGTATGTGATTATATTGCTGAGATAAACACTTATTTTTATAGGTGGAAAAGTGGGTATAAGATCACCACTTTTGAAAGATTGGCAGACATTTTGTTGAGAGAACAAGGCCTTGGTTCTTTGCCTGAGGACATGAGAATCTGATTGGCAGACCAGAAGTGTAACTCTGCAGATGAGCTGGAGAGAAGAGGGGATCTCTACTGAGCTAACAGGGCATCACTGCACTATAAGGGGATACAAATGCTGCACATGGATATAAGGTAACCTATGGCCGGCAGTCTGAATCACCCCAACAGAGTCTACCAATAACAGGATAATCCACTAGTTCAGGTACACGGCCAGGATTAGGGGTTAGATGTTTTAAATGTAACCAGAGGGGCCATATAGCATACAAATGTCCACTGAAGCAAGGTGGGGAACAAAATGTGAGGATGCCAGCAAGTAGGAATAACAGCGTGCCAGTAGTAAGTTGTCTGGAGACAACAGGGGTACCAAACTATCACCAGAGTTTGTATCCTATCTTAGTGAATGGAAGACATGGCACTTCTAAGAGAGGCACAGCCTCTGATATAACTATTTTGAAGCCTGGGGTGGTTAAAGGGGAGCAATACATGTTTGAGCAGTCACTCCAATCAGAGCTTTAGGTGGGATCCCATTCCAAATAATTTTTGCCAGGGTTCACCTTGACTGGGAGGGTGGAAAAAGAAGCAAGCAGGTAGCTTTGTTTGAGGATATTCCTGCAGATGTCTTGATAGAGAATGATTTTAATAATGCAGTACCTTGTGTGCATGTAGTTACAAGCATTCGAGCTTGGAGACAGGCATGTAGGTCTGGTAGCCTGGGGAGAACCCAGACAGACCCCACACCTGAACCTGATGCTGGTGATGTGGCAATTTCAGGGAAGGAGCTACCTTGTAGCAGTGACCCTAAAAGTGAGCCACAGTTGCTGGTAGGTACTGATGTTCCCATGGACAGTGTGACTACAAAGACAGAGGTGAATGGTAGTACCCAGGCTGACAGTGAGGCACAACTGTCAGACAATACTAGGCTTCCTTTGGAAGGGGAGCTGGTAATGGTTACAAAGATGCAGTGAAGAAAACCTCAGCTTTTGGATCCTACCTTACAAGGCTTGAGAGAGGTAGTTAAGGCAACACCTGTTGCTCAAAGAAAAGGGGAGTCTGTATATTGGAACAAAGGGTTACTGTATAGAGAGTGGACCGCTAAGGGAAGGCTAGAGGGTGAGGTAATACAGCAGTTGTTAGTGTCCAGAGTCTACCATCTGGCACTTCTAGTCATAGCCCATGACTTTCCTTTTGCAGGTCACATAGGTATAAAGCATACCATGATACGTATTATGCAGAACTTTTATTGGCCTAGAATTACAAAGGATGTAAGAGGATACTGCAGGACCTGTGAGCAGTGCACAAAAGGTAGACAAGGCAGGGGACAAGGTCAAAGCTCTGTTGATGCCTTTGTTTGTGATTGAGTAGGCATTTCAGAGGGTAGCTATGGATATTGTGGTGCCTCTGCGTACCTCAAGTTCCACAGTGAAGAAGTATATCCTGGTGGTAGTAGATTATGCTACTAGATACCCTTAGGTGGTGGCTCTGTCCTCCATCGAGGCAGAGAAGTTGGCAAATGCTTTGTTAAAGATTTTCAATGGGGTAGGTTTCCTAAGAGAAATACTGACTGACAGAGGTGACAATTTTATGTCAAACCTGCTGGCTTGTCTGTGGAAGCGTTGTGGAGTGAAGCACATAAAGACCACCCCTGCCATCCCCAGACTAATGTTCTTATGAAGAGGTTAAACTCTGCACTAAAGACCATGCCAGGGGCATTTGCAGACTAGTTTAAGAAAGAGTGGGACAAATATTTTCCCCATCTACTGTTTGCATTCAGAGAGATACCCCACAATCCACAGGTTTTTCACCTTTTGAGTTGCTGTATGGGCAAAGTGTAAGTGGGCTATTAGATTTGATTTGTGATGAGTGGTAGTGTGTGTGTGAATCCCACAAGGAGTCTGTTGTGGCATATGTTCTAAACCTTAGGACAAGGCTTTGGGAGCTCATTGGCTTGGCCTAGGAGAATCTGGCAGAAAAAGGTCTGGTATGACAGGAATGTTCGAGCCCAACAGTATGCAGTGGGACAGCAGTTTATGGTACTCATTCCTGTCAGACACAATAGGCTGCAGCCAGCTTGGGAGGTACCCTAGAAGTGGTAAGGAAGGTCAGTGACATTAATTATATGGTAAACATTATAGGCAGGAGGCAGGGGCATAAATTGTACCATGTTAACATAATGAAGCTTTACCATGATAGGGAGGCCCTGGTGCTGATTATTTGCAGTGGATGGTGGGAGCAGTATGAGGGGATCTGGTGACTGATCTCCTCAGTGAGGTTCAGACTGGCACTTCTGTGTATGTGGTAGCAATATCTCAGTGGCAATCCCCTACCCAGGTTCGAGAAATTTGGGCAGTGTTGGAAGAATTTGGGGGCATGTTCACTTGGAAACCTAAGTGTACCCACCTGCTACAACATCATGTGGATACAGGACACCAAAGGCCTATCAAGCAGGCCCCTTATAGGGTGCTCGAGTGAGTGAATCTGATTCTGAGGGAGGATATACAGGAAATGTTGGAATTGGGGGTAGTCCAAGAGTCCAGCAGTCCCCAGGCCTCCCCAGTGATGCTGGTACAAAAGAAAGATGGTAGCATCAAATTCTACATGGTCTACTGAAAACTATACAGTCACAAAGAGTCAGATGCTTACCCCATGCCTAGGACAGATGAAGCCTTAGAGCAGCTGGGTGAGGCTAAGTATCTGACCACTATTGATCCGACCAAGGGCTACTGGCAGGTGCCCTTGACTCCCATCCCTAGAAAAAGGTCAGCCTTTATGAATCCTTTTGGATTATATGAATTCATGAAGATGCCCTTTGGAATGAAAAATGCTGCAGCAACCTTCTATAGGTTGATAGATCATATCCTAGCAGGAGCAGGAGATTATGCTCTTGTCTACCTAGATAATATTGCCATCTACAGCCATTCCTGGCAAGATCACCTTCAGCATGTCAGGGAGGTCCTGGGTAGACAGAAAAGAGCAGGGTTGACCCTTAAGCCCAGTAAATGTTAGATGGGTATGGCAGAGGTCTCTTAGTTGGGACATAGTGTGGGGAGTGGTAAGATTAAATCAGAACCTGCCAAACTGGAAGCTCTTCAGACATGACTTGCCCCTGTTACCAAAAAGCAGGTGAAAGCATTCTTGGGGACAGTGAGGTACTATAAAAAGTTTGTTCCCAATTATAGTATAATAGCTGCTCCCCTCTCATACTTGACAAGGTAAACAGGCTAGATAAGGTACTGTGGACCTCAGCCTGTGAGCAGGCATTTCAAAGGCTTAAAGGGGCTTTGGGAGGACCCTCTATATTAGTGAGTGCAGATTACAACAAATCATCTGTTGTGCAGGTGGATACTTCAAACCATGGGGTGGGGGCTGTACTCAGCCGGGTTTCCTCAGAGGTAGAAAAGCACCCAGTTGTATATCTCAGCTGTCAACTCCAACCCAGGGAGGAATGTTATGCAGCTGTAGAAAATGAATGCCTAGCCATAGTATGGCCACTACAGAAACTTCAGCCTTATCTGTGTGGAAGGAAATTCACTGTAGCTATAGACCACAATATCTTAACATGGCTACATAAAGTCAGTCAACAAAATGCCAAGTTATTAAGGTAGACCCTAGGGTTGCACGCATATGACATTACAGTAAAGCACCATAGTGGGGTCATCAATGCTGATGGACTCTCAAGACAGGGTATGGGTCAATCTGTTCCCAGACATGCCCATTTCTCTCAAGCAATATTTTTCCAGGGTCACTTGAAAAACTAGCTTCAGTCTTCAAAGGGGGGAGAGATGTGACGATGTGAGGTATTGCCATCTGTGCCAGGGAGAATAGGCTAGTGCATGTGCAACATATGCCAGCATAGTTAGCTGGAGTTTTGCGAATAATTTTGTGTCATTTAACTATCACACTGACTTGTACAGATGCTTGTGTTAAAAATGTATCAACAGCATTATTATAACTGATTAAATGTTTATGTTTAAACAGAGAATTCTGGAAGGGAAGAGTATAAACGTTTGAAATTGTTAATTTACAAATATTGCAAATGATCTAAGCAAAGCTCTGAATGTGTACTGTACCAGAGTCAGTTGATCAAATGTGATGTCATTCTATAACCAGCACTGAGAGGATGGAACTCACACAACTGCTTGTTTTGTTTTGTTTTGTTTGGAACCTGATATAAAAACCTATGACATTTATCACATTTCAATTGAGTTAGTTCAGATAGTTCACTTCATTTAATTGGAAGCTCATCACCTTGCCTTGTGGAAGTAAGCATCTCAGTATCTAATCTTGTATTGCTGTATTAATTAAATTAGCTAGGGAACAGTTATTCTTTAGACTGAGAGTCAGGAAATGAATCTGCCCAACTGTGTTATTTTTATTTCTCCTGTAACTGAAACTCTGATATTTATTGTACTCTGATATTTAGTATTCACATGTTTTTTATTTTATCATTTATTAATAAAAAAATATAACTTTTATTGCAGACAGTCTTTTAGAGAATACTTTTAATGTTTTGGGAGTACCTGTGGTTATTTTAGTGATGCCTTGGCCATTCCGAAAAGCCTGGATGCTTTGGTTACACTCTACCATTTATATTAGTATTGATTTTATGCAGTATGATTGGATACCCTTGTAAGAGCCTGACAGTGACTGACTACACCAGCCTTTCAGAGGAGTGCGTGCATGTGTGTATGTGTGTGTGTGTGTGTGTGTGTGTGTGTGTGTGTGTGTGTGTGTGAAAATCAAATACCCACATGTGGGTGTGTCAGCTAGTCGGAACTGGGATACACTGATCCAAAGTGAGACTTGTTTGGGATCTGTAGAGACAGAGAGTCCCGTCCCAGTGGAGTGTGTTCCCTTTGTGCTCTTGGGGGAAATTATGTTTGATGCATAGAACTGCATTTCAAAATACTTCATAAATTCATTGCATGTTTTAGTGACTGTCTCTCAATGATGTCAGTGGTGAGTACTAAAGCTCCTTGATTACTGGCCTGGGGTAAAGAGAGGGCATCACAATCAGGATGCTGAAATTCTGCTGTCTCTTGAGCACTGCCATAAGGCCTTCAATTTCTACAAATGCAGCCATAGATACAGGAACAAAATTATCTCTTTTTTATGCCTTAACTGTTCTGTTTGATTAACAGAACTTTACTTTTGATTTGAACTTACTAAAAGTCTAATTATATGCATACCCCAAAACATAAAAGTCAAATCAGGACCAAAATGCATCTGCAATGGTGCAGAGTTGGTTCAGAATGTATTTACTCTGAAAGGTTACATACATCTTGAGATAAAATCCACACCATTTTAACATTCTAGCCATACAGCTATGCATAAGCTCTACTCTGCCTATGAGACAGAAACAGAATAATATTGATTATGAAGTAAAACATATCCATAAGTCTTCACAAATGTAACTCTTTCCAAAATATTATTCAGTGGTTTGTA
The DNA here is from genome assembly GCF_019279795.1 of Protopterus annectens. NCBI lineage: Eukaryota > Metazoa > Chordata > Ceratodontiformes > Protopteridae > Protopterus > Protopterus annectens. The sequence continues at coordinate 254,461,424 of NC_056734.1, forward strand.
CTGAGTGCTTCCCATCATCATGCTTACAAAAAAAAAGTAAAATGAGAAACATGACTAAGCTTCTAACATAAAGTATTTCAAGAAGAAATGAACTGCAAGCAGTACATTCCCAACTTCAAAATCCTTAATTGAATTAAATGTTCTAGTAATGAAAATGTCATGTTAACCATACTGAAAATGTTATCAAAGTTAAGTGCCCACTTACCATGAAATGTGCTTCAGCTAATTTTATTCCAGTATTAATGAGATCAGTGTATCTCATCAGATAATTGCCCCTGCAAGATGCTTACTATATATTAAGGCCACATATGATTTTACCACTATATTAATATAAAAAGACACAAAAAATTGTATAGGATTAGTTCAAACATTGGTTTACGAAGAGTAGTAGATTATTTTGTTTTTCACTTGTACATTAAGATTTACAGAGTTGGGCAACGTGACATTTGGCTAAAATTAGCATTTCTCTAGGTTTTTTTTTCTAATCCAATGCTATGAGTCACATGTAATTACATTTACACAACCAGTGTTGTACATATAATAAACAAACAGCAATAAATCAAAACCTACATTTTACTTCAAACAGCATGAACACTTTTTGTGTCTTATACCTTGGCAATAAAATGTTGAGTTATGAGGTTTAAGGGAAGGCAGAAACTGAGCATATGTACTGTTTTCTACTGAAGATTATTTGAGATGTATAATGTCCGCATTTGAAAAATATGTCAATATTGCTTGTTTTCATTTGTAAAAATTTTGATTGCCTATGTTATAAGTGATAATTAAGTAAAGATGTTTCTTGTTTAAAAGAGTTGCTGTTTTCTTCATGGCATTTTTATTTTTGAAGACACCACCATGGGTAAAATATTAATTAATTAAAATTCATTACTGCATCTTTTTTATGATCCTCATGGTATACTGTTTACACAAACATGAACTTATACTGCTGTTACACACAAAACACAACAAAAGCCTTGGCACTTGGCCATATCCCAAAAAGAACTAATGTAACATGACTGTGTCAGTGTCAGTGTAGAATAATTAGTACATGTGACTAAAAGGATTCCGAAATGGAGAAGCACAATGCATGTAATTAGTCAATATGCTGTATAAACTGTAACCAGGAGCAGTCATCAAAGTGTCATTGTTTCAGTGGAGAATTTAAGCAGAAACTTACAGTGGAAAAAATAATCTAAAATTGCAAAAATGTATACGAGTGATACTGGTCAGATACTAACAAAAGCCAGAGATGGGATGTGTTCATAAATCATAGTGTTTTCCTTAATATATATATATATATATATATATATATATATATATATATATATATATATATATATATATATTTATGTGTGTGTGTGTATGTGTGTATTAATCTACTTACCAATCAATCTAGATATATATCTAGAGATATGCCCATCTGTATAGCTCTCTCTCTCTCTCTCTCTCTCACTCTCTCTCGCTCTCTCTCTCTCTCTATATATATATATATATATATATATATATATATTTATATAACCCTGACACCAGAAGATCGACAACGGAGAAGACCAAAAGTTGAGAATCCCGATGCTGAGAACACCGATATGTTAAGATAAGTGTGCGATAGGGATGGACATTAGGGTCAGGGTGTGGGTAAGGTAAGTGTGTGATAGTGACAGACGTTAGGGTAGGGTGTGGGTCAGGTAAGTGTGCGATAGTGACGGACTTTAGGTTTAGGGGCGGGTTAAGTGAGTTAGGGTTAGGGTGTGGGTAAGGTAAGTGTGCGATAGTGACAGACTTGAGGGTTAGGGGCATATTAAGTGAGTTAGGGTTAAGGTGCGGGTAAGGTAAGTGTGCGATAGTGACAGACTTAAGGGGTAGGGGCGGATTAAGTGGGTTAGGATTAGGGTACAGGTAAGGTAAGTGTGCGATAGTGATGGACCTTAGGGTTAGGGTTTGGGTTAAGGTTAGTGCATAGATAGTTGTGTATGTAAGGTTTAGTGTAGGTTTGTAAGGTTTTTGGTGTGCTTGTGTTGTTTGTGTGTTTTTCGGGAAAGGTATTTGCCTTGTTGATTGTCGAGATTGTGGTTTGTCGGGCATGTGAAGTTTCGTGTTTTTGAACTTTCTGTTTTGTCGTGTCGGTTATTTCGTTGTTGGTGTTTTGGCATGTCAGTGTTATCAGGTAAACCCATTTATATATATATATATATATATATATATATATATATATATATATATATATATATATGTATGTGTATTATTTCTATGTATATATACATGCAAATATAGAGCTATATCTATCTATCTATCTATCTATCTATCTATCTATCTATCTATCTATCGAACCAGATAGGTATATATACACATTCTGCATGAAGATAAGAGAAGTATCATTGCAAACAGCTATGGACTGCATTAATTTAAGCTGGACTTCTCAGAAATGTCCAGTCCTTAGCTGAGAAAGTATCAAAATCACTCACAAAGATCAGAATGAGCAGCTGATTTGATTTGTGTTCAAATATACTGGTGTTACGTGCCATCACCTTTCCATGTCATAGAAACACACTGGCCACAAGAACTGCAATAAAACTCACAAGCCTATGTTCAAATTTCAGAGTGCATAGTAGACTCACAGCTGGGTTCTGTTTATGTTGAAGATATTCAGTTTGAATCACCCAAGTGAAAATATACTGCCCATATAAGTAGCCTGGTTTATTTTCTATTCTCTCTGATGTAGATAAGAGGTAGAGACAGAGCTGTACAGGTGTTGTCATGGAGTTCAGGCACTCTCATTTCACTAACCACATGAAAAACATAAAGTCCAAAAGAAATAAGAAAACACAAATTCAGCACCAGCACCTTCACTTTATTCAGTTACAATGATCTGGTACCTAGGCAAATCACCTTCACGGATCAAAGTAATTCAATTTAAACTAACATTTATACTCAGTCAAACAGCTATTCTAATTACTAAGTTCCTGATTTAAATCTAAGGGCAATAAAGTCTGATATTTAAATATCATCCTGGTTTCTAACTCCAATAATCTAGTTGAACTTGAAAAAGTTGAAATGAGGTTAAAAAATAAAGGGTATGATGAAGAAAGACTTAAGCATTCAAAGCAATGTGTGCTTAAGGGTGTTACTTTAAGGTCACAGAAAAGTAGAAGTAAAAAGCAAATTTGAGAGAGTAGTTTCTCCTCTTTCTACCAAGGTATAAAAAATTATATTATACTATCAGATATTCGCCTTTTTCTGAAACTTTAATTAGTCTTGTTAAAATATTTTGGCATATTATTGTTGAAGATGAAAATATAGGCCATTTATTTCCCAAATGTGTCACCTTTTCATTTAGTAGGGGAAAAATCTGAAAGAGATTTTGAATTATGATTTTGTAGCTAGGCCAAGTACTGCTTTGTCATCAGGGACCCCTGTGGTCATTGTAGTATATGTACTAGGGTGAAGAATTTATCTGGTTCCTTTATTAATGGGAAATTATTTAATTCTAGGTACTTTTTTAATTGTAGATCAACAGGGGTTGTGTATATTTTAGGCTGCAGTTGTCCTATTATCAAATGGTATATAGGTCAAACTAAGCGTATGGTGAGGATCTGGATTCTTGAACATCTTAGGGATATAAGGAATCAAAACAACTTAAGTCCTGTAGCCAAACACTTCAATGAAATGCATGGTGGTTCTGAATGTGATTTATTTTTTATGTACTTGCTAAACCTTTTTTACCCAGAGGGGCCGATTATATTAGTAAATTATTGGAGTTAGAAACCAGGATGATACTTAAATTTCAGACTTTATTGCCCTTAGGTTTAAATCAGTAACTTAGTAATTAAAATGTTTAAGCCTGAAGTTTATTAATGAATTTGTTCGGACAGTTTGTATTAAAGAAGATATGTTTAAAGCATATTTATTTAAAATGTATTTAGAATATATTTATATATTTTAAGAAGATGTGATGCCTTTAAATGATTTATTGAATAATTGGATCCTGTTAATAGCTGTTTGACTGAGTATAAATGTTAGCTTAAATTGAATTACTTTGATCCGTGAAGGCAAATTGCCAAGGTACCAGATCATTGTAATTGAATAAAGTGAAGGTGCTGGTGCTGAATTTGTGTTTTCTTAACTCTCATTTCACAGTTTGGGATAAAGAAAAAGAAAGAAAAACAATAAGATAAAGAAAAGAAAACATACAATAGTTTTAGTCATTAGAGGTATTGATACACCTCTGATGGTGTTTTATTTGTTGGAGTGAATTTAAAACTACTGAACCTAGAATAATGATGAGGAAAAATGAAAATGGAGAAAAAAATAAGAAAGTTATGGAAAGGGTATAAAGCCCTTGGAGGTCATCAATGAAACAAACAAAAAAAAAACCCACTGAGTGGAACCTTACACATAGTAAAGAGATGCAAATGATTTACCAGACTGGGGATGGGCACATACCATTTTTGAGAAGAGACAGAAAGCAATGATGGTTGGAAGCAACTAAAGTTGGGAGTGGAAGAATTAAGAAAAACTAAATACATAATCAAAGAAAAGTGACAGAAGCAATGTAAGCAACTGTGAAGAAGACAGAGTAATAAAAGAAGCCATTTTACACTGTAGCTAGAACATAGCAGTATTTGTTGAATATATGCAGTGAGACACATGATAAATGAAGAAGAAAACAAGGCAATCTTAAAGACAACTGCAATTACTCCTGTATTCATGACAATAGCTAGTCTTATGAAGCCCATCACTATGCAGAAGTAAATGGCTGATGCATCCCACTCCCTGGAAACGCAAATGAAGAAACCTGTCTGATTATTTTTATGCAAAATCTACTCTTCTTGTGCAACAGATTCAGTCATCTTCTGTCTTCATTTCTTCCTCCTCTCCTTTTAGAACCCCTCTCTTGCCATCCATCTGTCCTCCCTACTATATTTATATCCTAGTCTGCATTCTGTGAAAATCACTTTTCATCGCAAGGCCTCTATCTCAAAACTTAATTTACTTACTACAGCCTCTACCATAAAATGAAGATCAAACAAGTATTAACAAAATTTTGACTGTTTTTTAATACTATAACACTATGTTGAATAGTATATATATATATATATATATATATATATATATATATATATATATATATATCACCATAAATTTATTATCATGCATCATACTGCTCTGAAACTGTATTGCTGTAATATGTTAAAATCTCTAGTCTATGCCCCGCGCTTTTGTCACCTGTTACAGTGTTGGCCTGCTTCTTGACATCATCGCAGCTCCTGTTTATTCCTTCATGCTCTGAGACCAGCAAAATGATGTTGCTGCACTTCTTTTCCAAGACTCCCATTAATGTCTACGTTAAGTGTCAGTGACTCATCATGTAGCACACTCCCTTTTGATTCTGGAATATCAGAATACTGTAGGTTCTATTCCCACCTTACATTCTTGGATTCATTTGTCTGGTAATTAGTGCAATGAATTAAGGGGATGAGCTGTCAATGAGATACTTCCTGTAGCAGAAGGTTTGATTCCATAACCCTAAATGTGTCTACTGTATGATCTTGAGCAAGCCACTTAGCCAGATAGTGCTTTGGGGTACTTTGAAACTTGGGCTAGTCTCCTTAACTACATGCTTAACAACTGCTTGCGAATGTAAGCCCCTTCCTTACTGCTTTCTGGATGGCCTTTTTATAGGGTTCTAGTATTCTGAGGTCTGTTAGTTAAGCTTTTCCTCTGGAATAATATTACCATGGTTTTGAATAAGATTTATTCTGTCAGGCAGTTCTAAAAGCACCTTCTTATTCTCTAGCAGAAATCTTGCTTAGTTATTGCGTTTGTATCTTAGATAGGGTATTGTCAACATGATCTGCATGTAGATGTTAGTTTTCTTTATTCACCAGATTCACTAAGCTCTCCTGCTAAGCTACCCATAGAATTTTATGCTTTCATGTATGGTTTCAGATTGATGATAAGATACCTTTTCTGCCATTCCATCTAATTCTCTTGTTTACATCATTTATTTTCTATATTGTCTAAATGGACCATGTCATTTAGCCTCAAGATTTTGTTTTCTGTTGTGGGAACCAAAACTAATACCTGCTCTCCAGTGTTCAGTTCATTGTACCATGTATTTCTATTATATACCCTTTGCTGTATACTTAAGTTGTCTTTAACTTGATACAATTGGATTACGCCAGCTCCCCAAAAAGATGGCTGTTCTGTTTCTTGGGAAAGATGGGCAGGATTTCTGGTTATTGAAAATGTTCATCTGCAGATTTGACTAAAACATATGTCTTCTCTGTATCAAAGTTTACTACAGATTTAATGTCTATAGGTCTACAAAATGTGCTAGTTTCTTTGCTAATACCAGATACCGTCTTTCACAGGGAGTGCTGCATATGCTTCCTGCATTTTATACTGCGATTCACTTATGTGCTGAGTTACCATATTAGCATTATCCCATGTTCTCTCTAAAATACTTTACTTCCAGATGTCTTCTTTAATTGCATTGTCTTCATTTGTCAGTAAATTCACTGCACTGTGTTGTTCCAGAAGACCATATTCTGTCTGTGAAATTATTTGACTTTGCCCATTAGAGCTACTTTTTATTACACTTGATGCACTATCATGTTTTAGTATTACTTGCATACTTTAAAATATGTATCATTCTGCTTAGCATCAGTATTATTTATTTATATATTTATTCATTTATTCATTCATTTATGTGCTTGTTTATATTTGTTGACTGGAAAAGTCTGAGAGAAGAGGAGGCACAGGAAGAAAAGCTCCAACAAATGCATTTAAGATATTCACGATGAAACAACTTATTTACAAAGGTACATTACATACATAGTGCTTAAGACATTTAAATGTAAACAGGTAATTGTTCTGTAGTGACTCTTTACAAAAGTAAGACATGTATTTCTTCTGTGATGACTTTACATATGATATTAAATGCAAGTGTAAAACATTTGTTATGCAAGCAGTTCATGTGCAATATATCTCACAAGTAAACATTAGATATGACTTATAAGACACAGCTATGGAGGGTTACATTACAGTTGTTAGAAATAAAACTGAAATAAGGAGTGTGAAACATTAGTCAATAGGTAAGCTAAAAGGGAAGAGAGGCATTATATAGCTGACAAGTTAAGTATAGTATGGGTAAGAATGCTGTCATAGAAGACGGTTTTAAGAGATTGTTGGGAAGGATTTGTAGATGGATAAATTGAAAAGGGCAAAAGCAAATTAACATATACAGTAGGGATTAAAAAGGAATGACATTTAGGATAGTGGTTGAAAGGTTTGTTGCCTAGAAAGGGGTGGAGTTACACAGGTGAAGAGCATGTGCACAGCCACCTGTGGTTAAGCTGTTGTTTTAGTAAAGGCTTGAAGGTGAAAGCTTCATGGTCTGTTTTTATATGTTGGTATGTGTACAACCACCTGTGGTTAAACTGTTGTTTTAGTAAAGGCTTGAAGGTGAAAGCTTCATGGTCTGTTTTTATATGTTGGTATGTGCACAACCACCTGTGGTTAAGCTGCTGCTTTAGTAAAGGCTTGAAGGTGGAAAGCTTCATGGTCTGTTTTTGTATGTTGGTATGGTGTTCCAGAATGTAGGTACTTAATGGGAGTATAGTAGGTCACCTGCTGAGTTCTTAAACTTTGCTGTAATTACTAAGATTTTATTGGTTGAGTGAAGGTCTCTACCTGGAGAGTAGTATCCTTTAGTGTTGGACATTTTTCTGGTGCTTGTGTAACATTGTGCACATGAATAAATTGAGGGTATGTTAAAGAGTTCTGTAACTGAAGCCAATTTAATTGTTACAGGGCTGTGCAATGATGATTCCTATACATAAAACTGGCATCAAATTTGCTTGCTTTATTGAAAAGGGCAAGGAGGTTAGCTTTAAGTGCAGTATTAAGCTTTGCAAGAATAGGTGGGGCATATACTAGGGATGGAAGAAGGTAAGACGATTAAAGTGTTTGTCTTGTATCGTCTGACAGGTAGTGCTTGGTTTTATAGAGGGAGAAAAATTTCTGGTATCTTTTTTAATGGGTTGCAATATATGTTAGTCAAATTTCAGGTTACTGTCAATTAAGACACCCAGAAGTTTTGTTTGAGTTACAGTTTCAATATCTGGATTCTTGGATGAGGTTATTTAGAAATATTTCCTGGAGATTCAATAAACTCTGTGTAGGCTTAGTGCGAAGCCTACAGGGAGTTTACTCATTACCACAATGAGCGGCTGTGCTAATTGCATATGCATGCTGCACATCGCTCTTACATGAATACAAGTGCAGATTCATAGCCAGCAACAGTGCTGTCAGCCAGGAACCCATGTAAAGCAGCACAAACACTTGCAGACATGCAAAGCCATTTACCTACTGACAAACTTGCACAAAAAGCCACAAAATTACCAGAGCTTAATATAAGGCAATACATAACGTTCTAACACATTATATGAAAGTGTAGTCAGTGTGCATGGACTGCATTAAAAATAATTATTCAACAAAAGTGAGAGTATTGAAAAGGGACACACGCATGAATTGTTGGAATGAGCACAAGGGAAGAGGACAGGTAAAACATGATAATGTAGAGCAGATGAGGGCATGTCAATGTACGTACGAAGACAGCTGTAGCATGAACAGTAATGTTACAATATGTACTGCTGTTTACACCTCCTGTGCGGATAAAGTCGCATCATCATGCAGCTATTGTATATTATGTGACTGTTATACAAGGTCACATATTAATGAAGAGAATTTTTTTGTGATAGCATCATGACATGATCACTGGAGAGGACATTTATCAAGGACAGTATATATAATAGGGTGTAGGCACCTATTGTGAAGATGTGCAAAATAAATTGATTGAATATGAATGTAATGTCAGCATAGCTTTCAACCAAGTGGGACACATAGCAACAGGCACATGGACAACAGTAGACAGAAGCATGCACAATTATGGACAATATCAGAATAAAACCACCATTAATCTGTGTCATTGACATAACATATGTGAATGTGAATGATTATAGATGTTTCTGCAACAACACCATACTTCTCAACTTTTTGAAGAATGTCCAGTTTTTTGCCTCATATTTTTTGCCTGTTCCTCATAAAATTTTGGTTTTCTGGCAAATCAGTGTCAAAGCATTGAGGACTGAAGTTAGAAAATGACAGATGTTTTGAGTTTCAGACTCCATAACCTTAAGAAAATTCATGCTAACATAAAAATTGTTATTCTATCAACTTTGTTTGTAAGAGCAATAATTAGAATTGGTCCCTATTTTGGGCCTTTGTCTCCCTATTATTTATAGCCTTGTCCAGATTTTTTGCTCTGAGAGGTTTAGAGGTATGAACAACACACTTGTAGAACTGTCATGATTTCTCAGTAATCTAGAAGGGGAATCAAGCACACCTTCCTCAAAAATTAACATCTTACAAAGGTATTAAGAGGGACACTGTTACACTTGTAGTTTACATTTATGAGTAACCCTGGCTAATTGACAGGTTTGCCTGGCAGATATATGCCAAAATCCACACTTTCGCAAATGTAACCCATACTATCAATGTTGTTAATCAACTATGCATTTACTGTTTGCATCACAGGAACAAGTATCACACATGCATCTTGTATAACACCCTGAAGGGAGTTCTGCACTGTCAACTACTAATTGTTAAGCATCAAAAAGAATACTTAGGTATGGCTGATAAGATTTATTGGAGCTCACTGTGGCAAAAAATGATACGCTTGAGTAAATCATTCCTGGAAGATGTGTTGGGACGTACATTCAAGAGGGTGAATTGTACTCATTTATTGGTGTGATGAAGGCTGAGAACAATCAGGCTATAGTGCCCTTTGATATGGATGTCCTGCATATACTCAGTAGCTGTGCTACATACAAGGGATTAGTCACCACTGTGGGCACATGTTGTTGGATGATCCACATACCATCTATCTGTGTACACAAGTCACATACTACTTGTTCTGCTTCTAGAGGTATGCTGCTATATTGTCATTAGCTTATGTATTTGCTTTCATAAAGGAGCTATGATTAATATCCCCATGATTTTTGTTCATCTGTTGTGTCTCCATGGCTGTGGCAACAATCCTTTGTGTGTGTTAGTACTGTCTACATTATACCAGTACAAATCTTGGATTCAATGATTGTCCACAATTTACAATACTCCACAAAGCTGGTTAGACAAACTATATATAAGTTAGTCTTTACTTCTGAGACTTAAATACTGAACAGGAAAGGGCCTAGTACAGAATCCTGAGGTAAGGAGATGCTCAGTGGACTCCATATAGAGGTGACTTTACACACTTTGACATTATCTGACATGTATGTGATCCATTTGTCTATCCAGCTGTGTGTATGCCCACTTGAGACATTTTCTCTGTAATACCTGAGTGTGTATTTGTGTCAAATGCCTTGGCAAGATCAGGTTATGCAGGATGATAGTGTTTTCCTCCTGCATGCCCTTGGTGACCTTCTTTAAGAGATCAAATAGATGTTACATACATGATGTATCCTTAACAAATCAAACATGGGTTTGGTACACAGTCAAGAGATTACCTGTGTCCTTTTTGATAAGGTCCATGATGACTTGTTCATCTGCCTCACAGATTTGTAGAGTCAGGAGTATATGTCTATAAATCCATGCATCAGGTGATGGTCCCCCAGCTCAGAAGGATGACTGTTTCTGTGCACCCTTCTATGAGAACATAAGCTGTGTTGAAGTAGAGCTCCAACTCTGTCTGGTAGGTCAGATTTTAAGTCACACTCTATGGAACCTGTGATGTCATCACGCTCCATTGATTCTGTGTTATTATCCTTAGAGTGCGCACAGATGAGCTGTCCTCTTGAGAATAAAAACTGAGTAATTTTTGCATGTATACTTTGGCTGATGGCCAGTGGTGACAGGTGGGGTAAGGATGAGACAAACGGTCAGCTAGCAGATTGTCTATTTTCTCCTGCTGAGAATGGCTGGGGCATCCACAAACAGCTTTGTGCTTAGATGTGTATTCCTGTAAAGGAAAACACAATGATCAATGCACGTAAGGTTCAAGTAATGCACCCTTTATTACTTGCAGCAAGGAGACAAAGCATGTAAGTACTAGGTTTGTCTGATTTTCCATAGTTTAGCATGCCATTCTTATACAGTTCTCTGCATGTACACAAGAAAATATTGTTAGATTTACTGCTGGCATGGTCAGAAAAGAAGATATTGTTAGATTTACTGCTGACATGGTCAGAACATTGCTGTCTTGCAAAAACATGTTTAAGAAAAACAACCTGGCCTTGGGCTAATTTCAGCCCTCCTTTGTTTCTTACACTTCTTCAGCTGTCAAGTTCTTGATATGATACATTTGCCTAGGGTCAAGATACAACCCTGGCCTCAGTACACATTCTGCTGACTATGGTAGACTTTCAAGCGTCAATTGTTCTCTTATCAAGGTATCCTGCAGCTGCACATATTTCACACAGAATAAGCAGAATAAACGTATTAATTTCTTTTTAACCCTAAATGCATCTAAGCTTGCACATTGCAGTTATACATTTTCTTAACATTTTCCCCCCTTTTAATACTTTATTCTGCCTTCAAAACAAGCATAAACAATTTTTCTTCTCATAACCATTTTCTACTTAGGATTTGCAGTTAGAGAGTCATTCAGTTTAAGCCTGTGAAAGCATTTTTTCAGTTTTGAGTAATTCCTCAAATTCAGCATCCTGGTATAAAGTTTCTGAAACTGAAATGTCTATGATATTCTTAACTAGTCCTTTCATACAGGGGATGCAGCAGCATCCACACACCATCAGTAAGGCTATCCCTACACAGATGGCAATCAGAATGTTCATCAGGATGCTGCCCCAACCCCCGAAACATTTCTGGAAAAAGTCCGTCAGTGGATTTGGTCCTAATTTGGTCATGGCCGACACCTGCTGAATTACTTCAAGATGGTTGTCTATCTTGTGTTTGTTGTCAGGAATATGCGAACAGCACTCCTCCTGGATTAAAGCACATGTACCTCATTTCACCGCTAGGGTGAAGTCAAGAGCCATGCAATTTTGAAGTAAAACTGTTCTCATGGCAGTTAGTTCATCGGTTACCAATTCTAGGGCAGAAAAGGTTGCATTACTCATTATTTCAAGAAGTTTAGATAGGTTTCTCAGCTCCCAGATCGATTTTGTTGCTCCATATGCTGGTAATATGCCTGCCCACGATATGACGTCATCACCCAGATCCATGTGCGATAGTCCTTTATTATTCCCAGGGCCTAAGTCATGATGGTATTTCCAAGGTGCATTGATTTGTCCCACTGGATTAGCAGGCTTCTTAATTTCTCGGACATTCCAAATTTTACCTTGAGGTAAGACTGCCGTGTGTCATATAGCCGGAACCAGGTACCCCAAAAAACAGCTACCAGACCAGTTTTCAGGTAGCCATTTATATGCTTTTATTCTGCATATAAAGTAACAATCTTCTACTTTAGTGGTAGCTTTACTATAAACATACACTTGTCCTGTGTGAAACATTTTTCTGTCAATTATGAACAGTTGTTTGTAGAGAACAGGATCACGTTTTACTTCCTCAATTGTTTATGCATCAATTCAAAAAATGAATCATAGTTTGTATTGCAATAAGATCCGGTGTTATAAGGTTTAGTGTAGCATCTATAAGGAACTGTTACATTGCAATGGCTCCATCCTACCCTGACTGTATCATTCTTATGAAAACACACAGTTCCCTTTTGACGAATAGACAAGTGTAATGCTACTTTATCTTCTGATGTGACATTCAATGTGTCATGAATTAGGTTTTCCCAGGTCTTATTAGCCCCTAGGGGAACTGAAGTTAACAACAATCCCCCATATGCTGTTGGTAGAGCTGTGCAGATCCAACAATTCGAAACTTTGAAGGTTTCACCATACATGTATTTGATTGCCTGGTAAGTATTGAAGTTCGGGTGCCACTCACGCTTGCTAAGTTCTACTTGCATAACAGAGAAGAGAAATGGCCATAACAAAAAGATTATTGTTACCATGATGATCAGTAGGATGGTCATGCAATATTTCTGTGGAAATGATCGTTCCGTAATGTCTCTGTCTTCTCCTGTACTTCCAAAAAGATATTTTCTCGATTCAGTCATTTTTACTTGGACACGTGATCTTACTCTCTGCCCTACAGGACCTTAGCACCAATGATTGCTTCACTGGGTTTGAGACGGATCAGTTCCTTTTGATCTGATCCCCCTTTGTAGCCAGACTTTTGTGCTTAGGGTCCCGATGGAGAGGTAAGGTCTTTGTCCAATTCGAAATTTCTCATCAACTTGCAGTGCATCAGGTGTATCCACGAAGCCCGTTCTGCTATCTTGACTGCAGTAGGTGTTGCAAGAAGCACCTGGTAGGGACCTTCCCACTTTGGCAATGCCCAGTTCTTTCACTTCACGATTTTAATCCACACCCAGTCTCCTGGCGTCACTGTCACTTCCGATGTTTCGGCTTGCTTCTGACCTGAAACAGAATTAAACTGCAACAGATGTTTAGAACTCAACAACCTTTTTATATATTCAGCTAGTGTAAAATCAGCTTCCTGGTCTGATGACATGAGAGGTTTCCACTGGGGTGTGTAATAAGCCCTTCCATACAGCTTTTCAAAAGGAGTCAGTCCTTTTGCTGTAGGGACAGTTCTCATGCTCAACAATGCCAAAGGTAAACAGTACAGCCAGGTTTTCCATGTTTCAGCTATCAATTTCCTTAGTTTGCTTTTTAGTATGCCATTATGCCTTTCAACCAGCCCTGCAGACTGTGGATGATATGCACAATGATTTTTAAGAAAAATACCAAAAAACTTACTCAGCTGCTGTATGGTTTGATTTACAAAGTGCGTACCGTTGTTGCTATCGATTCTTTCTGGAATACCGAAGCTAGGAATAATGTCCTTAACAAGTACCTTTGCTACTGTAGCTGCATCTGGATTCTTGGTTGGAAAAGCTTCCACCCACCTGGAGAACATATCTATAATGACAAGACAGTACTTCTTGCTTTCACATTTGTTTAGTTCTATAAAATCCATACAAATAGTGTGAAACGGGTATGGTGGTGTGGGAAAACTCCCTTGCTTAGGCTTTATCTCCCCCTGTGCATGGTGTTTGTTACAGATCTGACACATTAAACAAAATTTTTTAGAATAATTTGTAAATCCGTACATTGTGAACACCTGGTTTACCAGCTGTACCATCCCCCCTGTTGAGACATGGCACTGCCAATGGCTCAACAATGCCGCATAGCAGAACAAGTTAGAGGTTCGTATTGGTTTTCCCTCCGTAGAGATGCACAGTCCTTTTTCGAGGATTGCTCCTTGTTTCATCCATCGCTGTTTTTCTGCTTGCGTAGTGAGTGTCTGCATTGTTTTTAACATATCTAAATTCAAGGTTTCAGAGGGTTGTAATTCCTTATCTAGAAGGAATACCTCTGTCGCTGCCTGTTTTGCAGCTGCATCAGCTCTCGTATTACCTTTTGAAATTATGTCCTGTTGTTTAGTATGAGCTGTACATTTGCAAATAGCTACCCTTTGAGGCAATTGAATAGATTGTAAAAGATCTAAAATAAGTTGCGCATGATTTATAGGTTTGCTAGTAGATGTTATCATTCCTCGGTTTTTCCACTGTTGTGCAAACACATGTACAGTGGAAAAAGCATATTGGCTATCATTGAAGATGTTTACACATTTATCCTTTGCTAAGGTACATGCTCGTGTCAGAGCAATCAATTCTGCTGCCTGCGCAGATAAATGATGCGGTAAAGATTTTGCTTCCATAACTTCAGTATCAGAGACTACTGCATATCCTACTAGGTTCTGTACTGCAGGGCCCCTTTTGCATGAGCCATCCATGTAGTATGTCACCTCGGCATTATCCAAGGGGACATCCGTGAGGTCTTTCCTAGGTAATGTCTTCTGCGATTATTTGCAGGCAGCGATGTGGTGTGCTGTCTGCAGGAGTTGGGAGCAGGGTAGAAGGGTTTAAGGTCATACATCATTCAATTGTCATATGAGGTTGGCTCAACAATATGGTCATGAAGGAGAGATGCCTAGCAGGAGAGAGATATGCTACTTTTTCTTATAATAAAATAATCACAACTGCATGAGGTACCCTTAGAGTAAGTGGGTGGAACAAGACTACTGAAGCCAAAGCCTGCACTGCCATTGCTGCCGCGACTACTGCCTGCTTACAGTGTGGCAAAGATCGTGCCACTGGGTCTAACTGTGATGAATAGTAAGCAATGGGATGTTGCTTGTCCCCATGTTGTTGTGTTAGTACTGATGTCATATAACCCTGTTTGCAATCTACAGTCTGGAAAAAACGCTTATGGTAATGAGGCAAACCCAGAACTAAAGAGGAGGCTATTAACTGTTTCAGTTTACAGAAAGCAGATTCTGCCTCCGTAGTCCATTGCAACAAGTCCTGTGCTGCCATAGGTGTTTTGTAAATAAGGTCAGTTAAAGGTGCAGATTCCAAGGCATAGTTTGGAATCCAGCTCCAACAAAAATGAGTCATTCCCAAGAAGGACATCATTTCCTTCTTGGTGGTGGGCTTTAGTGCCTGCAGAATTGCCACTTTTCTGTCCTCATCTAAAGTTCTACCTCCCTTGGATATTACAGATCCCAAGTACTTTACCTTTTTTTTCCAAAGTTGCAGTTTGCTCTTATTCACCTTGTGTCCCTCAGCAGCTAGAAATTGTAGAAGTGCTACTGTGTCTTCCCTGAAATCCTGCAGGGAGGGGGCTGCTAATAGAATGTCATCGACCTGATTACCCTTTGTTGGGTTAAATCCTGCCAGGTTACTTGACATTTCTTGTGAAAATATAGTAGGGCTCTCACAATTTCCCTGTGGTAATCACGTATATGTGTATCTTTTTCCCTGAAACGTGAATGCAAACCAATACTGGCTGTCTGGGTGTATTGGTATTGAAAAGAATGCATTACTAATGTCTACCACAGAGAAATATTCTTGTTGAAGTTTTAAGTCATTCAACAAGGTGTGTGGATTCAGCACTATAGGTGCCCTTGGTATTACTGTGTCATTTACAGCTTGCAAATCCTGAACCATACATCATTCTCCATTGGCTTTTTTAACTGGAAATAAAGGTGTATTACACGGAGAATCAGGGGATTCTACTAGCACCCCTCCCTTAAGTAATGCTGCTATGATAGGTTTTATTCCTGCCTCTGCATCCTTTCTTACGGGATACTGTCTTTTTTGTGGTCTAGACGCTGATTTTGGTGTAATACTAACTGGACCTGCAGTACGGATAAGTCCTACATTTGATTTTCCTGCTGACCAGAGGGTCTCTGCTATATCTCGTAAGGCATTTTCTTCTTCCGTCAATAGGAATATCCATCAGCTGTCTCTACGAGACTGCAGATGTACAACTGGGTAAGCTTGAGTCACCCAATTCAATTTTTGCACTTGTATTCCCTGTCCTGACAACTCCAGTTCTGTTTGTTTTTCCCATCTTGTAACTCTCTCCCCTAGGTCTGCCCACCATATGTTTTTATTCTTGGTCAAGCTTACATGTGCTAGTCGATTGGACTTATAAAGTGTCAAAAACTCCTGGGGGCATTGAAAAGCTGACTACACTATTCCCTTCTGCATCCCAGTATAAGTTTCTCAGTAGCAATCTGTTTGTACGATGCTTAAATAATTCTTTTTCATACTCGTTATCAGGCCCTGGCGTGTTACAAAAATACAGGGTGCAATGCAGCAGGTGCTGTTTATTAATGCCCAGGGAGGCAAACTTACTGATGGCTACATTCATCAGTTCTTTGGTCACAGTCCCTGGACTAGTTGTAACCAGGTCCTGACTGTACCAATAAAACGTTTCACCCCCCGATTGAACCATAAAGGTGTCAGTTCATCACTGCGCTTCCATGCCCTGCATAGTTGGAACCACCGCTATGCCAAATAACTGCATAAGATCCCTGCTCAAGAGATTTACTGGGCATTTTGCAGAAACTACAATCTTACTTATTTGTGTTAATCCTGAAACAGGATCTGTTATGGTGATATTGAGGGAGAGGGGCTCCCGGTATAGCTGCCCATTTGCTGCTTTGACTAATATGTAATCAGGTGACTCTGAATTGTCTGGTAAATCGGAGGGGTGTATCAGAGTCCGTGATTCCGCTGAATCACACACAAATCTAACCTCACTGCCTTCCACTAAAAGTGTAACTTGCGGTTTTGTATCTGCTAAATAGAGCTCCAGGCTCATTAAAGCTAAATCTAATACTTCATCTTCTTCTGCACAGTCATTGATTTCCTGTACTTCCTCTACTTTCCTTTTCACATCCTCATTTGTCCTTTCTCTATTGGTCTCTTTTTGTGATTCCTGACTATCATATAGTCAGTCCTCACCTTCTTTATCTTCCGTTGTTGCTTTCTTATTTTTCCTGCAATCCCTTGCCAAATGTCCCTTTTTACCACATTTAAAATATTCTCCCCTTTTCTTGCATCCTTCAAAGTCTTCTGATCGCTGATCAGACTGCCTACCTCCTTATGTATTTTTCCTGCCCTTTTTCCTGGTGTAGACTACATAAACCTCTGCTCCATCTTCTACGGAAAATACCTGAGCCTTCTTCTTTTTGCTATTAAAATGCCTTTCAGCATGTGTAGCATATTCGAGTAGTGAATGTAATCTACTAGTTCGATCGTCAACCATGTGTTTTGTAATGAAACTGCTTATAGGTGTACTACTACCTTTTAGAAATGCATTCTTCAACTGCTGTTCATATGGGGAATCTTGTTTTTGATCTTCAGGAACCTCATTCCACAGTGGCTGTTAAAACATTCTAACAGTCTGGCAAAGTATTGGTCAACTGATTCACCCTCCAGCTGGACACATTGATTAATGCAAGTCCAGTCTGCCCTAAGTTTCCATTTCTCAGAGATGCGGTCTGTAAGTCCCTTCACTCTAGTCTCTAATTCTGCGCTGCAGTGTGGAAGAGGTTTTTGTGCAGTGTCACAAGGATTCTAGTTGCCACTGTGGTGGCAGGACAGGTAGCTTACATCCTTCTACATTGGGAACTGCTGATTGAGGGCTCAGTGTCTGTTATTCTAAAAGTGTATTAGTTCTGGTTTAAGCACTTGGGCTTCAGGCCAGTTATTTTACATTAAGAAGGTTTGTGGTCTGCACTCTTGTGGGAGGAGAGGCTGGACTGCCCTTCTGAGCTGGGAATTTCTGGTTAAAGGCGTATAGTGCCTGCATATTTGAACTGTTTCTTACTGAAATTGGTGCACCTTGTTTGCTGTAGCATAGACTAGATCCAGGCCTGCTGAATCTAGCTTTGTTTGTATGCTTGTTGTTTGTTTGTGTGTTATTTCCCTGAAACACTAATTCCACCTAAAACACGGCTTTTCAGCCCTTCTGTGGATCCCTAGTGATATCTGCATTGCTTACTGTACTTATTTCCTTGTTTCACTTTCAAAGAAAGTTACTGTTTGTCATTTTTGCATTTAAGTTACCTGTAACACATTGCATTTAAGTTACCTGGCACTTGCTCACTAAGTCAGCACTAAAAACTTAAAAGCACTACACCCTCACAAACTCCCCTTGAGTACCTTGTTCCCCATTGGCCCTTTTTTTCAATTATAAAGGAATTCCCAATACTATTCTAGCATGTCCAAAGGTCAGTTGTCAATCTCCTCTCTGGTCCAGCTGGTGAATCTGGGAATCTTGAGGCAATGTTACAACTGCCTCATGTACACAGACAACCCTCTCCTCCTCCCAACAAATTCCAACACATGTGAGAGATGCAACCATATAGCCAAACTGGAGGCTAAGCTCTCTCAACTCAGTACTGGCATAACCAGTCAGGAGGAGAAGGAAACCACACTCACTACAATTCCAGTCTCACATAGACCTACCATGACAGCAAACCAAACACATAAACACACAAAAACATACTCGGATGCTCTAAATAAAAATCTGCCTAAGCAGCAGAGACCTCCAAAGCAGACACCCAAGCAACCGCTACCCCAAAACAAAACACATGCAACACATAGCTCACAAAGCCAGTGTGCTGAACAGTCACAGCCCTTAAGGCTAAATAACACACCTGAAATACTTGTAATAGGTGACTCTATCATCAGGCACACTGACGTCCCGCTCACCAGGCTGAACAAGGAGAAGGTCATGGTGAGCTGCCTGTCGGGCGCTAGGATCCGCCACATAACACATGCACTCAGGTCACTCCAAGGCAAGTACAAATATGGCTCAGTCATTGTCCATGCTGGTGTGAATGACCTGAGACGTACCTCCCTGGACTACATGAAAAGAGACATAGAGGAGCTCTCTGAGCATGTAGAACAGGCCGGTATGACCCTGACCTTGAGTAGCATCTTACCCTCACCAAGAATGATGCCACAATATGAAGACAAGATGATCAATTTCAACAATTGGCTTAAATATTGGTGTCATTCAAAGGGGATCCAATGTCTGTCAGCCTGGGATGACATGCTCGACAAGCCACGATGCTTCACTAGGGATGGCTTGCACCTGTCACCCCTGGGCGTTCGGATATTGGCAAAGGCTCTTGCTACCCCCATAGTGCCTTTTTTAGGCAAGGCTCAAAAGACAAACTCACCTCCATAGGTATCACAAGGGATAAGAAACTAAGAGTAATGCTACTTAACGCCAGAAGTCTAAACCTCAAGATGCACGCACTCGAAACTCTCCTTAGCATGGAGAACATCGATATCTGTGCAGTAACAGAAACCTGGTTCAAGGCTCCTGAGAGCACCCCAGCACTACCAGGTTATACCTCATACCATGCTTTTCGGCCCCAAAACTTGGACCGGACCACAAAAGGAGGGGGAGTATCAATATTCGTCAAAGATACCCACACCTCCAGGTTGATGGCACAGCACAAAGCATCAGAGACTATCCATGTGCAACTAACAGTGGGTAAAACTGCCTTCCAGTTTATAGCCTGCTACAGACCACCCTCCCAAACCCAGGAACCCCACTCTGCCTTCTTGAGAAAACTGGAAAATATGAAGGTCTCTCCAAACGCCATTATATTGGATGACTTCAACTACCCAAACATAGACTGGGAGCATTACTCTAGCTCCAACACCCTAGCCCAAAGTTTCCTAGAATTTATAAACTCAAATGCTATGGAACAACTTGTTACCACTCCCACAAGAGGGGAAAACATACTGGACCTGATCATCACCAACATGGGGACTCTATGCTCCAGACCAGAAGTGTATCCCTCACTGGTAAGATCAGACCATAAACTAATCTCACTGGATATTCACATCCCGACCTCACCCCCTGCCCAGAAAACCACAGTGAAAAACTTCTCTAAAGCAAATTTCACACTCCTCAAGTCCGAGGTGGAATCCTTTAAAGCCCCCGGGCCTGTGGAAAATATGGCCCAGACCGCATAATCCTTTATAAACGCATTCTATGAACACCTTCAGGAATGCATGGATCATGCAATCCCAAATAAAACCAAGACTCAATCTTCCAAAGGCAGACGTCCTGTCTGGTGGACCCCAGCCATAAACAAACTATACAATAGAAGGAGGAAGCTACGACATGATAGAGCAAAATCCCAAAAAGGGAAGGCATCTTTGATCAGTATTAGCAAAAAGCTACGGGCACTCATAAAATCGTCTAAGGCCAGCTTTGAGAGAAAAATTGCACAGGACAATAAGGATAATCACAAGGCTTTCTTTAGTTATGTTAGGAACCTGGGTGGGAATTCCCAGATATGCTCAGAATTAGTCCAAAATGACAAAAAATACACCGAACCCACCGATATTGCCAACATCCTAGCTGACAGGTTCAGCGGAAACTCCCCCCCTCCCCACCAAAAGGGCGAATATCTATCCCAGCAGAGTGCTACCCCCCCTGACATCTCAGATGCTCAGGTAAGAGCCGCCCTCTCCAAAGCAAAAAACACAGCATCAATGGGACCAGATGGTGTCCCGGGCTGCGTCCTACATGAACTCCAAGAAGAGCTAACCCCAAACATAAAACTACTGTTCAATCTCAGCCTTACTACAGGATATGTACCCAAAGAGTGGCGTACAGCAACAGTGGTCCCTCTCCACAAAGGTGGTGCCTCAACGGATCCTGGAAACTATCACCCCATAAGCCTGACTAGCTTGGTCTGCAAAGCTATGGAAAAGATCATCATGGACCTCATAAATAAAGATATTGGGGACCTACAGACACTGGATCCTACCCAGTTCGGCTTTGTTAAGAGCAGATCCTGTCTCTTAAACCTGGTCGATTTCTTTGAAACAGCACCAAGGCCACTGATGAGGGGAAGGTGGTCCACACAGCCTGCCTGGACCTTGCGAAAGCCTTCGATACAATACCCAACTTGGGCATTATAGATAAGCTCACCAGCTTAAATATAAACCCCTATGTCACTAGATAGGTTGCAAACTGGCTCAAGGACAGAACCCACATGGTTAGAATTTCTGGAGCCATGTCAGACTCCAAACCAGTTACAAGTGGCATCCCACAAGGCTCAGTCCTGGGACCTCTCTTGTTCGGTATATATTTCTCAGAGGTACAGGCAAACACGGAAGGACTGTGGCTGACCAAGTTCACAGATGACTGCAAACTGGGAGCCATAATCGACTCTCCAGCCGACACAAGCATCCTCCAAAAGGGCCTCATAGAAACAGACAACTGGTGCCAGAGCCATGGCCTCAAGCTAAATGCCAAAAAGTGTATAGTCATCCCTTTGGCAAAAACACAAAGTGCCCACAAATTACCACATAGGTGGTAATCCATTAAGTACAGAAGAAGTAATTAGGGACCTGGGGACCCAAGTTGATAGCAATCTCTCATTTGACAACCACGTGGCCAAAGTGGTTAGAAAAACATTTTATATAGCCCACCTAATCATGAAGGGATTCACATCTAGATCAGGGGAGGTCATCGTGCCTCTTAACTCATCCCTCATCAGGCCCATAATTGAGTACAATGCCCCTTTTGGGATGTACCTTACCAGACACCTGCAGCAACTGGAAAGACCCCAAAAGTACCTCACCAAGAGGATCAAAGGGCTCAAACAGATGCCATATGCTGCCCAGTTAAAGAAACTCCAGCTCTACTCAGTAGCATACCACATGCTTAGAGGCGATCTCTGCCTGACGTATAAAGCCATGTCTAACCTGGAATTAATGGACATGCTGCACCTCAGAAAATCCAAATCCCATCGAGCTACGCGCGCAAGAGACTTGTACCTCAGCACTGAAATAAATAGGGCATGCTGGAGGGACAGATTCATAACCCAGAGGCTCCCTTCAATCTGGAATAAATCCCAGTCCAGGTTAGGCAGAGTCCCTCATTGACTCTCTTCAAGAGGAATCTTGATGAGTGAATGGGAGATCGTAGGTTTACCCTGAGTATCACTTCTGTGTCACTGTTAGACAGAGGCATAGTATACTAACCTCGAAAAAGGGCATAGCAAAATTAATTTAAAATGGGTGGCGAAAGCCAAACACACTCTGGCTAGGCTTATAAATGCCTTAGGGCAGATAGCCTAGTATGAACCTATGAACCTATGAACCTAAATCATGTACCAATCTGGTCCTACATCTGTCGAACTACTTTTTCTATCTCTTCCCCATTTAAGTTATAACTTAGCCTCATTCCTTGTAAATCTTCTGAAAATTTTCTGAAATTAAGTTTCAGATGGGGAATCCCTTCTGTAGCTTTCTGGATATCTTCCGGAGTCCAGGGTCGATACACTAAGATAGTTGGAGTCTGATCTTCCTGTCCTGTCTGAGGGTTCGGAACTTCTATGAGTGGGCATATTTCTTCTTCTACAGGTTGTGTATTCTTAACTACCTGCCATAATCCAGAGCCTTCTTCTTGTTTATTTCCCTTCACTCAGGACCTAGTTTCGATGGGATATCTAACTTTAGCTAGTTTCAATTTTATAAAGTCCCTTTCTCTAGTGAGCATAGGATATAATGGGGTGGGTCAATCTGTCCACTTGCTCCGTACTCTGGCAGAGAAGGGGGAGGTGCCGATGCCACTACCAAGTTATTGTCTTCCTTATCTAAAAACATTGTCTTTGAGTTTTTGTATTTTTGTTCTCTGCGGTTTGCTTCCTCCAGCCACCTGTGTGCCTGGGGAATTCCTAATTGTCGTTGTTTTTTTAACTTGACCCTTAGAATCAGTTTTGAGTTGTTTGATAAGTTTGATAAGTGAGGATTTTTCTAATTTTCAGTCAAATTCATACTTAATAACCCATTTTGAAAAGTATTTAATATTGTCTGCGCTCTGTGACTGCATATATTTTGCATCTTCCATTAACGGTGGATTTCCGGGTGTCTTCACACAATTATCACCCATTTTTTTTCCCTATTTTGTTTGCTTCGTAGACTGTTCAGAAAAATATTACCTGATGCCTTCAGATTTTTGCATGTACCACAGATTTTGTTAAAGTCTCTTCAGAATGACTGTCTAAAGCCTAATGATCTGTTTCACCTAATCTATGACAGGATTGTACCTTTTCTATCCCTGACTGTAAGATAACACTATCTGACAGAAACAATACACATCCAGTCCCTGATCTTGAAACAGAAAAAGTAGATTCACCTTACCTGATCCCACATGATTGATCGCTGATTTGCGGAAAACCCGTCCTTCAGTCACAGATCAGAAAGTGGCTGGCCTCTTTTAACGACAATTCAGTCAGAGGACTTTTCACATAAGAACCGATTTGGTTTGTTCTCCGTACAGTTTCAGCCACCTGGATGTCTGATCTGAGGCGAAGTGAGGGTTTCCAGCTCGAGGGACCAATCTGTAAAGGAAAACACAAAGATCAATGCACGTAAGGTTCAAGTAAGGCACCCTTTATTACTTGCAGCAAGGAGACAAAGCATGTAAGTACAAGGTTTAATTCAAAAGGAACAACAACGTAAATCAACCAAGTGTGTTCAATAAGTATTGTTAGATAAAGAAGGACCACTTTAAATTTCAAAAAGTTTTGGCACCAAAATTGAGTACAAAAGTAAAATTGGAGAAAAAATGGCAGTTCTGATGAAGTCTGCGTAAGACAGATGAAAGTGCTTAACTCTTGTTAATATTGAGTCTGTCCTGGATAAATTGTGTTGTATCATTCTATTCTTTCAATAAATTGTGACCTGTTCCAGCTGGGAAGTCGTTGTGCCATCCTGTACCTTTGGTTGATTTAAGTACAAGGTTTGTCTGATTTTCCATAGTTCAGCATGCTATTCTTATACAGTTCTCTGCATGTACACAAGAAAATATTGTTAGATTTACTGCTGACATGGTCAGAAAAGAAGATATTGTTAGATTTACTGCTGACATGGTCAGAACATTGCTGTCTTGCAAAAACATGTTTGAGACAAACAACCTGGCCTTGGGCTAATTTCAGCCCTCCTTTGTTTCTCACACTTCTTCAGCTGTCCAGTTCTTGATATGATACATTTGCCTAGGGTCAAGATACAACCCTGGCCTCAATACACATTCTGCTGACTATGGTAGACTTTCAAGCATCAATTGTTCTCTTATCAAGGTTTCCTGCAGCTGCACATATTTCACACAGAATAAGCAGAATAAACGTATTAATTTCTTTTTAACCCTAAATGCATCTAAGCTTGCACATTACAGTTATACATTTTCTTAACAATTCCCCTTAACATTTCATGTTTATTGAAATAAATGATTACAAAAAACACCTCCAAATACAATCTTGGTCATCCATCACATTCCACACACTGGTACTGTTCACAGTCATACAACTGTACCAATGTCATGTAATTAAATCAATTGCACAACATATGCCTATATATGTTTCTTGGCAAAAGCTGTGTTCAAACGGCTTGATGTCATACAAGGACACATTACATTGTTTTCAACACATGTAGAACATTTCCTGACACAAATGCAAATAGTCACACAATAGAGTTGCTGACCACCTCAGTAATTCTTGGGAATAGCAACACAACTGCACATACAATGATTTCCACAAGGCTGCAATTGAATCAACACATGTGATATTGTTGTGTATATAACAGCATTACAACATGTGGATGAAACAACACTTCAGTACCCGTGTAATCAGTATGAATTTATATTGATGTTTGTCACAGAGCATTTGATGATGGTAGGTAGACACATGCACACCTGTTCCATACTGCAAGTGTCACTGTGGTGGTGGAATGAGAATTGTGTAGAATGCTGATCTGCTCCACTGCTACAACAATCCTAATTAGCCAGCAACACACATAAAACTTTATCATACCATGTCAACAGTTCCCAGGAGGCATATTATTACAGCTGTTAAAGAAGGAGCATGTAATGTAATGGCAGCAGTGGCAATCAATACATTAACTTGCATCACAGATTGCAAGACCCTCTAGTAGGCATACTGTACATCCACACCTCAATATAGCATATATCAGAGATAGCAACATTGACATCTCAAACGTTCATAGGGTCATAGGGCAGTATTAAGCTAATTGCCAACATGACATAAAATACTAGCCATTATTATACCATTTAAAACAAACTCCTTATATCTATATGATGGAAGATAATAGGACTAATGTGTATATGTGTGTATTTGTTGGATTGCATTACATACAGTCACTGTCCATATGGGACAAGTGCACCACACCATGACAGAA
>NC_056734.1:254489607-254524607 GCF_019279795.1 Protopterus annectens
GTTGACCACAATGAAATGACCTCCTACCCAACGATTTACAGAACCTAGTACTAATGCAAGCACCACAGCATGAGTGTGCCTTCTATAGTGTCTGACAATGTATGGTAAGAAGAAGATGGTAGTAGGAGTGTCTCACATGCTGTTCTAAAATTGTCTGTTGAATGACAATCAAGTGAACACGAACACACAACAGCTGACCAGAGTGAGAATAGAACCCATATCTAACAATTTACAGAGCACAGTACTTAACACAAGCACCACAGCACAAATTTGGTGTTCATAGTGTCAGACAACACTTTTTAGCTGATGACATCAAGTGATTGTTCAGATGAAGATGGTAGTAGGAGTGTCTCACATGCTGGTTTAAAATAGTCTCTTGAATGTCAACCAAGTGAACCCAGACACACACAGAGACACAGACACACACACACACACACACACACACACACACACACACACACACACACACACACACACACACACACACACACACACACTAGTTGATCACCAGTTGCGTTAAGTACTGAGAACCCCTACCCAACTATGTACACCAGCTAGAGTACTCAGTACTTAATGCAAACACCATGGCACAAGTCTGACTTTTACAATGCTGCTGGACAATTTATAGTGGATGACATTATCACTGGATGTTTGAAAGAATATGTTGTGAGGCCTATATGAGTTTGATATGTAGGCATGTATGGCTGTCAAAATATTTCTACTCCATGGGATTGTATTGCTGACAGCAGGATACATAGTTATGCTCATCTGACTAGACGCACGCACACACATACACACACACACACACACACACACACACACACACACACACACACACACACACACACACACACACACACACACACACACACACACACACACACACACACACACACACACACACACACACACACACACCAATTGGCATCAGAGTGATTAGAACCCCTACCTAAGTACACAAGCTAGAAAACTCAGTACTTAACATAAGTGCCACAATTTATATGGACAACATCATCACTGCATGTTTGAGCAATAATGTTGGAAAGCCTGCATGAAATGAATGGGTAGCCATATACTGCTGTCGAGATATTGGTTCTGCGTGGGACCAGATTAATGATAGTACGATACACAGTGAGGTTACAATAACAAAGCACACAAACTTACAGATAAATAGAGTGACACACATAATGTACATGCTGTACTAATTCACCACATATGTAAGTATTTTGTTCCAATCTGCAAAACACAGTATTTAATGATTGTAACACCCCTGAAGTATCTATTTGCCTTGTCATGGCGATCTTTATAGATCATTCCATCATTATTACATGATGCAGTTAACTTATCTTGTTTTGACAGTGGCCTGCAAAGTGTGTGTGTACTATTTCCTGTTGTGTTTCCAATGCACAGGTATACTTTAAGAGACAGCTTGTCAAACAAGATGCAAAATGTTGTCAGTAATGCGTGCAGGAGAAATGCCACATAAACAGCTGTTTCTCAGTATGTTATGCACATTGACCACTTAAATTGTCACATACAGACACACACATTTTTTGTGATCATGTTTGTGTCTTATACATTATAATGGGAAATTTCAATAGCACACAGCAGAGCAGTTGGTTTATGCAATCAATGGCAAAGTGTTTATGCATGCAAGATACACATTTAAGGATTCCTACTTGAACTTGAGAAGTATTAATCCATGCTTGCTATGATAGACACATTTAAGAGATACTATGGTGATCATAACTAGTTCATATCGGAAATGTTGTGACTTACATGATATAACCTTAAAAAGTATTTATACTACTTTCCCCATTTGAGTGCAGTTAAGCAATGAGCAAACATGACCATCTTGCTTCATTGAGAATATTATAAAAGTTCTATCGGTTTGCTTTCCTCTGAGCAAACACTCTAGGCAGTGCAGTCATCATTTTGGGCAAGGGCTGCAAAGGCAATACTGCTATGTTGGGTCCCAGATGTACTGATCATTGTTACAGTGGCCACTGGAAGGAGGGCAGGCTGAGCTGCACTGGTTGGCCTACCTCCCTGTGCTGGAAATCATTTTGTGAGGTGTTATAAATGAATGACATCAGAATGGTGTGACCATACATATAAAAACAAGAAAGAGAGATAAGGGTTGGGGTAAGAGACAAAAAAGAAGATAATGCCATCATGTGTAACATTAAATAAATTAGTGCAATATAAATAAAAGTATTTTTACTTTTCCTTAAGTATACTTTTTAACAACTATAAACTATGACTGATAATTGTTCCAAGTAATCCTTTCAATAAGCATATATTGCACACATGCTTGACCAAATAATACAAATTATGTTAACAGCATGACATGCATGCCACTTGTGTTGAAATGATGTAATATTTTTTAAATTATTTTGCTATATATTTGATACCTGTAGTATTTTAACCACTGACCTCTGAATACAGCATTGCAATTGACTCCTACAGTTGAATTGAGCTATAGACTGAAGCATGCATGTTTAATTTTACAGTTAAGATATGCATGCTTAATTTGCTAATGATATATACAAGAGAAATACATTAGATAAAATAATATTCTTTAGTGCTACATGCATACCCTTGCTTCTCTTAGTCTTTCCAAAAGCTTAGCATGGGCATCTCTGGTCACTGCTATCTCCTGGGTGGTTATAAAAGAAAAATCAGAGAAAAAGGGAAGAGAAGAGCATTATGCATACCAGTCTTGGCTAGATCCAGCTTTCTATTTAATTTAAAATATCTTTATCTGTATAGTTACACAAATGAGGGATGTCATCAGTCCTAAACTCAGCTAGACATTGGTTGAGTTGTTCCTGCTTGCACCTTTTCAGGTCATTATAGTGATGCCTGCATTGTTGTCCCGTGTGTTAAATCCCAGTCACACTGGAGACACCCTTGGCCAAAGCCTCAGATCTGTATTGAAACCTGGTATAGTCCCCCTACATTGGACACCTTCCCTTCTAGCTCCTACCATGTCCATCCAGGTCAAACAGCAACATTTAGAGGGTTTCCTGCCAATTTAAGATATTGTATTTTGCAGCTAGTGTGCAAACCTGAAAAATCATGCCAATCATGTTTGCACAGTGCTAAACAGAGAGCAGCAATGCCAAACAGAGAGAATGGCAGTTTATGAACTAGGAAGAGCAATGTGACAGTTGCCATTAGTTTTTGTTTTAGATGCTTCTGTAACTGTTAGTTGATTTAACTGTGCAGACATGTACTAGAGTTTAAAGTTTAATGCCTGACACATTTTTCTGTCTTTACACACTGATGAAAGTAATTTGTACAATGTGGTATACAAACCTATGTAAAATAGACAAAACATATTCTTCCACAAAGATGCTTTTTCATCCTTACCACAGAAAAATGCTTCTTAGACATGCTTATTCATTATATATACACATGATACAGTGAGGGGTTAACCATATATGTGTGTAACCTGACAAAGTCCTGATTTATGCATTCATGTGTGTAAGATTGTCATTGAAGTATGAAATCCATCCAAGACCAGAAGAGAGAATTATAATTACAGAAATATAATTGTGAGTATACCCTCAGTCACTCATATAATTAATGAGTTCCAGTGCTATAAATAGTTTATTATTTATAATTATGTTTACATTGTTCTTTCTTTTTTTTAATTGAGTAGATAAGCATTAATAAAATTGGTAGTATTCTAGGTTAGAACTCTGGATCACCTGTATTGTGAGCATTACTTTATACCAGTTGCCACAGGGAAGGTTAGGGTACAAGTGTATTTTTTAAAGTCATTACTGTGCACAGTTGGCATTGCATCTCAGACCTTGTTTGTCAGACCTGTTAGTTATACATACGGTATATATTAAAAAGTTGAGTGTTTAACCATGTATGTGTGTGACATGAAAGTTAAGGAATGAAATGTTTAATTGTAGAACCATAACTCTACTGATACACAAGTTACATATTTAATATATATATATAGATATCTTTTGTATCCTCTACTGCTATAGATATTTTTTCTGTCTAATTATTTTTCAAATGTTAATTTTTATATAAAGTAAACTGGAACAGCAATAATAAAACTTTGGAGTTTGTTGTATTAGAACCCAAGGTCACCTGCATTATAACCCTTAACTTAAACCTGCTGCCACAGGATCAAATAGGCAGCAGCTGTATATATTCAGATTTATTACTATGTGTGCATGTGCTGACTGCTGTGCAATGCCACTTAGCGTGTTTGCATGTTGGCAAACTACATTTGATGGAATGTATCCATTTTGAAATTGACAGGTGTCTCCTTGGTGTCTGCAGGTGTTCTGGACGAGCAGGTGTTGTTGATCATCACCCAATGCTGCTTAGCAAGTTTGAGTGATGGAAACCAAAAGAGGTAACAATGTATCCTTTTTGAAATTGATAATATCTGCTTCTTGTCTGAGCTATTAGAACATGTTTGCACTAAGGTAAGTGACACTCAAATGTGACAAGCAAAACTAAATATGCATTATTCTTGTAACAAGTATTTTACTGCGGTGGTGGTGCTGTGGTAGCATTGTCGCCTCACAGTAAGGGGTTGTCTTGTTCGATTCTCCGCTACAGCGTCTTCTGTGTGGAGCCATGCGTGAATGGGCGTACCTTTGTTGAAGGTTGTGCTTCAGAGCTGGCAACTTGGCACATAAAAATCTACTGCCAATCATTAACGGACCGGAGTTCCGCTGTGGCGACCCCTAACTGGGAAAAGCCGAAAGACACAACAACTTGCAACAAGTATTTATTAGGTATCAGCACTGAAAGATAAATGTGGGACTTGAACCATGATCTAAAGATATTGTATACTTTGCACTTGATCATGTTTACCAGGTATGCTCCACACACATTTGATTCACATCTGTAATTTATGCAGTCTTTATCATAAAAGTAACTTAACATTAAATGTAATGTAATGTATTTATCTGTTTTACCATGTTTGCACTAAGCTGCGTGCCATGCAAATATTAATGTTATATAAAAAAAAGAAAAACATTACAAAATACATTTTAACACACATTATAGATTTCTACACAACTCTGAATTTGAACTGTCAGACTACTGATCCTACAAAACCACAGTAGGGATATCTTATCTCTCTTTGGCACAGAAACAGCTTTGCAGCAGGAATGAAAATCATTGTGCTTATAAGCAAGTCCCATTTCCACTGCAGTATTATACAGACATATAACACTTGCACACTCTCATTTGTCTGTGCATGTGTTGCTTACATATGTAGTACAATGAATACATACATGCATACAAATATTTCAACATGGGCATTAATTCCCTTCTACCTTGCCAATATACCAAAGCACTTGTTTCCATAATAAGTGTCCAGGCTGTTTTTATAAATATCTATATTGCTTTAATGTAATTTGGTAGTCTGTTCCATGCAACAGCTACTCTGTCAGAGAACGAATTAGTACACTCCTCATTCCTATAGAATCTTCTACATAGGTTATTTGATGATTCTGTAGTACTTTTTGATAACCCTAAACATTCCCAGAGGTAGTTGTCTCTAAATGACCTATATACCTGAATAAGATCTCCTCTTAGATATCTGTAAGAGACACTGTGCAAGTTCAGATATTTTAGTCTTTCGTAATAACTTACATTTTCACATCCATGGATGCCCTTGGTATATTTCTGCTGTACTCTTCCCAGTCTTACTCATGCTTGTTTTCTTATAGGGTTTCCATATTGTTATTCCATACTCAAGTTTGGGTCTACTGTAACTAACACACAATGACTTCATCATTTTTGATTTCCTAGGCTTTATAAATCTTTTATACAACCTATAGTTCTATAACTAGCATTAACCAATTATTTGATAAGATTAGAAAAACTCATAGCTAAATCTACTCATATACCCAGGTCCTTAGATGAGTCTACACTTTCAATCACTGTGTGCTGTATTAAATATTCACGTTTCATTTTATGTCTCCCAAATCTCATATGCTTAGTTTTTGATGTATTTATCAGCATATTATTCTCTTGTGCCCAGATGGTCAATTTAGTCAAGTTATTTTGCAGGCATGCCTTGTTAGTAATACATATAGTCAGTTTACCCAATTTCTGGTTGTCTGCATATAGACTATAGAACACCTCAGATGAAAAGCGTAGGTCTTAAAGATACAATCCAAACAAGTAAAGGCCTAGGACAGAGCTATGTAGGACCCCCTGACTGTAACCAAGGATTTTACCTGTCCAGTTGCTGTATGATACTTGCAATGCCCTATTTGTAAGCCATGCAGCTATCCATCTTACCAAGAGTACGTCAATACCTAGTTGTACTAATTAAATTGATCAGTGTTTTGTGTATGACCCTGTCAAATGCTGAAGTTAAATCTATATAAATTACCTCACAACACATTTTTCATTCATAGCTGTTATTATATTGTTATAGAACATCATGTTACTGGTGATAATGGATCTATTTTCAACATATGCATGCTGATATATGGTTTCAAGTCCCAACCTATCCAGTTCTGACAATAACATATCCAATATTACCTTCTCCATTATTTTTCAACAACATGAAGGTAGACTTAAGGTCTATATGAATTTGGGGTTGTCCTACTCTTCTTTCCCTTAAATACAGGTTTAATAAGCATATATCTCCAATCTTGAGGAATCTCCCCATATTTATATGGGGTGTATATTAAAACCCAGAAAGGACTAAATAGCGAATTTATGTACATCGACACATAAAGGTTGATGTACATACAGAGTGAAACACCTAAAAGGGCGAAAACCTGAATGCAGAATGTGTTTCATCATCAGAATGCACCACACAGGTAAGTAAAATTTAAACTAAAATATTAAATTGCCCCCTGCACCCCCCACAACCCCCTACTTAAATATACCAACTCCGAGACCGCACTATGGTGGGAAAAAGGATATATTTCCTTATCCCCACTACCATGCTGCTGGCTAAGAAACACGTTCAGCATTCCGGTTTTCGCCCTTTAGGTGTTTCGCTGTCTATGTACAGCGACCTTAATGTGTCAATGTACATGCATTCACACTTCTGATCTTTCAGTCTAGCAATATAGACCCATTTATATGACCTAGTGAATAATAAATATAATGGTACCATAAGTTCTTGCTGAAGTATTCTTAGGTCATTGTTACTAATTCCATCTCTTCCATGTGCTTTGTTTCGATTCAGTTTGACACTTCTTTTACAATATAATCTAATTTGATTCCAGAATCTGGGGTTACCTGGATGTCACTAGGACAACTTATTACCCCTTTTATGGAGCCAAACTGTTTTGCATAACATTTTGCAAATATATCTATAATCTGTTGTATCTGAGAATACATTTTAGAATCTGCACACAGTCTTCAGTTAGTGTGTCTTTATGCCTTCCACATCTTATGTAGTTATAAAAAGTTTTCCTATTATGCTCAGTGTTTTTATATAAATTTTCTTCAAATTTTCTTGATCTTGTCTCACACTGTGCTTAATCTGCTTATTTCAGTTTTCAAACTTTAAGTTTGACCTCTCTTCCATTTCTTTTGTTTTTTGTCTCTCACCTTAATCAGATATCTTGGTTGTATGAAACTATATCCCACTGATGTTGTATGCCTAGATCCTGATGTCAAACATTTTATTGATTTTTTGCACTCAAACAATTTCATTTTCAAAGCTTTCCATATTCCATCTGCAGTTTTTCCACTGAACACCTCATTCCAGTTAGTTTAATGAATGATCACACAACCATTTATGAGTATTGTTTGCACCAGTGGAGCTCTGTTTTCTTTTTATCTAGTGTTCATTCTTCTCTTGTGTATGCTGTACTCTCAGACATGCAGTCTATAGGGCATTTTGTATCACTGTCCTTAAAATGTATGATCATATTTCATGACAGTAAAATATGGTTTAGATATTAGCACACAGAAATTGAGAACTGTGTGCTCTTCACTTTCATTTCAAAGCTCGCTACAATTACTTTTGCACTTTGTAAGTGTATCCTGATTAACACACCTATTCCAGGTAGGGAGTCTGAATTATTTCTGTACATTCCTTCTCCCTCCCACTAATCATTCACAGTTGTAATCCATTAGCAACAAACACTGAGGTGGTGCCTACACTATGTTTACACCTGCTACAGGAAGCCAAATGTTTGGGACTCAGCATTTCTGACAAGTTCACACCTCATTTGCATCTTCAACATGTTCAGAGGTCCAAATCTACACTATAAGAAGGTAACCATGTAGCTATGGAACTTGAAGGTGAGGGGATTTGTAAGAAATATTTGTATTTTTCAAGTACATGCTTGATTTGTTGACATATTACATAAGAAAACTTTTATACATATGCATTAGGAGATTAAACTGTTATGGGTATGTGTATGTTCACTCTTGGCATAGGCATTTTTGGCATGCATTGGCATTCACTGATAGCCTTATTAACTGTCATTACAAACATTATTGTTAAAACAGGTTACCTTACAGTTTTCTATCTTATTCCATGGAAATATAAATTACTAGATTGGCAATGACATAGGGTATTATGCTTCTAAGATGGCCCAGAGACACTGTGAGGTGAGTGCTGGCCACAGTGAGAGGTGACCAGCAATTGTATACAATTAACCTTTGTGTTGTAAATATGTACACATTTTGTGAGAATTGTGTGGAAAGCATCTATCACAAAAAATGGAAGTCTATTAATATATTTGCAAATGTTTTCTCTATATTACGGGAGATTTTGGTGTTCGAAGAATGGTGACATTTAAGAAAGTAATGGAGTTTAGGTGATACAGCCAGATGTGTAGCATTTGCATTCACTTTGCTTTAAATGGAAAGACTTTGAACTGTAGTTTAAACATGCAATAGGTGGATAGTTTCTTATGTCATGGTAGGTGAGCATACCATGATTTCTGTCCAGAAAAGAGAAAATGTGATCAGTGTAGTGTTCTAGTAGTTTGATGTATTGGAAGAAAAAAGTATCACACTGGACACAAAAAATGTAGGTTTCAGGTTAGCGCTTTCGTTTATATAATATACATAAACTTCTTCAGACAAAACTACATGGGAAATCAACATTTAAATACACAATTAAGGAATGACATAATTTCCTATCAAAGAAAAAAACTTCACAATAAAAGTCTCATTATCCACCAAAATAATAGACATGCCTCAAAAATAAATACATCTCCAACTACAAAATAAATTACATAAATCTAAAACATCAACATTTTCTTAACAAAGCAGATGCTTAAGAAAAATAATAAATAGATGCAAAAATAAGCAAGATTAATGTTCAAAAAGCAATATAATCTAGAACATTAAAAAAGTTTTTATAAACACACAATAATCACTATCTACGTAAAGCCTTCATTTTCAAAATACTCATAATGGAAATGGTGTTGTTTAGTCCTGGCAAAGCTGAAGCATTCAATTTGAATTGCCATAAGAGTTCTTTTTCCTCAAGTTGTAAGGAAGCCAGACCACCTCTATTGTTTTCGGCAACTTTATCAATAATCAAAAAACAAAATTCATGTGAAGGAAAAGATAAAATATGCCTAGCTAAAGCATTTGTAATATTTGCTTTAGTAATAGCATAATAATGCTCATAAATTCAGTTTTTAAAAGCCCTATCAGTTTTGGCAACATAGAATGAAGGCAGTTTCGGCATAATGCCAAATAAACCACCCCTCTTGTGTTACAATTATATTTGTCCAATAAGTAATATTTTTTATCATTTATCATAAACATATTGGATACCAGTATGTACTTACACCAATGGCAGGATCCACATTTAAACATACCGCAATACGGGCGGTGACATTTATAATTAGCTGTTTCAAGAAAAGCCTTAAGATTCCTACCTTTTCTAAAAGTTACAAGGGGTTGTTCTATGACATATTTACTCAATGCACTATCCTCTACTAAGAAATACCAATTCTTACAAATAATGGCTTTCAACAAGGGTGCATCTTTGGAAAAAGTGGTAATAAAATTCAAGCTAACAAAATCCTTGCTATCATAATCAAGCTGCTGTACTGAAGGAATCAGTAAGCTAGATGGATTAACAGTGTCATTGGGGCACTCAACATATTCGTTCTCAGATGAATTTTTATGACTGAGAATTGGTTTAAAATAACCTTGTGCTCTTTTAGATGAAACTTCAAAAATAAGTTCCTCTAACAAGTTGACAGGGTAACCTCATTTCATAAACATATTTCTTAACAAGCTACACTCATCCAAGAAGTCTTCCTCCAGTGTTACCATCCTAGCCGCTCTTACTAGCTGTCCATTAACAACGCCCTTCTTCTGATGAAAGGGGTGGCAGCTGGAAAAATGGAGGAATGCATTTGAATAAGTGGGTTTACGAAAGATCTTAGATGTAAATGCATTGAATACACAATTCTTAGCTAAATTTACATCTAAAAATGAAATCCCATCCTCTTGAAAATCCCATGTAAAATTCAAGAAGTTGGTAAAACTAGTCACCCTTTCGATAAAAGATTCTGCGGAACATCTATCACCCTTCCAAAGGATAAAAATGTCGTCCAAGTAACGGGTGTACCAGGCAGCCCTACCCTGGAACATATGGTCTTTAAATAGTAAATTCCTTTCCCAAAATGCCATTACTGTGTTGGCAAAAGTTGCACCACAAGGGGACCCCATGGCTACACCCATTTGTTGTAAATAGAAATCAGACTCAAATATAAAATAATTATTGGCTAAGACTAATTCCAATAAATATATGACCAAATCAATTTGATCTCCATCCATCTTCTGATCTAACAAAAAATCCCTGACCCATTCACATCCTAGGTCCTGTGGTATACAAGTGTACATATCGCATACATCGATGGTAAGAAAGTTTAAATCTCCATCAAAAGAAAACCTACTTAAGGAATCCAAAAAAGCCCAGGAATCCTTGCAAATTTGTTTTTGGTTTTTTAGAAAGTATTTTAGTTTACAGTCAACGAATCTGGCACAACCATAAGTGATGGACTGCCTGCCATCAATTATGGGGTGAAAAGGGGGTTTATTCAAGTTCTTATGTACTTTAGGCAGCCCAAATAGTGTAGGAATAATTGGATGTGTCATATTAAGAAAGATAAATAAATCAATGTCTATACAGCCTTCAATAAATAAGTCATTAATAAAACCCTTAACTTTACGATAGGCCCCATTGATTTCATTGAGGGAGACCTTCAAATAGGCTGCACTATTCAATAAACCTAACATATCAGTAGTGTAATCAGCTTGGTTCATAAAAAACAATCCACCCCCTTTATCTGGTTTACAGACTCAGATGTTAGCAAACTTTAAACTGTTCAAAGCATCTTTCTCACTGATAGTAAGATTTCCATCCATATAATTAGATGGGTGCCGTGCATTTAACAAACTTCTAAAGTCATTCTCACATATTTTTTCAAATAGTGAAATAGAGGGATGTAAGGGCGGATTAAAAATACTAGCCACTTTAAAATCCCTTGTAAGTCTGGAAGTATTACCAAGCAACACATTCAAGTTCAATTTCCTAGTAAAGAACTTTAAATCAATCAAAGATCTAGCAATATCACTCCCGAAAGTAGGAACAAAAGAAAGTCGTTTAGCAAGAATATCAACAAGCAATGGGTCAGGTTCAAAAGACGAATAATTAAAGATTTTAAAGTCTTTTGTGGTATTTGTTGTAATAGTCACACAATCTACTGCTTTCGCAATACCAATGAAAGGGTCAGGCCCAACAACTAGAGGGGTTACCTCTTTTTCCTGTTCTGAAATTTCTTTTTCCTTTGGTTCTGAAATCGAGGGGTACATTGTTGCCCCACGTTGTTCACATTCCTCTGGTTCTGAAAACCCTGCTGTTGATTGGAATTAGAGCTAGAATTACTGTTGCCATTCCTATTCGCAAGCCTTTCACTTCTTCTGACGGGAGAAACAACATTTCTATTAATATTGACACCACCATTATGCTCAACACAGTTATTATCCGGTTCAGAATGAAAGTCATCTCCAGAGGCATCAATAACCACACTAGAGCTGTTATTCACATTAACCACAGGGTTAGAAGAAGGTAAGGGATAAGCCAGCCCCTTATCATATGCTAACGAATCCCTATTCAGTTTCTTTATTTTATTCTCTCTGATTTTATTTAATGCACTATCAATGCTAGAGAAAATACATAGAAAATCAAATTTATATCTTAGAAAGTCCCTATCAGACCTGATTCCATTGTCCAAAACTGTCAGTTCATTTTGTAGGCAGTCTATCTGCTTAGAATAGTTCTTAATCAAGCATTCAATGAATTCAAGGCCCTGTTTATCAAATAAGTTCAAAAGTTCTTTGTGAAAAGTAGAATTTAGGATGATACCAGTGGGAAAACGCCATTGCCGAAGTCCTTTCGGGACTTGCTTCCTTTTCATACATTCAGTCAGATACTGAATTTCAGTTTGAAGCTTTTTTAGTTTAAATAACTTCATATCAAAGATCTTTAAATTATTAATCAGGGTATTCTCATTAACACAAGAATGCCCTGCTTGTGTTTCTACTGTAGTCTTATTTAGAAAGCTTGTAGGTTCTTTAAGCCAATCATTCAAGGAAGGCAAAACCGAAAAAGTACTTACAGGATTGTCGCGTTCATTGTTCAACGCCAAATTAACATTCGCAGCATTATCACATGAAGTCCGGATGCCAGAACAAGGCAATAAGGTAGAATTGGAGGTGTTTCAAGCTAAAAGTCCCCGATCCTGCGATCCTAGGGCAACCCTTGAAGTACCAGCCACCGGCTATGATGGTAAATCCCTTGGAGAGCCGTTACTCGCACTTCCGGGTTCATGAGGCAAAACTCCTGCAACTTGACTTGCCAAGGAGTCAACGCGTTGAGTCAACAGTTCTATCAACACTGTAAGCTTCCCATAACTAACAGATTCACCAGGTTCAGAGTTAGATGAATGAGAGTTAATACTGGAAGGTGAACCTGCAGTTTCAAATAACGGTTGTGACCCAGTAGCAATACAATTCTCCATAAAGACCACAAACAAATGAGTGCAAAGCAAAAACTGAATAAAAAATAAAAGGAAGAAAAAAGTATCACACTGGACACAAAAAATGTAGGTTTCAGGTTAGCGCTTTCGTTTATATAATATACATAAACTTCTTCAGACAAAACTACATGGGAAATCAACATTTAAATACACAATTAAGGAATGACATAATTTCCTATCAAAGAAAAAAACTTCAGAATAAAAGTCTCATTATCCACCAAAATAATAGACATGCCTCAATAAGCAAGATTAGCTAGGCATATTTATCTTTTCCTTCACATGAATTTTGTTTTTTGATTATTGATAAAGTTGCCGAAAACAATAGAGGTGGTCTGGCTTCCTTACAACTTGAGGAAAAAGAACTCTTATGGCAACTCAAATTGAATGCTTCAGCTTTGCCAGGACTAAACGACACAATTTCCATTATGAGTATTTTGAAAATGAAGGCTTTACGTAGATAGTGATTATTGTGTGTTTATAAAAACTTTTTTAATGTTCTAGATTATATTGCTTTTTGAACTTTAATCTTGCTTATTTTTGTATCTATTTATTATTTTTTCTTAAGCATCTGCTTTGTTAAGAAAATGTTGATGTTTTAGTTTTATGTAATTTACTTTGTAGTAGGAGATGTATTTATTTTTGAGGCATGTCTATTATTTTGGTGGATAATGAGTCTTTTATTGTGAAGTTTTTTTCTTTGATAGGAAATTATGTCATTCCTTAATTGTGTATTTAAATGTTGATTTCCCATGTAGTTTTGTCTGAAGAAGTTTATGTATATTATATAAACGAAAGCGCTAACCTGAAACCTACATTTTTTGTGTCCAGTGTGATACTTTTTTCTTCCTTTTATTTTTTATTCAGTTTTTGCTTTGCACTCGTTTGTTTGTGGTCTTTATGGAGAATTGTATTGCTACTGGGTCACAACCGTTATTTGAAACTGCAGGTTCACCTTCCAGTATTAACTCTCATTCATCTAACTCTGAACCTGGTGAATCTGTTGGTTATGGGAAGCTTACAGCGTTGATAGAACTGTTGACTCAACGCGTTGACTCCTTGGCAAGTCAAGTTGCAGGAGTTTTGCCTCGTGAACCCGGAAGTGCGAGTAACGGCTCTCCAAGGGATTTACCATCACAGCCGGTGGCTGGTACTTCAAGGGTTGCCCTAGGATCGCAGGATCGGGGACTTTTAGCTTCAAACACCTCCAATTCTACCTTATTGCCTTGTTCTGGCATCCGGACTTCATGTGATAATGCTGCGAACGTTAATTTTGCGTTGAACAATGAACGCGACAATCCTGTAAGTACTTTTTCGGTTTTGCCTTCCTTGAATGATTGGCTTAAAGAACCAACAAGCTTTCTAAATAAGACTACAGCAGAAACACAAGCAGGGCATTCTTGTGTTAATGAGAATACCCTGATTAATAATTTAAAGATCTTTGATATGAAGTTATTTAAACTAAAAAAGCTTCAAATTGAAATTCAGTATCTGACTGAATGTATGAAAAGGAAGCAAGTCCCAAAAGGACTTCGGCAGTGGCGTTTTCCCACTGGTATCATCCTAAATTCTACTTTTCACAAAGAACTTTTGAACTTATTTGATAAACAGGGCCTTGAATTCATTGAATGCTTGATTAAGAACTATTCTAAGCAGATAGACTGCCTACAAAATGAATTGACAGTTTTGGACAATGGAATCAGGTCTGATAGGGACTTTCTAAGATATAAATTTGATTTTCTAAGTATTTTCTCTAGCATTGATAGTGCATTAAATAAAATCAGAGAGAATAAAATAAAGAAACTGAATAAGGATTCGCTAGCATATGATAAGGGGCTGGCTTATCCCTTACCTTCTTCTAACCCTGTGGTTAATGTGAATAACAGCTCTAGTGTGGTTATTGATGCCTCTGGAGATGACTTTCATTCTGAACCGGATAATAACTGCGTTGAGCATAATGGTGGTGTCAATATTAATAGAAATGTTGTTTCTCTGGTCAGTAGAAGTGAAAGGCTTGCGAATAGGAAAGGCAACAGTAATTCTAGCTCTAATTCCAATCAACAGCAGGGTTTTCAGAACCAGAGGAATGTGAACAACGTGGGGCAACAACGTGCCCCTCAATTTCAGAACCAAAGGAAAAAGAAATTTCAGAACAGGAAAAAAAGGTAACCCCTCTAGTTGTTGGGCCTGACCCTTTCATTGGTATTGCGAACGCAGTAGATTGTGTGACTATTACAACAAATACCACAAAGGACTTTAAAATCTTTAATTATTCCTCTTTTGAACCTGACCCATTGCTTGTTGATATTCTTGCTAAAGGACTTTCTTTTGTTCCTACTTTCAGGAGCGATATTGCTAGATCTTTGATTGATTTAAAGTTCTTTACTAGGAAATTGAACTTGAATGTGTTGATTGGTAATACTTCCAGCCTTACGAGGGATTTTAAAGTGGCTAGTATTTTTAATCCGCCCTTACATCCCTCTATTTCACTATTTGAAAAAATATGTGAGAATGACTTTAGAAGTTTGTTAAATGCACGGCACCCATTTAATTATTTGGATGGAAATCTTACTATCAGTGAGAAAGATGCTTTGAACAGTTTAAAGTTTGCTAACATCCGAGTCTGTAAACCAGATAAAGGGGGTGGATTGTTTTTTATGGACCAAGCTGATTACACTACTGATATGTTAGGTTTATTGAATAGTGCAGCCTATTTGAAGGTCTCCCTCAATGAAATCAATGGG
The DNA here is from genome assembly GCF_019279795.1 of Protopterus annectens. Classification (NCBI taxonomy): domain Eukaryota; kingdom Metazoa; phylum Chordata; order Ceratodontiformes; family Protopteridae; genus Protopterus; species Protopterus annectens. The sequence continues at coordinate 254,505,383 of NC_056734.1, forward strand.
GCCTATCGTAAAGTTAAGGATTTTATTAATGACTTATTTATTGAAGGCCGTATAGACATTGATTTATTTATCTTTCTTAATATGACACATTCAATTATTCCTACACTATTTGGGCTGCCTAAAGTACATAATAACTTGAATAAACCCCCTTTTCACCCCATAATTGATGGCAGGCAGTCCATCACTTATGGTTGTGCCAGGTTCGTTGACTGTAAACTAAAAGACTTTCTAAAAAAACAAAAACAAATTTGCAAGGATTCCTGGGCTTTTTTGGATTCTTTAAGTAGGTTTTCTTTTGATGGAGATTTAAACTTTCTTACCATCGATGTATGCGATCTGTACACTTGTATACCACAGGACCTAGGATGTGAATGGGTCAGGGATTTTTTGTTAGATCAGAAGATGGATGGAGATCAAATTGATTTGGTCATATATTTATTGGAATTAGTCTTAGCCAATAATTATTTTATATTTGAGTCTGATTTCTATTTACAACAAACGGGTGTAGCCATGGGGTCCCCTTGTGGTGCAACTTTTGCCAACACAGTAATGGCATTTTGGGAAAGGAATTTCCTATTTAAAGACCCCATGTTCCAGGGTAGGGCTGCCTGGTACACCCATTACTTGGACGACATTTTTATCCTTTGGAAGGGTGATAGATGTTCCGCAGAATCTTTTATCGAAAGGGTGACTAGTTTTACCAACTTCTTGAATTTTACATGGGATTTTCAAGAGGATGGGATTTCATTTTTAGATGTAAATTTAGCTAAGAATTGTGTATTACATGCATTTACATCTAAGATCTTTCATAAACCCACTTATTCAAATGCATTCCTCCATTTTTCCAGCTGCCACACCTTTCATCAGAAGAAGGGCGTTGTTAAGGGACAACTAGTAAGAGCGGCTAGGATGGTAACACTGGAGGAAGACTTCTTGGATGAGTGTAGCTTGTTAAGAAATATGTTTATGAAACGAGGTTACCCTGTCAACTTGTTAGAGGAACTTACTTTTGAAGTTTCTATCTAAAAGAGCACAAGGTTATTTTAAACCAATTCTCAGTCTTAAAAATTCATCTGAGAACGAATATGTTGAGTGCCCCAATGACACTGTTAATCCATCTAGCTTATTGATTCCTTCAGTACAGCAGCTTGATTATGATAGCAAGGATTTTGTTAGCTTGAATTTTATTACCACTTTTTCCAAAGATGCACCCTTGTTGAAAGCCATTATTTGTAAGAATTGGTATTTCTTAGTAGAGGATAGTGCATTGAGTAAATATGTGGGAGAACAACCCCTTGTAACTTTTAGAAAGGGTAGGAATCTTAAGGCTTTTCTTGAAACAGCTAATTATAAATGTCACCGCCCGTATTGCGGTATGTTTAAATGTGGATCCTGCCATTGGTGTAAGTACATACTGGTATCCAATATGTTTATGATAAATGATAAAAAATATTACTTATTGGACAAATATAATTGTAACACAAGAGGGGTGGTTTATTTGGCATTATACCGAAACTGCCTTCATTCTATGTTGGCAAAACCGATAGGGTTTTTAAAAAACAAATTTATGAGCATTATTATGCTATTACTAAAGCAAATATTATAAATGCTTTAGCTAGGCATATTTTATCTTTTCCTTCACATGAATTTTGTTTTTTGATTATTGATAAAGTTGCCAAAAACAATAGAGGTGGTCCGGCTTCCTTACAACTTGAGGAAAAATAACTCTTATGGCAACTCAAATTGAATGCTTCAGCTTTGCCAGGACTAAACGACACTATTTCCATTATGAGCATTTTGAAAATTAAGGCTTTACGTAGATAGTGATTATTGTGTGTTTATAAAAACTTTTTTAATGTTCTAGATTATATTGCTTTTTGAACATTAATCTTGCTTATTTTCGTATCTATTTATTATTTTTCTTAAGCATCCGCTTTGTTAAGAAAATGTTGATGTTTTAGATTTATGTAATTTATTTTGTAGTTGGAGATGTATTTATTTTTGAGGCATGTCTATTATTTTGGTGGATAATGAGACTTTTATTGTGAAGTTTTTTTCTTTGATAGGAAATGATGTAATTTCTTAATTGTGTATTTAAATGTTGATTTCCCATGTAGTTTTGTCTGAAGAAGTTTATGTATATTATATAAACGAAAGCGCTAACCTGAAACCTACATTTTTTGTGTCCAGTGTGATACTTTTTTCTTCCTTTTATTTTTTATTCAGTTTTTGCTTTGCACTCGTTAGTTTGATGTATTGGGCTTGAATAAGAGAAGATATTGGGAATGTATTTGGTGAAAAGTGGTATAACTTAAATAGTTATTATCTGAGTCAAAGATCAACTTTTTGCTTTATGAGAAGCAAGTCAGCTTTCTTGTGGGAAAGACAGCGATGTTCTTGTCTTGGTGGTTGGGAGTTGGCAATGAAGCAAATTTCCCTCCCAATGCTCACTTAATATTCAGAATTTACCATTTTAGGGGCTTTCTATTCTTGCTTGACAGAGTATGTTAAGAATTCTGGCAGCATATGTTCCATACTTCCTAACTTCACTCCATTAGAATATACACTATCAATTAGTGATTCCTCCTCTTCAGCTGCCAGGTTTGCAACATTTTCTATTCTATGTTTTTTTAATGTTTTCATGGTGTGATAAGTTTTCTACTCCCTGTTTTTGCACCACTTACATTTATTGAGTCCACCCCTGCATGCTGCTGTACCACAACAGACTACAATATTTAAGAATCTAAGTTCCTCCCTCCTATAGGTTTTATTCTTGCATCCCCCACTCTAATAGGGATATTCTTCAAGCAGTGTAGTTTTTTTTCTATCCCTGGGTCTCTTTTCAAATGTTTGTACTTACATTTTTAAATTATGCATTGATCTTTGTTGGATTTATACATTGCAATGAGTGTGTCTGGTGATTGCCCTGATCTTTTTTTTTTCAAAGTTGGGCAGAGGCACATATATAGATTTGTTTATTTGACAGTTTCCCCTCACTATACTAATAGGGTGGTCTACAAAAACAACTACATTCTTCCTATTGTTTCCAATAATTTTTAAACAGGTGAAAATGTTTCTGTATTATTATGTCAGGTGTTAAACTGGGAATGATAGCAACAGGATTAATTACCTTCTGTAGCACCATTCATATTTCTTAGTATTGTTTCTTATCAACAGGAATGCATACCACTCATACTGCTTTGTTAGAAATAGTTAACTTCTTAAGTATGTATGAATTGTTTTTTATAGGTGTTAACATACTGCCTGAGTCTAACAGTCTTTGCAGTTCTCTACCATCAATTAAGACATTACAGTTACTTAATATTGCAGACAGATAATAACAGAATGTAGTTTCAACTATCCTAGCAGATACTTTATCATATTCTATAGGCGTCAAATCAAAACAATAGTATTATTTTCAGTTGTAGTAACTTTCAAATGTGCAACAAAACTTACCCCTCTTACCTTTTTCCACATTTAAAGCAGATGCCCACATTAACTTTTGTTTGTTACTGACTTTTCTACAGGTGTTGCTACAAGTTTAGACTACTTCATTCTATATATACTTGTAGGGTATAGAAATATGTTTTTCTAGAGCAACAAAACATACAAAGTCTTTAGGTTCAATTTGAGATATCCATTTTCTTGAAGCAGTGGGAAAACTTTTTTTTAGTCAGTCAGTTTGTATCATTTCTGTCATTTTAGTTTTATCATGTTGACCTTCGGGCTGCAACCATAAAATAACGTACTTTAACTCAGATAATTGTAACTTTTCCATGTTGTCATGAGAAAATGTCGAGCTATGAAACTTTTGAGCTTGTGATTCTAAGGTAACCGCTCTCACAACTTAAGGCTTTTTGACTTTATTACAGTCGTGATAATCATTCCCCTCCATGCCCATGAAGACTATCAATTGTTGTCCAATTAATGTAGCTGACAGGATCTTGGCCCAGCTATTGCAACACCATCCCTCTTCATGGGCATACCACTTGAAGGTGGCAAGCTATACCTCATTTTTTTTTCCTTAGGTCAGTTGTTTTGACATCCCACTGTCCTTAGGGTGACCCCTCACATTGCTACCATGATCATCTCTTCTTAGATTCATAGATACGTACTACATTATTGCTCAGCCCTGCACTCACATGAAGTTTTTCATCCTTGTAATGTAAGTACAAATAACTCATAACTGGGCAGAGCATTTTCATAATACCCCTAGCCATAAGTAACAAGGGTGCTAAACCAGGGGTGAGCTTGTTGATTCCTATCCATTCATCCAGATTACATCTGACTAGAGTAAGGGAGGTACTTTGCTGTATTGGGAGAGAAAGACAATTCCAAAGAAGCTGTATTCTCTGTGATACACATCTATTCATCTAACATGTTCTATTTATGTTGCAGAAGAAATTAAGATCTCTTGAGTGGGAGTTTCATTCCTCCATGGAACTTGAGGAAATGCAGTAGATCAGAAGGGACAGAGACTGTTCAGGCTGTGTATTTGTGGCAGAGATCCCCCCTAAGTAGAGAATATGATGCAGAGAAGAATGGCAATGCTTGGAGATGGTCAGTCTAGTTTTTATGATTTAGAGTCTTGATTTCCTTGGTGACAAAGCATTGTGGTCATTCAAGTTGTGATAAGTGTTGAACCAGGTACATAATGAAGGAGGCATTATACTCAGTGACTGGCCTAATAAGTGCCCAGTACTACTGAACAATCATATCCCTGGACACAAATGCAATACCCTTATTAATCAGAGTGCAATCAAAAATACTTCCTTCCAGTAGTAGGTTCATGGTGATGAAAGCACAGTTTTTTTTTATCCACAAAGATTCTCAAATCCCTAACTACCGGATGAAGTTTCAAGGGAATGATGCCAGTGTGATAGCTACAGGGTATGCCATGCTTGCCAAAGGTGACTATGTTTTGGCATTTAGTATTAGTCCTTAGTTATGACACCAGTTATTTGTTTGAGAAAGGTCCTCTTACATAGTCTCTGTAAGGGGTATGACAGGTCCTGCTTCAGGCTAGTCAGTATGTTATCCATCCCCATTGATGCATTATTCTTGGCCTTGGAAAGTGCATAGGAGGATTATTCTTGGGAGCTTGGGGGGGCATAAACACAGTTAAGTAATCTTCGAGTGTAGCTGGAGAGAGAGAGGTGAAGTTAGAGATAAATGTATCTGCTACTAGACTGGCTATGTCCTCTGGGTCTGAGTATGTGATATCATTTACTATGAACTCTGTGCAGTAATGGAATTGTTTCTGAGGTATCTAACATAATTATTGAAGGTTTTATTTTTGTCTTTTGTCTGGGCTGCTATTTTACCTCATATCTAGCTTTGGCTGATTTGATAAGGGACTAAAGTTAATTGTTATGTTTGACAAGAGTGCTTCTGACATCTTGCTACTTGCATTTGTTATTGCAAACAATACGCTTTTTAGCTTTATTGTACAGCCTGTTTATGTTTGCTTACACCATAGGTATTTATTTCTTAAATTTGGCATTGTATTTACCTCAGAGCAGGACAGATACAGCTATGCAGCTTTTAACAAGAGGACAGAATTTGGAGGTAAAGGATTCTGCATATGCAGTGAGGTCATTTGGATGGAAGGGGATGTTGAATTTAACTTGGTCATCAGATGTCTCTCTCAAAGAATCACTCTTTCATGGAATTGATTTCTCGTAGATGTAAAGTGAGGTGGCTCCCTGACCCTCTTTAAGGACAACCTGTATGAATGGATGGGAAGGTATCAATTAACTTCTGGTCTGTTTTTTCAAATCCTCATTGAAAGGGGATGAAATTACATTGTAGTTATACATGTTGTACAGTACTGCCAAATTGAGAACGTAGTCGAGACCATACATTACGTCTGATCAATAGCCTAGTATGAACCCCTGAAACCATGAGCACATGTGAACAAAAAAGGGGGTTGGGGAATTCACAATACCCAGAAATCTCTCTCTATTTTTTGGAAGAATTGTATCATGTTGTCAATAATAGGTCTCGGGACTTTGGAAATAATACTTGATGTCATAATGCAAGGAAAAGTGCCAGGCTTTATAAAAACAGTGCTGCTTATTATATTCAAGTGTAGATAAGGCAGGTTGTTCCATACAAAACATAGCATTGTCATTTAAACTAAAATACACAACTGTTACATTTAGTTCAGTCTTTAATTTTTGGGAAACAATCTCTGGTAGTAGGTCTGCCAGGATTCCCGCTGTTATGATTATTTTCCAGCTTTTTTTCAAGACTGTTCTTCAGCTTAGTTAGCTCTCTCTCTTAGGGCTGTTCTTCTAAACACTAAGTACTGTTTATCATGGATAAGCCCTCTCTGCCTGGGATTGCATTAGCCCTTTTTTGTAGTATCTCCACATACTCATTAAACAAATGCAAATTACTAACGCAGGTAGGCTTCCCTCTACTCTTAGCTCACTCAAGCCTATAACAACTTTTTTGTATACTTTCAGATCATACCTTCTTATGGCATCTAGAACTTTTTTGGGTTTGGCTTCTTTAACTAGCTAATAGTAGGCAGTATTAGGAAGGGCAAGGAGTTATTATCATAATTATACTAAGATTTTCAGTGTTGGATATCCTGAAGTGGAGAAATTAATCTTTGCTGCTTACTATTCATATTTTCATATTTATGTTATATTTTTATTATTACTGAGAGAGTTACATTTTAGTGAGGTTTATGGTGCAAAACACCAATGTGAGAGACAGCACAATTTACTGCAAATGCTGGTTTATATGACACTGTATTGGAAATATTATTAGTTGTTGATTCATAAATATGAAAGTAAGCAATATTCCCATATATACTTAATACTTCAAAATCAGGCGACTTAAAAACTGTTGCATGACATTAGATGAAACCTTAGGTGTTGTTGAAGAAAATTGTGTTTGATATTTACACCGTAAGTTTCACATCTTGAGATACATCCAGTTTTATTTGTATTGTCAGTAATACAATTAAAGATATGTTTTCATATTTCTGTAACTGTCCCAGTAAACATATATGAATTTCTTGTTGTCATCTGTAAGCTTATGTTTGGTTAACAAAAATGTTCTAACAATATATGTTTAGGTTGCATCATTTTCAACATATGAAAATGTGTCAGAGAGATTAAAAAAATGTAACTGGGGGTTGTGTGCATTATATGCTACAGTATTTGTGGAAACACTGAATGCACTGACCATTATAACTGTAAAGAATACTTCTTACTAATAGCATTGCTATTTATACAGTAGATATAGCGTTTAGTAATCACAAAATATTTTCATTTGATTATCTTATGCTTTTAAGTTTATTTTTCAGAAAATGCTTTGAAATGCAAGATGTGTGTTGACTGCTAGAGATGTGACATTCTATACCACATAAGTGTTAATGATACAACTGACCAAAACATTGAAAACATTTAAAGAAAGCAACACACGATACATTTGTGAACCACAAACATTGTTTACACAACTATAAGCATATTTTGACAGGCTATATTAAGGTTGTCATAAGTGTTCACATTAAAATCAAATGTTTTATATAGTGATATCACATTGCTAAGTAACAGCGACTTTTTAGCCTTTAAAATTATGTTTATTTCTGTTTGGAAGAGTTTGTGTCTCTATCTAGTTTCTTCAACAGTCTACTACATGTGGAGAAATGTTACATTTTTCTCTATGATTGCAAAGAATTTGACACCTTCCTATTACACTTGATCTCACTTGTTCCTTGGTGGCAGCAGCAGGTTTTTACTACCTAGAGTTAGTGCTGAACAAATTGTTTGATCGTCTTGACTTTACAGCATCCATCTTGGTACAAGGATGGGGAATGCTGTCATTCCAGCACCCTGAGGAACTGGCTTCATTCACCCAGAAACTCAAACCACCTCCTTGTAAGAATAAGACCATGACTGATAATCAATATTTTTTTATCACAATTCTTCATATGTCAATGGTAAACAAGCTGTATTCTACATAACTGCAATGTATAGTTTTATTTTATTTACACCTGTTTAATGGTGTACAACACTGCTCAAGAATTTTAAATTGCAGGCCCAGCATGGGTTGCTGTTCCCCCTCCTGCTTTGTATTTCATTTTCATATCATACTTCAGTAGATTAAGTAGCCACCTCTGTATCTTGGAATTGTTTTTTTTTTTTTTTTTTTAAGATATTTTGAATTTACTTTGTAATGATTACTGGTCTTTTTGTTTTTGCATGTTTTAGCAAAGACATATTCATAGAATTGCTTATATCTATACACTGTTTTTAATAGTTCTGTTCTATGCAATCATTTTATTTTTATTATGTATTTATTATTTATACATTTATTGCATTTGTAAATCAACTTGACCAGTTGGCATCTGGTCTAGTCTCCTCTAAGATCACAACCTCCATTCCATTTTGACTAGCATCTATTTGTAACACAGCTGGCTTATTCACATCATAATAATGTAATGTTGGCTGATCTTTAACTAATTTGTTAAGCATTCAAAAGAATTTCTCATTCTTGAGATCACTTCCTTAACTGTAAGCATTGCTGTCTTTTAATTACATTATTCAGGTCTTGTTGATCCATACAAATATGCAACTTGTCTTTCTTCACAACCGTATGCAACTTCTTACTCATTCTGTTGGATCTAATTCCTTCTTAATGACACATAAAATATTTCCATTCCCTTAAATGCATATTTTTCTTTCTCAGAGAGCTACTGGTGCTTTCATGGAAGAAAATAATCACAGGTATTGCATCATTTTCCTCAATCTACAATATTTTTCAGGAAAACTTCCAAAGCCTGAAAATAAAGTAGTCAAATTATGCATTATACTATACCTTCAGCTCAGCATACTATCAGAGATGTTTTTGTAATTATATGGCCAACTCTGTACACCTGTTTTTTTTTTCTTAATTGCAAACACAGAGATAATATATTTAGAGATCATTTGTGTGAGGTACAACCCCCCACATGAGGGGATGTAGGAGCATAGCTCCTCTGAAAAGATGCATGCATTTTTTTCTCTACTGTACCTTTTCTTTGTGACAATCAGTAATGAATGTGTGAGAACAGGTTGGGAAGTCTAAGTAGACCTGAACATGATAACCGCTGGTGATATATGTACAAGCAAATGTCAAAAATCCTATTTTCTAACACAATGCATAAACACAGACACACACACACACACACACACACACACACACACACACACACACACACACACACATATATATATATATATATATATATATATATATATATATATATATATATATAAAATATGTATATTAAAATTTTTGCCTGGGCTTGTAGCTTCTACACTGATTCAAAGTTACTTTAACTGTGTAATCTGTTCTATATTTTCTGAAAGGGAGAATCATTTTTTAATCTATTTAAACTGTTTTTATCATGGTCTTAAGAATATGATATGTGATATTTTATATATATTTTTTTTTTGCTGGGTGGGTGATCTTAATCCCTTAAGTGTTGTACATCCTTGTAAGCATGCCTAGTTTAACAGTAAGTTTTGCATCTTCTTTTGCCTGATTGTTAGCAAAAGGCATCATAACTAATCAATGATAGGGACTAGTAATTGTTATATCATGTGCTGTGGCAAAAACTGCTGAGAATTTGCCTTCAACCTTGTAGATCTGCTGACCATCACACAATGAATGTTAGAGACAATACATGGAGGACAACAACAGTGTTATAGGTCAGTCAACAAAATTTTTTATCTCATCTTTTACAACTTCCATAGTTCACTATAACCCTGATGTCATATTCAACTGTCTGTGAGGTATGTTGAGTGTTGTGATTCAGTATTTACTTATATCTGTTGCGCAACACTCAGCTCACTAATCATTTTCCAATAATGTTATCTCACACTCTTCAGATGTGTATTTTCTTAATAATGCTATAACATTTTTTTGTGTAGCAGCATTAGATAATATATGTATAACGTGACTGTAACTTAAGTACAGAAATTTTCCAGTCCCACTTGATATACATTAAAGCAGTGTAGACAATGATGCCTTAATGCACAGACATGTTGTGATTAATTCTCCTTAGATATGACGCTTTCATAGGTGTTCTTGTACTCACTTTAACCACAGCCATTATTCATTCACAGATGTATTTGCTGATGAACTTTCTCCATATGAGTGGTTTCTGGCAACAGTTCCTTCACAGTACATGTTTAATGACATGCCCCACATCTACCATGTGCCTACAGCTCACCTGTTATGGCTTCCACAGCTGCTCCAGTTTATGCATTATAATAAGTTAATTGGTGTTCCACCTGACATTTGTATTACTGCAGCATATTTATGAAGACTGCAGACATTAACGATTGCGCTTTTCTGTGACTCATTTCCTACCCTTCACAACACGCATGCTGCTGTCACAGCTGTTATTGTATCTGCATTCTCACGTAGTAGGAGGAGTATGTACAACTTTTCTGTAGGTGTGTGCATTTACCCAGACATTTATGTGTATTTGTCCAGTATTCCTGAACTGGAAGTTTAAGAAATGTGCCCGTGTGAAGTTCAAAACCTCTTACTTGCCCACATTTTCCTACAACACTTTTTTTCCTCCTTAACAGTTAATGAGAATAACAATGCCAGTGATGTTAAACGTGTCCACTCAGTGCAATGTACAACAGTATATACCTTCATTGTCCAATTGCTGCTAGGCTTTTCTCTGCTCAGGTATTCCTGATTTGCCCATCTGATATTGTGATGTGTGTGTGTGTGTGTGTGTGTGTGTGTGTGTGTGTGTGTGTGTGTGTGTGTGTGTGTGTGTGTGTGTGTGTGTCTGTATCTGTGTACACTCATTTCTGAATCTCTGGTTTATTTTGCATACACTTTTGTTTATATCATGCATACACACATAGGATGGGCACTTCCTTACCTCAATGTGGCCATGAGGTTGTACTGTGGGCACAAGGTGAGGCTACTCATTATGTCGTGTGCCTTAGCATCTTGCATATTTGATTAGCAATGCTGCTCATCACACTGACAGGAATGATTGTATTAGCTCACCAGGATGTGTACACACCTTTAATGAATCCCTGGACCGATCTTTTCATAATACTTCTGGATTATGTACATAGTATTTTTCTTGTGTAACATCACCTACCAATCATTTTATACCATTCCCTACTGATATAAACATATCTCTCATTTTTTTTCCCAGTTCTGGACGATATAGCAGTATAGTGAGAAGCAGGTATTCGAGTCACTTGTCTCTTCTTTTATACTCTCAGAAAATAAATATAATCATCTTCAATATGTAATGATTATCTTTTACAGGTGTATGGACTTGACTAACCTATACCTAGCCTACCATATTTTATATATAAACATGTGGTAACATTAAGTGCTATTTTGCCAGAGAATTTAAGTAAATTTCAATGAAAATCATCTATATAACAATTTTATGTTAGGAAATACATATTTCTTCAATTTCTCAAAAAAAGTTAACTTCTATCTTTCACACACATGAGCAAAGTACTTCTAGATTTACTAAATTGTGCTGTTATTTTTTTCTTACTATTTCCATGTTTACTAGAGATATTCATGGACTATAAAATGATTTATTGTTATACAGGGTGAAAAATATCCCTCTGTCCTTTCAATAGTTTCAAATGTAACTCCACAAATTGCCCTTGACCTATGTGTCTTAATCCTGTAATATCAGAAGGTTCAAAGTCCAATATCATCCAGTTATGTGTGTGGGGGCTTCCACAGGATGTTGAACCCCATGCCATGCATGCCCTGGATCTCTCCAGTAAGCCATAACTCAGTGCTATACCATGTCCTGAGTCTGTATCCCTTCAAACATGCACAGCCACACAGCTCTCAACACATTCTACACACCTACTGAACCTGGCCTGTCTACACATTAACACCATCCCCATGCAGGAACCTTTTTTTCTTTTGTTACACTTCATCTCTCTCACACACATAATTCCTTGTGAAAGGCATGTACTCCTATACTATCTTGTCTGCTTCTGCATATGATGATAACTGTGTTCTGCTTTGGGTATATTGTGTCCTGGACTGCCTATGTTTGATGCATGGCATGGCCAACTTATGGATAATTAAACACAGTCCAGTGTTTTGGATGCATCACTTTTACTGTCGTGCTTCTGTTTAACTGTTGTGTAGATATGTTATAAAGCTAAGTATACTCTGCTGCCAATTTACTGATGCCATGGTGTGCTATGCCTGCCTACTTCTGGCATGGTCATCTCCTGTTGGTGCTCCTTCGCTGACTCCTCATTTGTCTCAGCTAACGCTGTCACTTCCTGGGAAATGCGGTTCCCACCATCCTGCTGTAACTTCTTCCAACTATAATATCGTGTAACAACACATACGATAAGCATTTCTGCACATGTGGTGGATCATACTGTGGTTACTGTCAGATATAGCCAAGCAGCAAAAATGTAACTTCAGCAAACAAAATATGTATTTTATAATGTTTCTGGTTTGTGATAGGGCATAGTTGTAATCATGTTCAGTTTGATTATGAGAATTTCTAATTGGTGACATTAGCCAGCTTTGCCGCAACATTTTGCTTCACCTATATAATGCCCCTGTGGGAAGTTACCCCTCAAATCATTGATAGTATGTACCATATGTGGGAGTAGGGAAACTATTGTGTGTCTTACACACACACTGCAGATGATACCCTGTGCATTACAGACTTCCTAACATTTGATGGACTGATGCCATTTGCAGTTCACATAACTCTATACCAGTTAGGGGCTTTATTTCAGTGTGGAGTGCACTCTGTGACCTCCAGTACCTCAGGGAAGTATGTTCTGCACGGTGTTTGTTCTCTCCACTGGCACACACGGGAATCACATATGTTTCTGTAAATGCTGAAGTATGGTATCGAGGAACTGGTCAAGTAGTCTTCAGGCAAATGTCTGAGGTACTCCCTCTGTGTCCCCACTGGATTGCTAAAATGGCATTGTATCTACTAAGATGGGTATTCCATGACTCGACAGGACTGCAGACAAGGCCAACATATGCTGCATGGAGACCCAGTCAATGTGGTAAAAATCCATTATGTCATTGTCATAAAGGGCATTTAATGTATAGTATGGTGAGAAGACCCTTTGCCTTCAGGTGTAATGTCACACACCATCAGCTGCAGCAGCTGCTCTAAGAACCTCTTGCAAATTTATGTCAACAATGACTGCAGCAAACTCTAACATTGTATCCAATCTTACACTGCCTGAATATGAATATCTTGTCATTAACAGATCTAAAGTGGGTACTACATCAATGCGCATTGTTTAAACAGTTCTGAATTGCTCTGCCATGTTCTTTGGCCTTATTAGCATACAATGCATTTTATTATGCAGTCATTAGCATATAGCATAGCTGACCATGTTATTTCAGCTGGCAGTGACATGTCCTCTGGTTTTCTGAATCACACACACAATAAATATCATCAATTGTTGTACAAATTTGCTTACCACAATACAGCAACGTTTTATGAATTCAGCTCTTTGTTTGGCCTGATTATAAAGTTTCAGGATCATATGTTAAGAGCAACTACATTTTCTTTTTTAAGTATTTTGTAAATTTCATATTTTATACCAATTTTTATTAAATAACTCCAACAACCATTAATACAATACACAAAGAGTAAAAAAACTCAGTAAGTAATCACTGAATTTAAAATATACATTTTTACTAAACAAATATAACACATTAACACTTGAAAATTGATAATACAACAAAAAAAGGAAACATTCCAATAAGTTTTAAAATGTGATGCATATTCAGAGTCCTTAAACAACCATAGAATTTGTACTTATAAAAATGCAACAGAATGTTTACTTCATTAAGGATCGTCTTCCACAACTAAAGAAGATTGTCATAAAGATAAACAAAACTAGGCTCAATCATGTCCTTTCAATATCGGACATAAATATGCCGGGTCTTTTAACTCTAGTAGCCAGAATTCAGCCTTAGATAGGCAAAACAGGATCTTAGCCAGAATTAATTTTTCTGCCTCCACCACCTTATACCATATTTCCTTCCTGAAAGAGCATCACCATACTACATGAAGGGATCAGCATCCCTATACCCCTGCAGAAGTTATCCTTCAATAAAACACCTAATGTTAAGATAGAGAGGTGTTATGTCAAAAGTGCAACAGCTGAAACTGAACAAAAGCAATATCTAGGGCTGAAAGAAAGAAAAAAAGAGAAAGTGCTAATGTGGTAATAATAAGAATAGTAAATTGCCTCTTTGGACTTCAGAAATTTGCTTTATGTAGAGCAGTTTCTCACTTTAGTTTTCAAATGCCAAAGGCCTATACCTACTATAACAATATGCTAATGCGTCCTTTGGATATTTTCTCTCTGTGTATAAATTCACAAACTAGTGATCCCTCCTCTGGGATACCTTGCTGTTGCTTTCCACTTTCCTCTTGTATTAGCTAGATCTTTCAATTATAGGTACTGCTAAAGCTGAAAACATTTTCTGGATCCCCTGACCAGACATTGCTGGGAAATTAAAAAAGAAAGGCTCACTGAGGACCTGTTAGCAGATCTCTCCAGAGATAAAATCTTGTGTGAACCAAGAGTATCGGTAGAAACTTCAGTTACCTTTATAGGCTTTTCTCCACCTCACCTCCCCAGAGATCCCATATTTTGTTCCATTCTCTGGGAATACCTGTTTTATGCAAGTAGTATATCACCCCAAATTAAAGTAAAGCTAATATAAGTCACAGTAAAACTCAGGCAAACAAAATGCAGCTACGACTGCTGCTTATGCAAAGGAAAGAAAATATGGTAGCCCTAACCCACCCTACTTAGTCGACATTAATAGCATTTTTGTAGGCATCCTTGGTGGATAACTGCCCCACAAGAATGAAGAAACCAGCATCTACCTCAAGACTACTTGACTGTCTCCTCGATATCATGTTTACGGCTTGCAGGGATAGACTGAGTTAGCTAATTGGGCAGATATCTGGCTATTAATATGTATTTCTGTAAACAGAATGTTCTGACTATTAAAAGCTTGGTCAAAAAAGGGTAGCCTGAGGTCTGTCAATCAATGAGTGGAAGATGTAATATTCACTTTTAGTGGGCCACTTTCAATTTTACAAACAATGACAGACTAACACTGAAGCTGATATCCTTGTATTTTACTTTGCATCTAGAACAATTAGTGCCTGGAGTTTCACATTCAATGGTAATAAGACATATTTACATATTTCTTGGCCTCTGATATGACCCCAAACTTTTCAAAAGACTTAGCACTGCTAGGACACTTGTGTAAGGATTCAGCCACAACCCATGATAACAATAGGCATTCACCTGGCTTATCTGAATACTACGGTGTGGGTTGTTTTGCCTTAGGTAGCTAATGAAAGTCTCAATGACCAGAATAAATAACAAAAAAAAAAAACAATGCAAGAAACTTGTGTGTGTGGAAGTTTTTCAATTCCTGTATGTCTAGTTAATAACTGTATATTAAAAAGCAGAAAAAAATCAGAAAATTGTAGTAGAAGTAGCAAACTTAAAAAGTCCTAAATCAAAAAATAAACAACTTATTTTAAAATATTGTTAATATTATACAGAATTATGGTAATATGATTGGAGGTGGTTATGCCTTGTGCTGTTCCTTGTATGTGTTTTAGTATTCAATAGCTATCATCTGTCTAAAAATTCCTATTTAAACTCATACTCACTGAGAACATTTAAAAAAAATCCCAGTCCTGTGACTCAAAAGCTTTTCAAAGCTCAATGAAAATATATCCACTAGAGAGTTGTCAAATGAGGTGCTACATAACTGCACCATATTCAGACATACTGCATGCCCATTTCATGAGGTTGTATATAACTGCACCATATTTAGATGTACTGCATGCCAATTTCATGAGGTTCTACATAACTGCACTATATTCAGATGTACTACATGCCCATTTCATGAGGTTCTACATAACTGCACCATATTCAGACGTACTGCATGCCCATTTCATGAGGTTCTACATAACTGCACCATATTCAGATGTACTGCATGCCCATTTCATGAGGTTCTATATAACTGCACCATATTCAGATGTACTGCATGCCCATTTCATGAGGTTCTACATAACTGCACCATATTCAGATGTACTGCATGCCCATTTCATGAGGTTCTACATAACTGTACCATATTCAGACATACTGCATGCCCATTTCAGAGGTTCCACTTAACTGCACCATATTCAGACATACTGCATGCCCATTTCATGAGGTTCTATATAACTGCACCATATTCAGACATACTGCATGCCCATTTCATGAGGTTCTATATAACTGCACCATATTCAGATGTACTGCATGCCCATTTCATGAGGTTCTATATAACTGCACCATATTCAGATGTACTGCATGCCCATTTCATGAGGTTCTACATAACTGCACCATATTCAGATGTACTGCATGCCCATTTCATGAGGTTCTACATAACTGTACCATATTCAGACACACTGCATGCCCATTTCATGAGGTTCTACATAACTGCACTATATTCAGACGTACTGCATGCCCATTTCATGAGGTTCTATATAACTGCACTGTATTCTGACGTACTGCATGCCCATATCATGAGGTTCTATATAACTGCACCATATTCAGATGTACTGCATGCCCATTTCATAAGGTTCTACATAACTGCACCATATTCAGATGTACTGCATTCCCATTTCATGAGGTTCTACATAACTGCACCATATTCAGACGCACTGCATGCCCATTTCATGAGGTTCTACATAACTGTACCATATTCAGACGTACTGCATGCCCATTTCATGAGGTTCTACATTACTGCACCATATTCAGATGTACTGCATGCCCATTTCATGAGGTTCTACATAACTGCACCATATTCAGACGTACTGCATGCCCATTTCATGAGGTTCTACATAACTGCACCATATTCAGATGTACTGCATGCCCATTTCATGAGGTTCTACATAACTGCACCATATTCAGATGTACTGCATGCCCATTTCATGAGGTTCTACATAACTGCACCATATTCAGACGTACTGCATGCCCATTTCATGAGGTTCTATATAACTGCACCATATTCAGATGTACTGCATGCCGATTTCATGAGGTTCTACATAACTGCACCATATTCAGATGTACTGCGTGCCCATTTCATGAGGTTCTATATAACTGCACCATATTCAGACGTACTGCATGCCCATTTCATGAGGTTCTACATAACTGCACCATATTCAGATGTACTGCATGCCCATTTCATGAGTTTCTACATAACTGCACAATGTTCAGATGTACTGCATGCCAATTTCATGAGGTTCTATATAACTGCACCATATTCAGATGTACTGCATGCCCATTTCCCAAACCAAAACAGTATTGTACCAGATATAGCAAATGAAGGCAGAATTCTCTCTCTACCTGACTGGCCAGAAGTTGGCATAAATCCAGGGGCATCTCTTGGTACTGGCTGCTGGACTTCAGCCCCTCATTAAAAAGAAAAAAAAAATGTGATAAAAAAATAAAACACTACAAAAATTAAAAAGCTTTTGAGCCTTTCAGTTTTACTTCTTGATTCATTCAAGAACTCTATACATGTCAAGAGTTCCAAAAAATCTGTAGAATATAATTAGAATGCATTTTACAATGTCAAAATAGGTGAGATAGTAATGATGCATAGATGCATACAGTAGTAAGGCTTCTTATACTAATTATACTCTGTGCAGGTACAGTTAAATAACTATGCAGTAGTATAGATGTCACAGTATAGAGTCATGAGTTATTTACAAAAGGTGGAAAGTAAAGGATTGATTTAATTATGAGATATAAATTAAATGAGTGTTAAAAGAGTTAAGAGAGGCATAGGTAGAAGGTGGTGTGGGTGACTACAGAGTGATTGTTGGTAACAGATTAAAGTTGAGCAGAGGTATATCAGAAGAGGAAGAAGAAAGCAAATATGCTATACTTATCCTAAAGAACCATAGCTACAGAGCTAGGATGCTGAGATGTGTTTTCTTAGATGTGTTTTGAATGCCTGTTGGTTTTCATAAAGCCTGAGAGCATGTGGGAGGGCATTCCAGAAGGTAGCTACAGAGTTTGAGTATAAGGGGGCTCCTAATGTATGCTTGGTTTTAGTGATGGAGAGGATGAGATTATCTTTAGAGTGAAGAACTTGGGTAGGGTATTACTGGTGAAACATGTCTCTTAGTGCTGGATACTCATCAGGGTAGTATATTAGAGTATGAGCTAGTAGTAGCTGACTAAAGTGGAGGTGATGTGGGAGTTCAGTCCAATTTAGTTGTTTAAGGGCAGAACAGTGATGAGATCTAAAGGGGCAAATTACAGCAAAACAAGCTATTTTATTGTAACATTGTTCCAGCTTTGTTTGTTTGGGTGTTTGTAGGTTAGTAAAGAGTGGGGAGGCATACAGTAAGGTAGGTAGGAGGTAGACTTTAGCTATGGTTTCTCTAGTTCTGTCTGTTAGGTAAGAGTTTTGTTCTGTACAAGGGGCCAAGCTTTTGATGTATTTTTTTATTACAGTTTGGAAGTGTAGGTCAAATTTCAAGTTATCATCAATTGTGGCTCCTAAAATTTTGGTGTTATGGAACTGATTAGTCAGTGTATTATTTAACAAAGTGATTTTGACAAGGAATTTGCTTTGTGAGAATGCTTTTTGGGGTGAAAAAATAGTAATTTCATTTTGTTGTGGGGGTTAAGTAGGGGTTGTGAGTGTCTAGCCAGGATTCTAGAGAGTAAAGGATTCTTGAGTAATTTCTTGAATGTTTTATTGGTTAGAGGCTGTGCAGATGAGTCTAGAATCATCTGCATATTGTAAAAGAGTTGTGAGACGGAAGTAGTGTGTAGATCATTTATAAACATGTTAAACAGGAGGGCACCAAGTATGGAACCTTGTGGCACTCCTGCAGTAATGGGTAGAAAAGATAAGTATTTCTGCTGTTGCTTGACTGCCTGGAATCTGTCTGTTAGGTAGCTGTTAAACTAGGAGAGGAATGAGGTAGACACACCCAAGGAGGAAAGTTTTAGTAATAGTTTATGGTGAAAGACAGTGTTAAATGTTTTGGACAGATCTAGGAATAAGGATTATACCAGGATTCAGTTTTTATTAAATTTTCAGCAAAGTGAAGTAGGACAGTAGTTATGCTATGATTGGGACAAAGACTATGTTGTGTAAGGGATAGAAGATTGCTTAC
>NC_056734.1:254529607-254604013 GCF_019279795.1 Protopterus annectens
GGAATTTTCCTTCGAGGACATCCTGGAAGTTCTAAAACAGAGAGGCAGATGGTCTTTCCAAGCCCTATCTTTGCAGGAGTTCATGTTCCTGAAGATGTTTGGGGTGGGCCCATCTACTACCTAGGTTCCCCCCCTGCTGCCACCTTGTGGACCTCATCACCAGCAGGGCTTGGAAGGAGCCAGACATGGTTTAACCTGTGCCCAAAAATGCAGATAAGTTACTCAGTACCCTTAAGGATAGGGCATTTTGGAGCAAAGGGGTTCCTGTTGATGCCATTGTGGTGACTGCTGCTACTAAGAAGGAGCTAGCTGAGCAGAGCTCCTTGGTCCATCCCCCAAAGAGGGAACCCCAGCTGATTGACCATTTTGGAAAGCACATGTTTGCCTCAGCTACTCTTGGTCTGAGAGCAACCAATTACTTGGCCCACTTTACCTGGCTTAAAAGGGATTTGATTTTGAAGCTTGCCACTTCCCTGTCAGAGTTGTTTCCTCCAAAGACCTTCTAGCAAGTCTCTCTGAAGCTGTCCACTCTCATTTCCTTAGCAAATGCCTCAGTGAGGCTGATCTCTAATATTGCAGAGACAACCTTTTGAGTGGCAGGCACAGGCATCGCTATAAGGCGGCATGCCTGATTTCACCTTTGCAGGTTTGTGGAACCCTTTAAAGTGTCCTTTATTAATGGCCCTTTGACAGTTCCACTCTGTTTGGACCATCTGTTGAAGTGACGTTAACATGCAGTAGGCAGGAAAGCAAGACTCTTTCTGTGGTAATGATCGAGTTTTCTACTCCCCAGAGGTCCTTTTCTAAGACCCAGAGGATAAGTAAGAAGCTTTAGTTCCAGAGGACTCAGTCTTCCTTTCAGGATGCTTCCCAGGAATGGACTTCCACAGGATGAGAGTGTGGGAATGGGCAATGTCTTCCAGGTGCTTTCTTCTTGCAACTTATATACCTGGGAGTTCCAATGTGCTGACTGACAAATGCAGCAGATCCATCTTGAGTCCTAATGAGTGGTATTTTTTACTTGTTATTTATTATTAATTAATTAATTTGTAACATCATTTTATCTGTGTTTCAATAGGTTCAAATGAAACGAGTGTTGATTCTGATGAAATCCCCAGTCAGAGGATGAAAGTACTCAATCCGATGGTTTCCAGTTTTACTATTAAAGTGGATTTTATTGCTGAATTCTTTGGTAGCTGCTATTTGTGGTCGACTACACAAGAAAATCTTTTTGAGATTTCCTGACTGCTGACAGTGTGTGTTTTGTACTACTGTCCTCATGCGTGGTCCCTAAATCCGTCAGTGGCAAGGCAGATCTTTGACCATTGAGATCAACCATGCTGTGACCTTTTTGCTTCCCCAGTCAACCACAAATGCAGCAATTACTTTGCCCTGATTCCCCCATCAGGGGAGTCAACCAGGGATGGTCTTGTTTATGATTGGCCTCTAGGTCTCCTCTGTGCTTAACCTCCTATTTTCCTAATACCCAAAGTCTTGCAGAAAGCTCATCACCTGAATAGCTCTCTCATCCTCATTGCCCATTTCTGGCCTCATCAGCAGTGGTTCTCCTTTCCTAAGGTCTCATCTGAAGTATCCACCTTGGATACTGGATCTCACTCCGGATCTCATTTCCCATCCCTGGAGTCTTCCTCTTCCCAATCTCCTGACCTTTCATCTAACCACATGGTTTCTACAGTTCCAGTAATCCTTACACTGTCCAGGCTCCCTTCCCTGGTGAGGAACATTATTTTAGCTTCTTAAAAAATGTTTACAAAGAAAGTGTATTCCAGTTAGTGGAAAAGCTTTTCCATTTAGGCCAGACAATCTTTTCAGCCCCTATTCCTGATATCTTGCTCTTCTTATCTTCTTTTTTCAGGATGGGGTGAGTTTTTCTACCATTAAGCTCCATTTGGCAGCCATCTCTAATTTCCAAGTCAACAATAAATCTATCTTTAAATCCAAGTTGTGCAAAGCCTTTATGAAAGGAGTTTTCCTTCTTATCTCTCCTGTTTAAGATCCAAAGCCTTCCATGGGATTTGACTTTGGTGCTGCAGTTTCTGACACAAAAAACTTTTTGAACCTGCTAGTTCATGTGATGTTAAATTCCTGTCCTGGAAGATGGCCACATCTGCCAAGAGGGTCTTGGAACTGCAGGGTCTGTGCATTTAGCCCCTGTTTATGTTTTTTCACAAGGACAGGGTGTCTCTTAGAACAAATCCTTCCTTTCTCTCCAAAGAGGCCTCTGAAGCAAATCTCAATCAGTCAATTCAACTACCAGTCTTCTTTCCTAATTACTCTAATGAAGGAGACTATCCCTCAGATTCTGCAAGCCTTGCATGGGATGCAGGATTAGTGCAGGAGCTGGCAATATGTCTGCCGTGCGATCCAGGAATAGCCTGTAGGGGTGTGCACAAGTGCTCCTGCACTAGTCCTGCACGGACTAAGCCCCTGCATGCAAATTACCCCATTTGCAGGAGAAATGCATGCAAACAAGGTGAATTTGTGATCCAGAAAGCTGGAAACCAGCCATGCAGGACTAGTGTAATCTGTAGAAATGTACTCGGTTAGTAACCAAGTACATTTCTGCATATTCCAAAATGGAGCCGTGACAGCTCCAAATAAAGGGTGCATATCAGTCAGGGAAGCATACCAATGGCCAAGTATAAGGCCAATGGCATTGAAAACACCTTAAAAAATTAAAAAATCAACTTTATTTTTTTTAGCCGATCCCAGCTGTTTAAGTGTAGGGCAGTGGCGCACAAATGGGATCTGGGGAAAATAAACCTAAAATAAGCATTCTAGCTAAAATCACTATTCTGCCATTAAAGTCAAAGGCAGGCAGAAGACAACATGGCTAGTGAGTAATGGTTGCTAAGGGGGGAGGCTCAGTGTGAGACATGTAACTATGCATTAGAAGGCAATCCTATTCAAATGAGAGGAATGATATTGAATCCCAGTTTCCCCCAGCATGCTAGTCAGATACTGTAAGTGGATTGGAGTCTTGTGGCACAGGTTTGCTCCTAGCTAAGCACAGCTAAGCAAGGGGGTGTGTCTGAGTCTGCCTAGCACACTTTATA
Source organism: Protopterus annectens (assembly GCF_019279795.1). Classification (NCBI taxonomy): domain Eukaryota; kingdom Metazoa; phylum Chordata; order Ceratodontiformes; family Protopteridae; genus Protopterus; species Protopterus annectens. Next base: position 254,532,685 of record NC_056734.1, read on the forward strand.
TTGCCTAAGCGGGTGTGCTCACTATGCTCCAGGTTTTAAAGGAAAAAAAAAAAGTTAAACCAGGAAATAGCAGCTCTGTGCACATATGAGCACTCTGTTTGCACAGCGCGCCCACGGGCTTAAATAGGAAGGCAATGGGAAGGCAAAACAGCAGTAGGAAGGTAATCTAGGAGAACTAGCATAGCTGGCAGGTGAAACGTATCAGAATCAGCCAATTACACAGGCAGCAGATGAGCCAAGCCCAGAACACTACTATAAACTATGCAAACACCTTCCCCTCTGGTTTTCCCCCACACTTTACACCACCGGTGTATGCAAGCGGGGAACTTTTAACAAACAAAACAGCAAAATGATAGTGGCTGCAATAGCTATCATACAACAACTTGTGGAAGAGGCTGAGGGTGGTGAGGATGTGAATGCTGTCGATCAACCCACAGTGAGGAGATGAAGAAGAGTGTACAGACCCAGGGTAACCTACCAGGGCTACATGAGCTGGAGATGGTGGAGCGCTATAAGGTGGACAGGGATCTCCTACCGCAAATTTTTGAGCTGTGAATGCCACACCTGACACACAGAACTAACAGAGGGGAACCCATCCCAGTGGATACCAAGGTATGTGTAGGCCTAAGAATGCTAGCTACAGGTACCTTCCAAAGGCCAACTGGGGATATGATGGGGATCTCACAGGCATCAGCATCCAGGGTACTCCACCAGTTTCTGGATGCCATGTCAGCACATGTTGGTGAGCACATATATTTCTCCAACACCCGTGAGGCCTTGGCCAGCAATATGCAACTGTTACACCAAATAGCAGAATACCCTGAGGTAGAGGGTGCTACAGACTGCACGCATATATACATCAAAGCACCACCTGTGAGTGGGGTAGGGTCTACATCAACCGCAAGGGCTTCCCCTCCATCAACTGCCAGGACATGTGCGATGCCCAGGGCATAATAATGAGTGTGTGTGCTGGCTGCCCTGGAAGCTATCATGATTCCCTCATGGTTCCGGTGCCTGGGCACATCCAGTGGAGCCTTGCAGTACTTACCAGCTACATGCACCCAAATTGCCATCGTATGTGTGATGCTACACAATATGATCTTGCATAAACAGCTGCAGCAGGAATAACACGGGGCAGGGCCACACAGCCCCCCACCATTGCTAAGGCCTGCAAAGGCACATAGTGACTCAGAGGAGGAACAACCTGAGCCTGCCCCAGTAGGCAGAAAGAGGCATGCCCAGTATGCCCTGGCCTTGGCAAAGAGGCAACGCATAGCACATACACTGACACAGGAGGAACCCAGGGAATAACACCTCTCTCTGACCCTCACATACAGTAAAAGGGATGCCAAAGATGACACTACATGTGCTCAACCATGTGTAGGGAGTGTACTATGTGCATCCAACATAGGCAGCCCTGCAGCACCACCCTCAGTACTGGGACAGACACAAGGTAAGTGACTCACACAAGTCAGTCAGGGGGTTCACATACCCAACAACAGTCACAGCCAGCAGGACAGGTGTAGACAAACACAAACAAAGGCGATGCTATGGCCTCTGAATGGTGCCTATGGGTAAACCCCCCAGGCCTACACAGACAGATTACAGCAGGTCAGGCAGTGGGACATTAGTTCTGAAGGGTAGGAAGTCAGAAACTAATGTGTAGGTCAATCAAACCTAAGACCTGTAGTACACTGATATGCCTCTAGTCAGCATAATAGGTTAGAATACAGAATGAAATGGAGTACCTGACATACCAGTAGTGTCATAGCAAATGTCTACAAGTGCCAGGTGTGCCCCCCCATCCTAGGTAGTAATGTAATAACAATCAGGTGTACCCCCAATCCTGTGTAGAAATGTAGAAATAGTCAGGTGTGCCTCCCGTCCTACGTAGAAATGTAGTAAGTCAGGTGTCAGGTGTGCCCCCCCAATCCTGTGTAGAAATAGTCAGGTGTGCACCCCCAATCCTGTGTAAAAATGTAGAAATAGTCAAGTGTGCCCCCCCCAATCCTGTGTAGGAGTGCAGAAACAGTCAGGTGTACCCCTCAATCCTGTGTAGAAATGTAGAAATAGTCAGGTGTGCCCTCCCATCCTATGTAGAAATGTAGTAACAGTCAGATGTGCCCCGCAATCCTGTGTAGAAATGTAGAAATAGTCAGGTGTGCCCCCTAGCCTACGTAGAAATGTAGTAACAGTCAGGTGTGCCCCCCCAATCCTGTGTAGAAATGTAAAAATAGTCCAGTGTGCCTCCCCCAATTCTGTGTAGAAATGTAGAAATAGTCAGGTGTGCCCCCCATCCTATGTAGAAATGTAGTAACAGTCAGGTGTGCCCCCCAATCCTGTGTAGAAATGTAGAAATCATCAGGTGTGCCCCCCATCATATGTAGAAATGTAGTAACAGTTAGGTGTGCCCCCCAATCCTGTGTACAAATGTAGAAATAGTCAGGTGTGCCCCCCAATCCAGTGTAGAAATGCAGAAACAGTCAGGTGTGCCCCCCAATCCTGTGTAGAAATGTAGAAATAGTCAGGTGTGCCCCCCCAATCCTGTGTAGAAATGTAAAAATAGTCAGGTGTGCCCCCAACCCTATGTAATTATGTAGTAATGGTCTGGTGTGCCCCCCAATTTGATGTACACGCATCATAACAGTCAAGTGTGTTCCCCCACAACCCTATGTAGAAATGTAGCAACATGTATGTGTAGCTATAATACCAGTGGATCACAAATGCACAGAGGTGGCCAAGGTAGCAAGATAGGTTGTAGCACCTGCACAATATGCAGGTATGTATGTGTTAGGTTGGTGTGTTTCTCATATCGTGTGAGAGTGGTCGGTATGTATGCATGTTGAAGTAAGCCTGGTGGCCATTGCCCACTACCACTGAGGACAGGTACAAGTCCTCACAACTACAGTGCTATACACAATACCCATCAGTATAACACAAGCTAGCAGTAAGCCATTGCAAATGTATGGTGGTAATATGTGTCACCATCTGAAAGACTGACATGGCATGGCTGCTTGGCTAGATACACAAGCAGTACACAGGAGAAAGTACCCTAGACAACAATATATATTGTGTCACTGTGAAATGGACAAACTCTTGGAAAAGTACATACAGGTATGCATCACATTATTTGGTCCTGTAGTAAGGGAAACTGGAGTTGTCTGCCCAAACACTCGCAGATCACAAAGGAGGTAGGTCTGATGTATTGGGAAACATCTGATGTACCTGCACATGCAAGCATAACTGGAATGCCCAATGCATATCTGTGTGTCAGATGCAAGTAGTGTTCCAGCTCATGCAAACACTACCCACAGGTACCTCTCTGGTCATATCCCTGCTGTGGGGAATGGGTACAGTAAGACCCCACCTGTATATGGCAATAGTGGAAGACTGCAGCATGCAGTGCAGGTGTCTCATGCAGGTGTGTCCCTAGCTGTAGGTAGCACCCTGCCAGCATCCACACCACCTGAGCAAGACTGTTAGGAGGTATTGGCGTGAACACCTATCACAACTACCCTTTCACCTCAGGGGAATATACTGTATGGTGGTCTGTGACTGTAGGACTGACAGAATGCAATGACCTGCCACATCTGGCATGCAGCAACACCTAATGCCCCACAGGCATCTGCCAAAGGCCTGTGTCTCACATGTACTTCCAATGCATTTTATATCATGGACATGCATATAACATAACACACTTCACATAAGCCATATGCAAGGCCATGTGGACAAACCACAGCAACATGTTCTCCATGTCCCACTGCATGAACTGTGGACCAACACTAACACACACCTGTGATGGGGTGATACCCTTAGGGAAAGTATCAGAGAATCTATGCATAATGTATGTAAGAGGTTAGAATAACAGAGGAGGGGGTGGGAGCATGGGCAGCATGGAATGTGCAAGGTCTGACACCAAGCTGTGTGTACACACTATCCCTGGCTGCAAACACATACATGGGTGGCTACACACCTGCCTGTACACTACAATAGGGTAAATGTCCTGACCCATGGCTCCTGCCCCTGGCTAACCAGTGTGAATCTGTACAGCTGTGAGGCATTGCCACAGCAAGATAAGCCCATACTGTCATGTTGATGGGCGTAGAAGTATGGGATCCTCTGCCAGCACTGTATAAAGTTTCTGAACCAGATACACAAACCCAGCAACAAGTGTCTGCAGCTCCCCCTCCAGAATGGCATAACTTACCATGAATACGTAGGTATCTGCCCACATTACCAGACACAGCTGTAGTCACCCTTGTCTCTCATAACATCACTGTTAGCAAGAATGTCCACCTGACAGTACGAAGACAGAAAACATCACTATGTATAACAGTACACATCTGAATATCTCTGCTAACAGCAGTACCATGCAGCTGAAGCAGCACAGACACAATCACCTACAGTACACACTATCCCCTGCACAGTTTGTCCCCATATTGCCAAATGATCAACAGATACCCTGCAGAAACAGTATGCTACCTGTAGGTGTACAACACAAAGGTCTGCACTGCAGTACAAACTACCTGGACTCGATCCACACATTCAATACAGACGGGCATACTGGGCATGCTCACATACTTAGAGAAATGAAGGCAATGTCAGTCAACATAGAGAAATGAAGACAATGTCAGTCAACAACATACTGAAAGGTCATCCTGGGCATGCCACACACTTAAACATATGAAGGCCATGTCTGCAAACATCAGTGGACCAGACATAACTGGCAGTCACAGATGTTAGTGCAGACACTCCTCAGCATGCACCATTCATGCTTTGCACACACAGTGGATAGGAATATAGACATATATCTAAGGATAACGCACTATAATAAGCCAAAAGTAGACATACATAGATGTGCGGAAGAGGGTGACTGTGACAAGGAACCACCCAGGCCTGTCCCACCCAGCACACAGCCAAAGGGCCACAACCACATGAGGTTCAGATGTCACTCACTGTAGATACTAGCCACTGGTATCTATCGGCATTACAGACTATGTGGTGTAAATGCTAGCTGTGCAACATGACTGTACAAGGAAGTAGTCATCTAGCAGCTGTATACAGGTACCTCTGGAATATGACCCAGCGTGTGCCTGCATGTGGTGTGTCAACCTCTAGATGAATGGGTTATGGCCCATGCACACACACTGCCCTCCCCATAACCCTATCATGACAAGCTTGCTGAGGTCATCCAATGTGAAATACACCTTTGGGAAAGTTGTAGTTCAGTAATCTCTGTGACATGACCTATAACTGCACACTGCTGTAGTGTGATAAATTAGTTAGGTAGGAGTTCCAATCCCCAACATGGCAACTATGTGTGTCCCTGTCTGTATAGAGAGTGATGCTTTTTAGGCTAGTCACATGCACTACAATTCAAATGCCATATTTTGGCAAGGCTGCTGATGTTACTCACTTTGAAATACACCTGTGCGGAAGAAGCACTACAGCAATCCCTGTGGTGCATCCTATAACAGCATCATGCTGTAGTGTGATATAGAACTTTGGCAGGGGTTCTAATCCCACACATGACAGCTGTGGATGTTTTGTGTGTGTTTTTATGTCTGGGTAGGGAGCAATGCATTTTAGGCTAGTCAAACTCAGTACAATTCAAATGCTCTAATTTGGCAATCCTGCTGATGTTATTTACTGTGAAATACACCTTTGGGGAAGGGGAATTCAAACAATCCCTGTGGTGTGTCCTATAACAGCATCATGCAGTAGTGTGATATAGAACTCTGGTAGGGGTTCTATTCCCACACATGGCAGGTGTGGATGTTTTGTCTGTATTTATATGCCTGTGTAGGGAGCAATGGCTAGTCACACTCAGTAAAATTCAAATGCCCTATTTTGGCAATCCTGCTGATGTCATTCACTGCGAAATACACCTTTGGGGAAAGGACATTCCAACAATTCCCATGGTGTGTCCTATAACAGCATCATGCAGTAGTGTAATATAGAACTCTGGTAGGGGTTCTATTCCCACACATGGCAGTTGTGAATGTTTTGTGTGTGTTTCTATGTCTCTGTAGGGAGGAATGCATTTTAGGCTAGTCACACTCAGTACAGTTCAAATGCCCTACTTTGGCATTCCTGCTAATGTCATTCACTGTGAAATACACCTTTGTGGAAAAGATACTCCAATAATCTCCATGGCACATCCTTTAAATGTGTAGTGCTATAGTGTAATATACTAGTTAGGTAGGAGTTCTAATCCCAGACATAATAGGTAGGTGTGTGTGTCTGTGTTTGTCATTTTTATCCTGTGTGGAGGTGGTTGTGAGTGTGTAACAACTGGACTCAATGTGGAGCGGGTTTTGCAGACTTCTTATATGGTGGCCCAAGTATATATCACAATGTCCACCATGCAGGGATAACAGATGTGAAATAGCCGATAGGCTGGGGTGCAGCTCCATACACCTAAATATGACATCAATGCCAGCTGAACAATGTTAGTAATCCTTGTATTACCCAGGGAGTACTCTAAACCCATGTCTCATACACACACACCCACTTGCCTAGGCAACAGCAGCTATGTTGGTAGTACCCTGCATACTGCCCACTCATAGTAACCATGGTGTTATTGCAGTGGGCTACAGGGGGCATGGCACCCTGTCCATTAGTCCAATAGGCATGTACATGCCAGCAGTGCACCTTCCCCATGTTCCCCACTGGACACCTGCAACACCTGTGATGCCATCAAATGTGACCCACAAAGGACATACCATGCCTGAAGCAAAAGCCCTATATGGACAGATGTCACTGACACCAGGGAATACCAGTATCATGCTATCAATGTAGGTGCAGGGTCAACCTGATGTCCATTAACAGTTCACGCCACATGAGGCCAGAAATGGCAAATTTGATAACGATCTGTGTACACAACGTGGGCCAGACACTCAAGGTACAGTTCCACATGTCACTGTACATGCATGTAGGAGGAGTGCACATCCCAGACACTGTGTATATCATGGACTAAGGAACACATACATGGCAAGCAATGCACAGCACTGGCCACACACAATAGTCACCCAGGTGAATGGATGGTGAATACAATACCCACCTGTGTGGGCATCTCCAGACACTACACCCCTGAGCCACAATGCAGACAATTGTCATGTGGCCTGATGCCAAGGTATACCCATCACCTAGTCTTGTATAGCCATCTGGCACTGTCGGCCACAACACACCTGTGAAGCAGTGCACCCATGCATATCAGTACTGGCACCAGTGTCTGTGTGTGTGTTGTATGATGTGTATGACTACATTTACACTCACTACAACCCCCATTGGCATACTGAAGCATGCTGTCTGATGTCAGACACCTCCACATACCCTTTGCACATATAACCACTGTATGGCCCCTATGGTGCATGTGATACCTGCACAGTACTGTGTTGTGGCAATCCCACTGGTGATGAGTTGTATTCCTGGCCCTGCCAAGTGTGTTAATGTGAGTGCATCCCTGTGAGAGTGTGGCTGTGTTGACACTGACACCTGTTCATGTGGAGAGGCACATGTACTACACCAACCGCATAGCTACCATATCCCTGTTGCAGATGTCACTCACCATCACATATACGTTCTGAGGGCTCATCACCATGTAACCTAGGTGGTGCATCCAATAACTGCATGGGCATGTGATAGCACTACATAGTTGACTGGGGTTTGATACCCTGTACTGGTAGGTGTGTGACACAAACATGTTTAAGTTTTACTCTCCCACCCCTCCCTGGCTTTTCTTTGCCTCTGTCTGCCTCTCTCACTCCCTCTCTGGTGGATGTGGAGACTTAAACCTGCTTTGCTTAGGCAGCAGCATGTGTATTTTAAGTGATGCTCATGATCAGCTGATAGCCTCTGCATCAATTGCAGCCATCCTCTAGCTGATTGCATGTGGAACATCTATGGTAACACTCCTATAGCCAATTGCATGCAAACACATTCCATTATCTAAGAACATCATTTTGGTGTTGGGCCTTTCATTCACTGTGCACATGAACTCGATCTGTTGTTTAGCAAACAGCATCTCAGATGGATTGGGGATTTACCTCTAACAACATACACTGTGGAAACAGGCCAACACACAGGAGGGGAATGTGCCTGACCTGACTATAGACTTTAAGTGCTGCTATACTGCATTTGGAGTAATATTGGTTTAACAGGGTATGTGTAGACATGGCTATCCTACATGTTTTAATACCTGTCATGTCAGTGCTATGTTTATGAGGAAATACCCATCTGTAGGGTCATCTGCAGACTGGCCAGTGTGTGGTGCATTTTGTTTCAGGTGTTACCCACAGAGCACCTATTTGTGAACTGCAGAAGGTAGTGTGAGGATTGCAGTCTGTAGATGGTGACAGCCATGAGAGTTACTGACTTCATATCCCTTATAAGACACGTATTGCAACAAACCCTGTTACAACAGTAAATGTATGAGGTTATCACAGCAACATGTCAATATTAGCCCTGTGTATGTATCTCCAGCCACAACCCTGTCAACCTTTGTACATATGTCATGCAGTAAGGGGTGCATATGTGCTGTACAAGCCAGTGAGATATCAGACTGCTACACATGTTATGTATAGTAGGGGTTATATTTGATGACATAACCTGGACATTCTGTGGTTATGTGTACAGTACTGAGGTCTGTGTACTTATGGTGATTGTCGGCAGTGTGTGTATGTTAATATGTACCTTGGCCTGTGTACAGACTGTGGTAGATGTCATTGTTCTCTATTCTGTTCTATCTGATGTTACATGTTGCTCCACTGTATGTTACCCTATTGGCTTACATGTTTGTAGGGCCATACAAGCACACGTCCCATACCACAGACAGGCATTGGACCATACTGTGTAGTGGCCCAGTATATGTAGGGTTAGCGTGTGAGTAGCGCATACGAGGTTGATGTTGAACAGATAATCCATTTTCTGTAATACTACACTAGCATACCATATGTGGCTGTGTTCACATTGACTGTGGTTATGCACTTTCACACAGGTGTATATTACTCTGTGTTGCGGCATGTCTGTAGAGCCTGCTATATTTGCAGGTACATGTGCATTCCCCCATAAGAAATGTAGGCCAGTGTTGAGCCAGTCTGCCTGCAGCCTGCACAGTGCTTTGTTACATGCCAAGCAGCTTAGTGTACTTATCCAGTGAGATGTAATGTCCAAATACTTGCCAGATGTACTACTGCTGGGCCACCATAACAGTCACGTATGTCAGAGAGAGCAGCGGGATGCTGTAAAGATGTATGTCAATATCTAGTGGGCAGTATGTGGCCATGATACCTCTGTACCAGCAGTTATTATATGGCAGGACAGACAGGGTTGTGTGAATGCATAACCTATGTGGGCACATGTATACCAGTAGTTACATGTTATATCCATCTACATGGCTGTTAACATCCACATTGTCAGGATTGGTCCACATGTCTTGCACTAAGGGGTTATGTGTATACCTCTGGACTGTCCAGAGTATGTTAGACTGTCCACATATATTGGCCATTATCTCTGCTGTAGTCCGCAGGAGCATTACATGCTGACAGTGGTACTGTACTATGATGTCCTTAGGATGTCTGTCAGTAGGCAACGGCACACATGTTAAATGGAGATGTGACCTCCCACACACACCATGTCTGTGAAGACACTCCCTATTACAGTAGCAATAGTCTATAAATATGCTTGTTATACATACCTGACATCCCCTTGCACTACGAGGTTGGGACTATAGGGGCTGAGGTAGGGCTACACTCCATGTTCAGGACATATGTGAAGATATATGTACATGCAATTATCCAGATATCTATATAGAAATACACATATACATATCGACATACATAGAAGGATATGTATATTTACATAGATATACATATAAACAACCAGATATATACATATACAAAGCAATATATGTCTAGACATATACAGATAGAGATACATAAGCACATATATGTACAGATATCTACATATATATTGACAGTAGTAGGTATATCAGAATAGATACGTATGCACATATAGTTATTAATATCTAAATATATACCAACATAATTAGGCATATCTGTACACATAGGAATTGCATACATATATAGCTATATATGCATATATCTATATATACATATATGTATATCTATATAAACATATATTAATATATACGTATATGTGTATGGGAGCGCTACAGAATCCTGAAAGCCAAAAATCCTGAAGACCATCAGGGGTGAGCTGCTTTAAGGTATATGGATGTACATTTCCATACAATCCAGCTTGGGTAAATGCAGGCCTACTGCCACCTGCCATACAGACTGTTCTATTTGTCAGTGTATTTGTTATGGTGTCAGTTATGTAACAGTTACACCCCATTGCGTTAACCGAGTTCTTTCCCCCTAGGGATTGTCTACAGAGTGTAGATAGAGAGGCTGCTGAACTATACATCTGCATTACTTACAGTTGATTGTTTGGTATCCTGTGACGCAGTCTGTCTTTACTATTGTACTACTCGATGGCCTTGACCTGGACAGCAACATTTGCTAACATTTCCAGACTACTATATTAGTATAACTGTTTCACAGTTGCATTACTCAGTTTATATGGATGTCTGTGTCTAAACAGCTATATGACATGACATATACAAATGTAATAGTACACAAATACAGTTTTTCCATTTATGCAGACCTGTGTGTGGTGTTATATCCTTTGATCTCTCTGTTCTAAGGTTCTAACTGTAGGAATAGTTGCTGTGAGGGGGTATCTAATCGTACAAGACGTATGTTCTTTGGAGCCTCTCAACCCCAGTAATGGTGAATGTGGACATATATGTTTATGTTATGTTTCCCATTGTTATCTACAGATGTATGTCCGTATATACATATGTAGATACATATATCTGCTTACATATATATATAAAATGTGCTGTATATATGTAGACATGTAGATTTAGACATAATGTATAGATGTATGCATTGTATATATGTTTACATTTATATATATATGTATATATATATATATATATATATATATATATATATATAGTTCTATATTATAGCTATATCTACATATATAGATATGTTATACCTATTTAGATAATAATCTCTATATACACACACACACACACACACACACACACACACACACATACATGTTGGAATATATTCCTGTACTGTTGAATGACTGGGCTGGATGATATGTTTATGAAAACATCCAGCTTATGTATATCTGACATGGCTTAGTGGTAAATCACTTTGGCTATGGTGGGCAGGGTTCTGGGTATGAGCCTTGTAGAGGCTATTTATTTTGTCGCTGGGCAGAAAAAGGGCCACTGAATACAGAGTGATTAAGACACTTTTGAGCAGTTGTAAGCGGGTTTGGGTGGGTTTGAGCGGAGGTAAGCACTGCTAACTTCCGTTTACAGTTTCTTATACTCAGTTAGCTTCTAAATTGCTTAACCTGTGTAGTTATTGCTTACCACAAGATAAATAAAATGCTTACTGATGCTTAAAAGTGCTTACTCCCACTTACCCCCACTCTAATTTTTTTAAAGGAAAAGAAAATAGGGTTGCTAGGAAAGTGGTGAAAAAGGGGCACAAAGAGGGAAAGACAGTAGGAAAAATAGCTAGGGATGTGCAAGAAGGGTGTAGGGAAGGTCCATAGCTGCCTATTTCTTCTACAGCAACAGCTGTGCATATACACTGAGTTTGGAGGTAGATTTGGACACTCAAACCCTGAGAGAGGGGTGAGGACAACAATAATATGTTGTGATGCCAATTAGACCTGATTACATGTATCCAGTGGACATGTGTGTGAAATGGACAGCTATGTATGGAGTGTGTTTTTTTTTTTTGGGAACAGATTGCCCTTTTATTTTTTTAAGGCGAGAGTGGGATGATGGGGAAGGGTAGTAGGTATATGTGGGGAGGCAGGTTGAGTAGGTTAACAGTCACGACAAACAAGATGAATACAAGGGTGGTATATAACACAGGTGGGGGGTAAACACCTTGATGGGGAGGGGTGTTGGGAAATCGGAAGCCTATGAGCCCCCTAGTGGAAACAGTGGGACTGAGGTCCCCAACCCTGGGCAGTCACCACTGCACCTTCAGAGCCCCAATGGTGGCTGTGCTGAAGGCTGAGTCACAGAGCCAGATTGAAGCTCTAGTCATGACACGCAGCCCTCGAGCTGGCATAGAATATCACCAAGCTGCTAGTTGAGCTATCTATTCACCATGACCTGGACCTGCTGACAGGTGACAGGTACCGGTCCGCGCCTCTCCTGGGGGGGGTAAGTCCCATCCCCTGAGGCAGTTCCACCCAAAGGTGGTATAGGACCAATGGACAAGAAGGTCCCAGGTTGGGCCCCAGACATGCTGGTGCCCGGTGCCATGGCCAGATGAGGTGGGACAGGTTGGTCTGCTGGGACCGGACTTCCCAAACATGTTATTGTGTTTAAAGTTTATCATCATATGTGGGTTAGTAATAGTTAACACATTCCAAGGTTAGGTATAACAGCATGCATAGATATTCCCATTAACCGAGACACCAGATATGGAACAGTTTCATAGCAAACAGAACACATGGATATATGGGACCACAGTGGTAATAACAACAGCATGCAGGTACATTGATAGCACCATGCCACCAATGTTGGAATAATTCAATATAGCACATGCATGGCATGGAAACAAATATAAATATTTATTAACCAATATGGCATAATCAGAACATTGGAGACATTACATACCGGTTGGGGTGGGTATGTAGTTTATTGCTGAGGATATGGTGGGAGGGAGAGAAAGATGTCAATTAACAAATAATATATTCCTGTAGTCCACATTACTTTCCTGGTCAGTGCTGTTATCTGTACCTTACTACATTACCCTATAGCCTTAGTTTGGACAGTGATATAGCTGTTGTCATCGTTATACATGAACTGGTTTTACCTGTGGTATACACCTCTTACCTGCTATACCTGTGGAGGAAATGTTTGTTAACACTAACTAACTGTTTCTACACATACTCCCAGATTCCAGATTGATGTTGTGCACATAGATATACAACTCTTTCTGCACAGACTCTGGCCATGTCTTGACCACATGCAGGTGTACCGGGACATTTCTAGACTATTGCCCTCTTCAACCTTTATTGACTTGACATGCACATATACATGCTTTCCTACACAGTTATATTATGTAGCACAGTGTGGGTGATGGTGATCAGTGATACTTTATTATTCAGAGAAACTGCAACACTCACTATTCCCTACAATACCAGAGTAAGCAGTACCAGTACAGTGTGTGAAGGGTTTTATTTCTTGCCATAGTGTTCATATCCGACATACATGTAGGAGCAATGATTGTTAGCACTCCCTGATTGTTGCCACGCAAAGTTCCAGATTACACATTAGTATTATGCGCATACATCTCACTCTGTTACTATACACACTCTGGTCACAGCTTGACAACATGGGGGTGCAGATAGGACATACTTGGCTTATTACTCTCCTTACAGCTTGAGGAGTGTCTACAGTGACAGGTTTGTTCTCATAGATGTTTGACAATCACTTGTATTCCCTGTTGGCTGGCTAAACATCTGGGATCATCCCACAGACTTCCCAGTGGGACAGGGGGAAAGGCAGCAGATATGGGCCCACATACTGGACATCCTGGTCTTATCTGTACTGTTGTGGGGTATGATTCTGTATGCAGCCTACTTCCACTCCCAGGATTCAGACCATGGCTGTGTCTGCTACAACTCATTCCCTCCAGTACAGCTCTTTTGATTGTGTACCTTTAACTCCTAGTGGGCGTGGCTTGAGTCTTTAAAAAAATAAAGCTATCACCTTACAATTCTAACAAATACTCATTGACATAGGTCAAATATCAATACAATTGTATTTGCCATCATGTATGCTTCAAGATAAAATATTCTGATACCTTGTACTGGGCATGGGTTTGGAATTATTAATGCAAGTATGAACAAGCAATATTTGATGCCTAGAGGAGCAGTAGGGGGTAACTGCAGATGCACCTGGAGGCGTCACTCAGATGTAATGAGTTAAAAACTGTCTATCAGAGTTGTGTGTGCTATATAGATATTGCTGTATATCTCCTATCTGCTTTCTGTCTTATAATTCTCCTGTGCTTTGGCATCCTGACCTTGTATTACAACACTCTTATACAGTTATCATAAACTGTTATATTTTGTAGGACAATGTGGGTAACAGTGATGACTACTACCTCATTATTCAGAGCATCAGCATCAGTCACAAAGCCATACAATACTAATGTAATCAGTACCAGTACAGGGTAACATTCTTGTATATCTGGGCACAGTGTTGGTATCCGACAGACCTGTGGGAGAACTGTTTGTTAGCACTCCCTTAATGTTGCCACACACAGTACCAGATTACACATTACTAATATGCACATACATCTCACTCTGTTACTGTACACACTCTGGCCACAGTTTGACAACATGGGGGTGTAAATGGGACATACGTGGCTTCTTACTCTTATATGTTTTTGGTGAGTTGCTAGTGTGCCAGCTTTGTTCTCATAGATGTGAGTCAATCAGTTGTATTTCCTATTTGCTGCCTATATGTCTGGGATCATCCCACTGATTTCACAGGGGGACAGGTTGACAGGCACCAGATATGGGCCACTTTACTGGACATTCTGGACATATCAGTACAGTTGTGGGCTATGCTTCTGTATGGAGACTACTCCCACTGTCAGGATTCAAATCATGGCTGTGTGAGCTAAAAATATAACAGTTCACATCTCAGTTGCATGTGCTATTTGGGTTTTGTTGTCTGCCTTTTTCCTGTTTTCTGTCTACGTGTCTCTCAGTTGTACTAAATGGCCTCTGGGGATTACACCAGTCATATACAGGCATTCCTACACATTCTATTTATGGTGCACAGTGTGGGTAACAGTGCTTAATACAACAGTACTATTATGTGATTGCAAATCTACATTACCATATGATACCAGAGTATACACATGCAGTCCAGCAGTTAGAACTTTATTGTCAGACTATTACACTTTATTTACATACAAACTATATGAGACTCTTCCTGCCATATTCTCCAGTGTATGCAGTACTTGCCTTGAACAATACAGGTTTTATACAGGCAATTAATTTACTAATATTTTATAATTTTATTTCCTTTGACAGTAAATGCATGAGTATTACTGACCTGCCGCGTATTGCAACCTCACCAGGTGACTGACGTGGGCCTTCTGGTTCACAGCCCTCTCCATTGCAGCTGTTGTGGACCTATTTAGCCATACCTATCCATGATATACATGAGCTGGCAATTATTACACAGAAAGTGGGGTGATACTTACACACAGCTGGGACATCCCCTTCCGCTCTAGCCTCTTGGATCCACTGGTCTATGAAGTCCCTCATGCCGCTTCAGGTCGGCATAGTGATGCGTGACCTGCTCACCAGTTCAGGATATAACAGTGGCACTGGTGAGGTCACGGGCAAGATGGTCCGAGGCCTCTGCCTTATATTGGGAGCCCTAGTACTGGCCCTGCAGCAGTCTCTGATCATGATTTTTGACAAGGAGTCCTACCATGACTCTGGACTCCTGGAATACACCAGCATTGCACCCAAAAGCACACACCTTCTCCCCTTCCTGACTTGGTGCCTGCAAGGGGAAGCTACAACCAGTTATGAGATGTATTCCCGCCACTTGCATTTAAGTAGGACTGATTTCCCGCACTTTTTCATGATTGGCCGGTTTTGAAAAGGCTAAGCTATGGGCAAAGCTGCTTATCTAGGGTTGGCATTGTTTAAAGGGGTATACCTCTGGGCCCACTGAGTTAGCTAGCCTACACATTGCTTACACCTCCTAAGCTGGCCTGTGCAATGCTTAGCTTTGCTTACATTAGACTTTGCATTATATTTCCTTTTTGGCATTGATTTATTATTCATTACACCTTATATGTATGCCTGGTATCCATGATTCATGTGTACGTACACTGTATGGGGTCCTTATGTTTTATTGGAGACTTCAACACTCTATTACAGTTACATCTCACTTCTGGGCTTACTGCTGTACTCCAGTTCACATATTTATTTTATGTAGTGGGTTGAGGCACATATGTCTGTATACTGATTCCTTTCACAGGTTCAGTTTGATTTTACTGTGGTGAAGACTTGTTTGCTGATACCTCATTCATCTGTACTGCTGTGATGGCTTGGTGGTTAGCTACTGTAACTGTATTGTTTAATGTCCTGGGTTCAAGAACTGCAAGGCTGTTTATTTTATCGAAGGGCAGAACAAGGGTCGTTGGATACAGAGTGATTAGGGCACTTTTGAGCATTTGTAAGTGGGTTTGCTTGGGTTTGTGCGAGGGTAAGCAATGCTAACCTCTGGTTACATATGCTTACAGAGAGTTAGCTTCAAAATTGCTTAACCTGTGTGCGCATTGCTTACCCTCACGCAAACGAGCTTAAACCCACTTAATAGTGCGTAAATATTCTTACTACTGATTATTGGTGCTTAGACATGCTTACTAGTGTTTTATTCATTATGATATTGACACCTCACATGTGCATTTACTGCAGTACTCCAGTTCATTACTATATATTATTTAGTGGGTTATGCAACATAAATATTAGTCATAATGTGCTTTGTCATGGAAAATGGAATGTACTACAGTGGAACTCGAACCAGGATTGCCTGCTCATAAGGCGAATGCTCTGCCCACTACACTATTGCTCTGTTGCTTCAGTTGCATATATCTTCCTTATTATCCTCTTCAGCCATTTAAGCTGCAGTAACCATAGCTAAGCGATGGGCACACCCACACACCTACAGTTAGCTTTAATCGGATTTTTAAAAGAAAAAAGGGTTTGTTCATTTTATTTCTGTATACTTGCTGTTGTACACGAGGGGGCTGTTCGGGATATGCAGACACTTATGAGCAGTCTTGCTCATTTCTTAGCTCTTTCTGCTGTTCTTCATTGTAGGTGCATGTATATTCTGAGAGCTCTGCTCTCAGACACTCCCCCTGCACTCGTACACGCTCCGTGTAAGATTAGGAGTTCAGGCAGTGCACCTTATTAATATGCATGGAGCACTGTCATCCTGCTCCTAAATGGCTGCCTCCATGCAGGACTAAGCTAGTCCTGCACAGAGCAATAGTAAATCCGGGGGTATATCTTGCATTGTTTAGATGTCCACAGACAATTACATTTTTATTTGAAAAGGACTAAGGAGTTTAGAAAGTTGGACCAACTCTTTGTGGCTTTCTCCCAAAACAGAAGGGGTCAGGCAATTTCCAAAGTGACTATTTCCAGGGGGATTGCTGAGTGTATTTCCTTCATTTATGCTAGTTGGAATTTAGAACTATCCAGATCAGTTAAGATCCACACCACTAGGTCTGTCGCTACATCATTGCCCTTCTTGGCTAGACTTTCCTTTGATAAGATCTGTGCTGCTGCAACTTCATCTAATCCTCATGCCCTCATTTTGCACTACAAATTACTAATATATAACTAATAATATTTTTATTAATTATTAATAAATATTAATAATAACTACTCTACCACTGAGCTATACAAAGTCAAATATATTAATTCCACCATACCTTCCATCAAACCCACAGGCTAACTAAACTTCTCAAAATTCAATCTCTACGTCTACTCCTGCAAACACAGCTCTAAGTTTGTGGTGATATACACCCCAACCACGGCCCCACAACTGATACTACCAACCTCACTAGTCCAAACATCCAACATGCAATTAACTGTAAAAAGCCCTGTAACCTACTTATACTTAGTACGAACACTAGATGTATCTTAAACAAAACTGATGAACTACACACCACACTCTCCGCTTACAACCCAGACATTACACTCATTACAAAGACCTGGCTCAAACCCCACATTAAGGACAATGAGATACTTCCCTCAGGTTATAATATAATCAGTGCTGATAGAATTACCAAAAAAGGTGGAGGCGTCTCCATACTATACAAGACTGTCATCAAGGTAGACTTTATACATAAAGAAATCCCAACATTTAACAATGCAGAAACTCTATTCACCAAAATTAAAATCAGTCAACAGAAGCAACTAAACCTAGTGGGTATTTACATACCCCCAGGTGATAACATACCTACTCTCGAGTCTATATTAAACTGGGCATCTGCAAACCTCCCACAGGAGACATTCCTCCTAGGAGACTTCAATATTGACTTGTAATCCTACAACACAACTATCCCCTCTAATAGTATAAACCTGTATTCCTATACTCAACTTATCCAAACACCCACCTGCACTGACAAAACTACAAACAAGGAATCCATACTAGAATGGATCCTCACAATCCATCTACTGCCCAATATTATGGTACAGTACCAACTGGCCTTAGTGACCATTTACCCACATTCATATTAAGACAGCGCCTCAAAAACCACTAAAACAACCACCTTATATGAAATCTGTAATTCAAAACATTTCATACCTGAGCATTTCATTAATGCACTAAGGCATTGCAACTGGGCTCCCTTAGCACCCCTCACACTAGGCAAGGCAGTGGATTACTTCAATTCCACCTTTTTAAACATATTAAATCAGATGGCCCCCTTACGGACAATTTGAATAAAAACCAACCCAGCCTAATGGCTCTCTAAAAACATAAGAACCCTTCTCAAACTTAAGGATAAAGCTTGGGATACATGGTATCACAATAAGACTGACCACAACAAGCAGATTTTACTCGAGCTCTATAATAAAGCAAAAAATACAGATAAGGCAAGATAAGAACAATCACTACACAGAGCTACAAGTAAAACATACCACTAACCCCCCAAATTTCTGGGCAGCTGTCAACCAAATATTACAACCAGGCAAACCCATTACCCCTCCCCCCAATGTCAGAGGAGATAATATAGAGATACCTACCCAATTTAACAACTATTTCACTTCTTCCATCCTTAACCTAACTAGCAACAGCCAGCCTTGCACTATTCTACAACCAATCAGCAACCCAAACCCATACCCTCCATTCGCTGTCAAACCAGTTCCTACCAACACAATATGCAAGCACTTCACTAAACTAAAACCCACCACTTTGGCAATCGACAAACACCCTGCAGAGTACCTCAAAATTGCTGCTAGTGCTATAGCTTATCCAATCTTGATGCTTATCAACCGGTCTATCAACAAGCATTCAATTCCAGCCCTTTGGGAAACCTTCTACATAATACCTTTGCACAAAGGTGGTCCTCAACCAAACTTACCATCTACCGCCCCATAGCAATCTTATCCCCCCTATCAAAAATCCTTGAAAAATGTATTCATTCTCAGCTGATGATACATTTACTTACAGATTAGTCTCCTCACCAACACCCAACATGGCTTTTTCCCATTCCATAGCACCACCACAGCACTCAGATCCTTCACCAACACTGTCAATCAATATAGGAACCAAGGAAACCTAGTGTCTGTCACCTTCAATGATCTGTCCAAAGCATTTGATACAGTATCCCACAGCAAACTACTTACTATGTTAGCCTGAACAACCCCTCATTGCTCTGGTTTTAAGACTACATATCCAACCACCAACAAGCAGTTAAGTGGCATAATTTCCTCTCCCCCTTCTCCCAGTAACAGTAGGTGTACCACAAGGATCCATACTGGGGCCCCTACTATTTAATATCTTTACATTCTCCACACTGCCACCCAGCAAGATGCAATAGTCCAATATGCAGATGATTCTACACTGATCTGCTCAGCACCCACACTCCAAACACTCCAGACTAAAACCCAAGAGGCCTTCTCCAATATTGAAAACTGGTTAAAAAACTCACAACTAATACTGAACCCCAAAAATACTCAACTTATGCTTTTCCACCCTACCAAAACTATTGACTCTTCTGCTCTTTTCTGTATCAATTCTGCCAATAACACACAAATCTCCCCAGTATCACAAGCTAAACTTCTTGGTGTAGTACTTGACCAACACCTAAAGTATGACAAATATATAGCACAAACCATATCCAAAGTCCATAAAAAACTTGTAACCCTATACTGCTGCAAAAACTTTCTAACCAAAACCACCAAAATTACTACATCCAGAACTCACCTTCTCTCTACATTGCTTTATGCATCCCCTGTATTAACAAAACTTAACAAGACAGACCTATGCAAATTGTCCATTTGCTATAATAAAATAGCTAGATTTGTAACCAACTATTTCTACTCCCACCACTGTCACTCACTAAAACAATTAGGTTGGCTAGAACTTGCCAACTTACTAAACCATAACCAACACATCATGGCTCATTACTTGCTGTACCACCCAAATAAGATTCCTGATCTCTCAGGCTTACTCAACTTTCACAATTCTGCTCGCCAACTAAGATCCACAAACAAAGCCCTTCTTGAAGTAGCTAAGTGTAGACACAGTGCTGGTGAATCCCTCTATTCCTACACAGTTGCTAAAATCTGGAATTCTCTTTCACCAGGTATCAGATTACAAAACAGCAGTCCCATCTTTAAAACCCACTTAAAAGCCCACCTCAATATCATCTGGCAATCTACCTGTACTGACCATGGCTAGTCCTACTACCACCATTCAGATAAATCTTCCTCTGGCACTACTCAAAGGTCAAAGGCATAGAAAAAAACTACCATAACGAATTGTATTTTTAAATGTATGTATATAACTGCATATATTACTGCACTTTCTTACTCAAATACATTATATTTTCTTTTTTACTACTGTACACTCTATATATTGTACAATTCTGTAACTTCTCATCATACTATGCTATGATATACTATTGTTTGCTCTATTAATTTATATTCATCTCTGACTTTTGTACTTTTATCATATATGTGGAACTTTTGGATTTTTTATGATTGTCATGTACGTGTAGCTTTTCTCCTCAGGTCTTTGCTAAAAATGGGCACCTGGTTGGGCAGTCAGACCAACCCAGTAATCAAATATAAAATAAATAAATAAAAATTAGATTTGTTATCTAGGAACAGGGCTTCTTTGTGTTCCTCTGTGCTCTAGCATATCCTTCCTTGAGGCCAACCAGGGTACATAGTAGCTGGGGACTCTGACCCATCTGTGATGAATGATGATTTTTATTTTTTTTTATTTTATTTTTATTTTACATTTGTTTACCGGGCTAGTCTAGTCGGATATATGTCCATTTTCAGTAGAGGCCCGGGGAGAAAAGCTCCACACATAACAAAATAAGGCAGACAGACAAGTTGTTAATAAGACATACAGTAAAATAGAAATATAAATCAAATTGTTAATAATATCAAGATACATTTAGAATTCAAACAGTATAAACTCAAATACAATATTCTGTTGGTTTAAAAGCAATCTTCCAAATATAAAGGTTATGCAAAGGCATGAGTCATATAGATAAGAGTTAAGGCTCAGAAGGGAAGAAAAGTAGAAGGAATATGAAAGAGTAATATAATAGGGATGAGGCAGGAGGCAAGAAGAGAAGAGAGGAAAGGAAGGAAGACAAGCAAGAGGAGGTGGGAGAGATGGTAGATGTAGGTCAGAGCATAGAAGGACAGTAAGGGAAAATAAATCAGGGTAGAAGCTAGTTTTAAGCAGAAAAGAAGGGTTAAAGGTATAGAGAGGGTGGGGAGAGGGAAGTTAGCCTGGAGTACTACAGGAACAAAGCCAGTGGTTTTGGAAGTGCAGTTTAATTTGTTGTTTGAAGAGAGATAAGGATGAGATTAGAGTTAACTCTTTGGGCAGGGAATTCCATATTCTGCCTACAGTATTGGTGAAAAGAGAGTCACCAACTACGTTGTGGGCCTTTATAGGTTTGGTCATCAGTTTGCAAGAGGAACGAAGAGAGGTGAGATTGTTATAAGGGAGTAACAATTGTGATAGTATAGGGGTATTACTAGGTTGGTACAGTAATTTATGGGCAATAGAAAGTTGTGAGATCATAAGATAGTTTTGTAGTTCAAGCCAGCCTAATTGTTTCAAATTGAGGCAGTGATGGGTTCTAAAAGGGTTACCAGAGGTGAAGAGGGCAATGTTATTATAGCAAGTTGCTAGTTTGTTTAGGTTAGTTTTCTTAAGGTTGGTGAAGATAGGAGAGGCGTAGAAGAGAGTAGATATAAGATGGGAGTGAGCAATAGTAGCTCTGGTAGATGGGGTAAGAAATTGTTTAATACGGTATAATGATCCTATTTTTCTGTTTACTGATTTGATGGTGTTATTGATGTGTTGGTCAAAATAGAGAGTGTTATCAATGGTAATTCCTAGTAATTTAGTTGTGGAGTCAGGAGAAATGACAGTGTTGTTGTTTGAGGAGATGGAGAAGTTTAGTGGAGATGTACGAGTGGTGGGGGTGAAGAGGAGAAGTTTGTTTTTTTTAGCATTGAGAAGTAGGTACCGCCTAGTAAACCATGTTTCTACAGTGTTAAACATAGTTTGAGTTAGAGAGATTAGATCTGAAGAGGAGGATGCTGAACAAATGATAGTGGAGTCGTCTGCGTATTGGATGCAGGTAGCTTGAGGAATTACAGAGTGGAGATCATTAATATAGAAGGAGAAGAGGAGAGGACCAAGAATGGAGCCCTGAGGGACTCCAATAGTAATGGGGAGTAAGGAGGAGATGTGGCTATCCCAAATAACGGTTTGTTGTCTGTTACTAAGGTAAGATGTAAACCATTTGATGGCAAGGCTATCAAATGAGAGGGATTTGAGAATGCTGATTACAGAAGAGTGGTTGACCATGTCAAAAGCTTTTGAAAGGTCAATGAAAAGGGCAGAAGAGAATAGATTATTGTTGCAATTGTTGTTAATGGTATCTACAAAGGAAAGGAGGGCAGTGGTGGTGCTATGGTGAGGTCTAAAGCCATGTTGACAGTTAGCTAAAATGTTGTGAAGAGAGAGGTATTGTACAAGTTGCTGATGAATACATTTTTCCATTATCTTTGCTAATGGAGAGAGAAGAGCAATAGGTCCGAAGTCAGAATAGTCAGTAGAGTTACCTCCTTTGTGTAGAGGGATTATATGAGAGATTTTCCAGATATGAGGGATAGTTCCCTCTTGGATGGTCCTATTTATGAGTATAGAAATTGGGTAGGCAATTTCCTTGGCTGCTTTTTGTAGAAAAAGGGAAGGGAGCTTGTCAGCAGAGGGGGTACATGGTTTCAGTTTAAGAATAAGTTTGAGGATGGATGAGGGAGAGATGGGTTGTAGAGTGAAGTTGTAGGTAGTATTTACTTGGTTATTTGGAGGATAGAAGTTATTGGTGTTTAGTTGTTTAGCAAGAGATTGAATAGTTTCAGAAAAGAATGAGTTAAAAGCATTTGCAGTTAGAAGAGGGGTGTCTGGGTTAGCATTTAGAGGGGAGGGTGTTTTAGCTGTTCCTGGTGAAAGGAGTCTATTGATAGAGGACCAAAATTGTTTAGGTTTATTTAAGTTGGTTTCTTGTAGGTTGCAGTAGAATTTTCTTTTATCTGTGAGAATAGCTTTCTTGGAAAGGTTTCTAAGTTGGCGAAAGTGCAGAAAATCAGAGCTGATTCTATGGGACCTCCATTTATTCCAAATTTTATTTTTCGAGAGGATTAGTTCTTTAGTTTCATTTGTGAGCCAAGGGGCTGTGTTAGACTTCATTCTAATAGTACGCTCAGGAGCATGTTTGTCCAAGATAGAGAGGAAAGTAGAATTAAAGAATAAGACTGCTTCATTAAGTGGTAGAGTTATTAAGGGGTTCCAGTTACAAGCTCTGAGTTCGTTTTGAAATAGGTCGATTTTAAAGTGTTTAGTAGAGCGTATTTTTCTTATGTTAGGGAGGTGAAGATAGTCAGTCTTCTCTCTTATAATGTAGGTTAGGCAATGGTCACTGAGGTCATCAGGCATGGTCCCAACGTTATAGGTGATGTTAACTTTGTTTATAAGAATCCAGTCTAAAATAGTCTGTTTCCTGTTTAGCTTATTAAGCCTAGTTGTAGAGGTAATGGTTTGGGTAAAACCATTTAGGTTAATGTGAAAGGTGGCAT
Source organism: Protopterus annectens (assembly GCF_019279795.1). Taxonomy (NCBI): domain Eukaryota; kingdom Metazoa; phylum Chordata; order Ceratodontiformes; family Protopteridae; genus Protopterus; species Protopterus annectens. Next base: position 254,556,688 of record NC_056734.1, read on the forward strand.
TGTTAGAATTAATAGTATTCCAGTCGATATTTAAGTCGCCAAGAATTATAGTTTCTTGGGGGTAGTTGATGGAAACCCAATTGAGAAAGTCTTCTACAATTGGTATATTGTTTCCAGGAGGTATGTATAGGCAGATGATGTAAAGGGCTTTCTTAGCATTAAGTTGAAGTTTTGTGATGATGGCTTCTATCTTATTGTCTTGGGTTGGACAGGCTGAAAGGGTAGAGATATTAAGATGATTCTTAAACAGTATTGCTACTCCACCACCCTTACGTTTAGTACGGTCAAGCCTAAGTATATTATAGCCTTGTGGTATAATCTCAGTATCTTTAGTGGTTGGCTTTAACCAGGTTTCGGAGAGACAGAGAATGTCAAAGCTGTGAGTATCTAGGAGGGCGTGTAGGTAGGGTACTTTGTTGTTTACGCTTTGTATGTTAAGGTGTCCTATGTGGAGGGTATTATTGGTGAAAGGTTTGGATGTAAGAGAGGAGGGATACATGGGGCCAGGGTTGGGGTGAATGTCACCATCTTGTAGGGTAGGATCGAAAGGTTTAGATGTAATTTTGATTCTGAGAAAGGTTGGGGGTCTTATTTTTTTATGTGAGGGTAGGGTATAGGTGAGGTGACAGTACCTATGGAATTTGGGTAGGCGGTAGGTAGGGGTGGAATTGGCATTAGAGAATGAAATGTGAGGAGTGTAGAAGGAAGATGTATGTGTCTTTGAGTGTTTAGGCTGAAAGAGGAGTGGGTATTCGAAATAGGTAAGGAGGTATGTTGAATAGAGAACAGTTGATAGTAGAATCAAGAGTAAAAGGAGTGTGGGTAAGTTGAGAGTCATTTTTATGAGTAGGTAAGCAGGAAGTGGTTATAGGGAGCAGGAAGTAGATTAGGGGAAGTCAGGAGGCAAATAAATGTGTAAGGTACTTAGAAGGATTGTATGCAGGTGAAACAAGAGGTATGGCTATAGAAGGAAATGTAAGGTGGAGGGAGGGGTGAAATGAAGAAAGAGGGGTAATGGAGGTAGAAGAGAGAAGGTAAGTATAGGTGGAAGGCTAGTATGTAAGAGAGGTAAGTGGGAGGAGGATATGGAGTGAGAGGAGGGGAGGGGATTGGTTTGGCGGGAAAGGCAGGGATAGGGTGAACAGAGTAGGGGAGGTACTAGAGGAGTATAAGGTTAGGACCCCTGGGGGTGGGTGGGAATTGGGGGTAGGGAGGGGAGCGGAGTGAGCCTGCAGGGCAAAAGGATCGGGTTGCACAGAGTAGACCAAGGAGGAAGGAAAAAGTATCAGAGAAAGCTAGGTAAGTCAATGTAAGGGAAGGTAGCTTATGGAGGAGAGGATAATAGAGAACTTGGAAAGGAGGAAAGGGAATAGAAGTAGGAAATGAGCGATAGGAGAATTAATTAAAAACAAAATACAAGTAAAATGAGTTTAAAAGGTGAGTAGGGAAAAGTTCTAGTGGGCAGAAGCAGAGGAGCAGTAAGCATACACAGAGGTACTCAACGAAGAGCCAGACCAAAGGGTGAGAGAGTGTAGGCTAGGTAGCAGTCAAAGGGAAAGGGAGGAGGGTAATATGGAGTAGAAGGGGAAGGGCTGCTGCTGGCAAGCTTAGCTGGGGCAGACAAAAAACGTAGTAGGGTAACTTGTTTACAATCTATACATGTTGGTAAAATAGACGTACTTTCGTGGTAGCTTGAGGTAGTGGGATAGCAGTAGGCACAGTCCTGAACTTTCCAAGGGTAGCAGGCAGGGAGCACCCTCTTATAGGCAGGAGAGAGTTTCAATCCAGGCAAATTACTCAAGGTGAATCAAGGGATAGCTAGTCCAAGAGGAAAAGTGGTAGAAAAAAGATTAGATAAAATGAAACGGAGTAAAACATACAATGTTCAATACAGTGCAAAATAGACAGGGTATCCAGGTATGTAATTTAGTAGTGAACACAATAAATCAGATAAGCAGTCAGGTAAGGCCAAGCATTTACATCAAAATATAGAGCAAACTAGGCATAGTAAAAACAGAAGAAATATTGCATAAAGGCTACTGCAAGCTTTGTAAAGTACTTATCCACAGTAGAAACTATAGATAATGCAAACCATATAGTGGGATAAAACCAGGTAAAATGAGGGGAAGCCCTAAATTGTGGGATCTTAGCCCAGTCTGCACGTGTAAGGCCACGCTAGTAACACGCAGTTAGATATGGGGCAGTGGAAGTCAATATAGGCCTTCACAATACTAAGCCAGTAAGTAGAGGGAAGACCCCCTTGTCGATGTAAAATCCTAGGTTAAATGGTATCCCAAACACTACCAACTGATAGCAATAAGGGGCAGGGAGGGAAAAAGTAGCAATGCGGTTATCGCAAGATAGTATAGTCTGGTAAAAACAGAGCTGGACTAAGTAAATTGGTACTATAAGTCTACTCTCCCCAAGTCCCAGTGGGTATCAGTGGGAAGTTTTTATGATAAGGCCAGTACAGATGGAGGCATCGTAACCTAAGCCGATAAACTGTCGGTGATCGTACCTGGAGTAGGCCAGATAGAGAGTTAGCAACCAAAACAGTATAGCATCAAAAAGGCTACTTGTATACGTGCTTAGGGGTGGGCAGCGTTTGTGTGGAAAAAATGGTCAAAAATGTTGCTACCTCCTTAAAGCACCATAAATATCTGTGTAGCAGTGAGGAACACAATAAAATATAGGCTAACATACAGTCGCTAGCAATATTACTGTAGAAACATACAGAATTAAGAGGCTAGGGCGATGCAGGCATCAGAAATGCAAACTGTATGTCTAAACAAGAGTACGCAGCATCTATGTTATTAAATAATCAGAACCAGTGAGGAACACAATAAAATATAAGCTGCCATGCAGTCGCTAGCAATATTACTGTAAAAACATACAGAATAAAAGGCTAGGGCGATGCAGGCATCGCAAATGCTAACTGTATGTCTAAACAAGAGTACGCAGCATCTATGTTATTAAACAATCAGAACCAAAGCTAACATGCTGTCGCCATCATATTAAGGAGCAAACGGCATTTCAGTGATAACAGATGGATAAAAGTGAAACTAACACGCTGTTATATCGCTGTAGGCACACAGTACTAAGGCTGAACCCTCTACGTAATTCAGTCTACAGCGAATATACTACATATAGTAGCGTGAAACAAGTTAAAATAAAAAAATATACAGCTATACAATCGTAGACGGGCAGTACAAATGTTTGTTCAGAAAACACGTGATTAAGACAGCTCTCTGCAATCAGGAAGCATAACAACGCTAACTGCACAGATATCTATACAAAGAAACACGCAGAAAAACTCTCAGTTTAAAAAGTCAGTACATAAAACAGTCCCTTTCGTGTTTACAGAGATAACAGAAGACCACAAGTTGTATCAAGCAGGCTCTACAGTTTAGCCACAAATGTCTTTGAAAATATGGACAAACATACTATAGAGTAGGAGCACACAGCTATGTGTGTACAGCAGCAGCGAGGTGAGCAGAATTAAAGATGGCGCCCTGGGGAATAGGAGAGCTTTTAAGAACTAGCAGAGGAAGTACTGAGGGAGGGGGAGGAGCAGGGATGGCAAGGAGTCAGGTCTAGACAGGAAGGGGTAAGTACAGTGAAATAGAGGAGGGGAAATGGAGATCCTAAGAGAACAAGGAAAACATAGAAAATGTTACAGTAGTACAGGCAATATTGTGAAAGTAAAGGGTAGGTGGAAGGTATAGTAGGAAAGGGAATAGAGGGGAATAGAATAGATCAAGCAGAGAAACAGGAGTAAGAAGGAGCATATATGTCTGATTCATAGGAAGGGAAAGAACATGAGAGGTAGCCTGAATGCAGAACGAGATAGGAAAAGAAAACCCAGAAGGTCCAGAAGAAGATAGGAGAGACACAGCACAGAATAGACCAAGGAGGAAGGAAAAAGTATCAGAGAAATCTAGGTAAGTCAAGGTAAGGGAAGGTAGCTTATGGAGAAGAGGATAATAGAGAACTTGGAAAGGAGGAAAGGGAATAGAAGTAGGAAATGAGCGATAGGAGAATTAATTAAAAACAAAAACAAGTAAAATGAGTTTAAAAGGTGAGTAGGGAAAAGTTCTAGTGGGCAGAAGCAGGGGAGCAGTAAGCATACACAGAGGCACGCAACGAAGAGCCAGACCAAAGGGTGAGAGAGTGTAGGCTAGGTAGCAGTCAAAGGGAGAGGGAGGAGGGTAATATGGAGTAGAAGGGGAAGGGCTGCTGCTGGCAAGCTTAGCTGGGGCAGACAAAAAACGTAGTAGGGTAACTTGTTTACAATCTATACATGTTGGTAAAATAGACATACTTTCGTGGTAGCCTGAGGTAGTGGGATAGCAGTAGGCACAGTCCTGAACTTTCCAAGGGTAGCAGGCAGGGAGCACCCTCTTATAGGCAGGAGAGAGTTTCAATCCAGGCAAATTACTCAAGGTGAATCAAGGGATAGTTTTGTGGTAGCTTGAGGTAGTGGGATAGCAATGACATGGATATCATCAGATAAAGAGTTCTGTACTTTCCATAACTTGGCATCTGTGCTATCCAGTGTCATTATCCATCACATTCCTGCCCTCCTTCCTTCTGGTAGGCCTGGTGAGGCTGGAGTTGGTTGAATCTGGCGAGAAGTTTTTGCCTTTGGTTGCAGATGTTGTGTTCTGTGTTTCAGCTAACTTAGCAAGCTAAATCTGAAGGTTAGAAGGTAGCAAGGCATTATGGGAAGGGGAAGGAATTAAGCTCTAGAAGTGTATGACAAGTGGCCGGTTCAGATCTGAGGTTGGATCCTAGACTCACCTGAGAGGAATAATGACACTGAGTAGCACAGATGCCAAGTTATGGTAAGTACATAACTCTTTTTTTAAAGCTCCAGTTATAAAAAGAAATCCAACAGCAGATTATGATTTCAGCCTAAAACTAGCTTTTTCAATGCTGTATGACGTGCTGGGAAGTTCACTTTGGAAGTGTTTTAAGCTTTTTCATTCCATGTATCATATTTTTCCTACTTGTAAACAATTTTGCTTATATATGTATATATATATATATATATATATATATATATATATATGTATATATATATATATATATATATATATATATATATATATATATATATATATATATATATTTGCTGTTGTCCATTGCATCAGCTTTCTACAGTTGTGCATGCATTCTTGCATCGGCTACTAGGGGTGCTTGTGCATTGTCAATGTTTATTGCAGTTGATTGAACCTCACTGAGGCTGTGTGGTGGTTCACCATGATCTAGGTGTGAATATATGGTGCGGCTGTGATGAGAAGTTCTACGTTGTACTCACTAACCTGGTTTCATGCATATGTAGTAAGCCTCGGGGCTTGTTGAGCATGCATGAAATGAAAACAGTTTTGGCTTGCCCATGATTGCAGCCACAGCATTTATGAATTCCCAAGTGTATTTTCGGTGTCTTTTCTTTTTTAATTTTTTGCAATAGCCTGAGTTGTTAATACCATTGTTTTTGAGGACATATCAATCTACTGAAATAGTTCACCTGTATCCAGGTTTCAAATCTCCCTAACCTGGGAACAAGTTTTAGGGTAGAATATTGCTACTCATAAAGCTCTTAAAAAGAGTCAAAATAAAGAATGAGGGTCATTTGTATATCACCACGTGCTCTCATGCAAGTACTATTTTTTTCGTTTGTTTGTTTTCCCATTGCTTTAAAATTCTCTGCTGTAATTTCTTCTGTGGTTTCTTAATATGACTGATCTGTCAACATTTCCTTATGGATTTCAGTAGTTTTTCCATTAAGATGTGATTAAAAGCAGCACTTGCATGCTGTATTTAATTTATTGGCAACAAGGTTCTCGTAGTAATGTAAACTATTTTTTTTAAATGACCATAGTGCATAAGCAACCTGAATGGATTTCTTGATTTCAAACCTTTTATTTTTTCTTTGAAAGTAAAATAATAATAATAATAATAATAATAATAATAATTATTATAACAATAGCCATAAAATGATTCTGTTTGTTCAGCACAGGGCTCCTAAATCATAAAGTTTTATCTGTTGTGCAATGCTATGTTAGAACAGTTTCTATGCATTGCGTGTTACATCACTCTGCATTGTTGCATCTAAAGATTTAGTTGTCCCCAGCTTATCAAATGCCCTCTAAACTCAGAAGAAACTGTTTGCTTTGCTTTATATCTTAGAGGGGAGTTTTTCACTTATTATTGCAGTATTCCATTGCACTGTTGGAAATCAGCTATAGGAGTGATACATAATTCATTTTTCACAATGCCTGGCTGCAGTTTTGGATTGGACCAAGGATATTTTATAGCTGTATCATGCACATAGCATTTCAAGTACTTTATGAACTATGAATCATTAACAACAGAAGTCATTAAGTGCACACAGTGAAGCTAAGTGAAACTGAGGGAGGTTAATGACTGCTAAGGAGATTAAGTGTAATAAAGTACAGAGGGAGAGAGAGAGAGAGAGAGAGAGATGGAGAGAGATTACAAGAGAAAAGGAAAGAAATGGACTGTCACATGTAGCAGAAAGTTGTGTTGATGCTCAAGGTTAAAAAAGCTAGGTACGTGCAAAGGTGAATTGTACGTTTCAGTTTTATAGCTATATACTCATGTAATAACATGCATTGTTATCTTAATTACACTTTTTCTAATATGCACTTTTCACATATGCCTGGAAATTACTGAAGATTGCATTTATTTTTTCATATTTAGTTGGAAAGTTTGTAAGAAGAGTTGATTGCTTGCGGGCTTCCTGTAAACTCCTGCATGCCTCTAATGCCTCTTTAATATTTGTTAGGGTAACAGATCTGTCTCTTGAGTAGAATGATGGAATCTATACATACAAAGTTTGTAATCTCTTCTATGGCTTGTTGTTCATGCCCTGGATTACATACTCTGGAAATAAACTACATTTTACAGTCAACTATATGGAGACAAAATACATTTAATACTGAATATCTGAAGGATCCCACACATGCATACACACACACACATACACACACACTCACACACACACTCACACACACACACACACACACACACACACACACACACACACACACACACACACACACACACACACACACAAACATACATCTCTACGATGTGCTTCCTATGTCTGTAAATGTCTCACTTTCCTGGCATTCTTTAAGTAGCATTTGTATATTTTATACTGACTAAGTCTGATACTTACACAGTTACAATGGACAAATATATTCAGCAATATGTGAATTGCTAATGTTTAGATGTAGCTGTTTTGGATCTATGTCAAAAGACCAAAAGACCAGATTATCAGATCGATTCTCAGAACGTTGAATCAGCTTTTCCACTAGAAGCTGATGTTTTGTTGGGGGTTGGTGTTTGCCCATTCACCAATATGAGTGATCTTGGAGTTTGTATATATAATAGGCAGAGTGTGTGTGTCTGTGTGCATGAGGGATTTCACCCCTGCAAAAACACTTTTTTTTTGTGATGTCAACTTCCAGAGGAAAAAACAGTTGGATATTCTCGGTTTTGATAATCTAGTCTTTCGATCTTCTGACATAGAGTCATTGTTTTTGTATTGTACTAAGTTTCCAGGATTATCAGTCAGATAAGTAGGAGTTATCACAAAAGGAAAGTATTTGTTTGGCTACCTAAAGTAGATACTGCCCCCCTCCCCGACAAAACATGCATCATCATTTTCAGATAATTTGCCTGCACATTTAGTCTGAATGAACTCATGTTGAATTCCAGTAGAACATGGGAAAACAAAAAATGTTAGTAGATAAACTCGTCTATACATCATGTCTGGCAAAAATTAAAAATTACAACTGTGAGCTTGATCTAACAAACTATTCTCATTATTGCTTTTGGATTTCTGATGGGATTTTTTTCAAGCTATATGCAGTGATTGCAAAAACACAATGTAGAATCCATTACTCTTTCATGAGACCAGTTATTTGAACAGACCTACTGGTACTCAGAAGACTAGAAGCTAATAAACTTAGAAAAACTGTATGCCTAACAGATGCAGCAGTAAATGAAAATGTGCCACTAATAAAGGTCACCATGTGCATTATCCTTGAAGGGTGAACACTAAAGTAAGTTCTGCATTTACCATATTGTCTAGTCCAGATAAAGTACAGCACTTGTACAATAGCTCATTTTGACCAAAATAAAAACAATAAGCAAATTAGTAGATCATTATTTATTTATTTATTTTTAATTTCTGTATAACTTAATTTTAATCAAAAGAGTCAAAACACAAAGCAGTATGGCTGAAGGTAGTATTACATATCAATACAGATTAATTAATTACATTTGCTATCAGCTGTTTTGGTTGATTTTATTCTAAAAAGAACAGTCTCTATTTTTTGCAGAGACCGGGGTTGACACTTTCTGTAGACCACTTTTCTGTTTGTGGTCTTACCCTCATGCACATTTCACAATCATAAATTGCATACAGCCTCCACATTTGTTTTTACTTGCTTCATTTGAACAACAGATATAAAGGCCAACCAAACATTATTATATTATGGCAAATAATACCAACTTGTTCCACATAGAATACTTTCTGCAAATTGTACTATCACAATTATGCGTAATTGATTGTCCTGGGATTTTCAAACATGCTAAACTGAAAAAACACCATGTAGCTTGGATACCATTAGTTACATTAATTGATGTTAAATATACCATGAGATAAGACAAAAAATTGGAAGAAAATTTATATCAAGATTTTGGACATAGTAGGAAAACATGTGATAGATACACAAGATGTGATAAGAGTAAAAGCTTACAAATTGGTAAACTGTGTGTAGATTCTAAAATTTATTCTCAAACACATCAGATTACAAATATATTTACAAAATTTATGCAAAACAGTTTGACTTCACAAAGAGGATGATAAATTGTCATAGTAACATCCAGGTAACTTCAAATACTGAAATTAAATTAGATAATATTGAGAAAGATCAATGTAAACTGGACCAAGGAAAGGGAAAAGACAGAATTAGTAATAATGACATAAAAGCACTTCAGCATGAACTTACAGTACCATTATATTTTTTTTATTGAAGTGGTCATTTATGTATGGGAAAAAATGATAAAAAAGTATTAAAAAACACATTGACCTATAAAGCTACTTTCTTGTTGTAGAAAAAATAATGGAGGTTATTTTAAATAAATTATTGTCAGACTTTGAAAGATTGGGAAATTAAATCATATATCAGTATGCATATGTGAAAACAAATTTATTAAGGTCTATGTTAAATAATCGAACTCTTAAAAAGCGAACGATGATTTATCGCACCCATGTAAGAGAAAGCTTACAATCTGGAATGCTTAGAACAGTGTTTTTTTTTTTCCAAGGGAAAAAAAATCGCTGTTCCACAAAGCAAAAAAAAAAAAAAATTTAAGCATCACATAAAGTGGGGGGCTTCACCCCCATGCCCCCCTACTTATATATACCAACTCCGAGATTGCACTACAGTTATGAAAATGGCAAAGTAACGAAAGCAGCCAAGCAATTTCTTTCCCAGGGAAAGAATTTGCCTGTGGCGGCTGGTGACTTCAAATCAAAGGGGGGCTCCAGGAGACAGCTGAATGGGTGGGGTCAATGGGAAGGGGTGCAGCCAACTAGAAAGGGGAGGAGCTATGCTCAAAACCACAAAAACTAAATTTACTGCCCTGGGTGCCAAACCATCATTATGAGAGTCCAATCAAGACAAAATGAAGTGTAGAAGAATAAAAATATTTCAATGCATTGGCTGCATGACAGCTTAATATCTAGATGGAAACAAAAAAGGTTGTGAGGCATGAAAAAATAAATTACTTTTTTAAATACATTAATGGAATGCCAGTCAAAATCAAGTATAAGAAAAACAAACAGCACTCAACTCAAACCACTTCTTGCACTGCAGTTCTAATTATAATTTATATTCAGCTTTATTAAAGTACCAAGTAACATGCTGAAAGTAGAAATCTCTGATGCCCCCACTTGTAAAAATGTTCCTTATCCAAAAAAAAGACCTGCTGCCTGACATCTACTTGTTTCATGGGGAAAACATGATCAAAGTAAAAAATGAAAAGCAAACAAGAAATAAGCTCAAGATACATTGCTTAAAAGGATTACTGTACAGGTTATGCACCACATGATTGGCATTCTGTTTACGGATAAAGCCTGCAGAGATGACTGGAAGTCCCCAAGTGTAATGAGACTCTTAAAAATAATGTAATCCTGTCCTTTATTACAAATACTGTCATACGCATTTCAATACCCAAGGCTTATACATTATCTAGTTAAGTATTCTCTACATGGCAGCAGAAAGGCTTTCAATGTTGGCAATTCTTTAACAGTATGCTTATTAAAGCTGACTTGCATCTTGCAATCTCAGCCAAGCTTACCCGATGGTCATTAAAGTATTGCTACTTAAACACAGAGCAACAGGCACTTTGAGTAATAAGCATAAATCAACAGTACAAAAAATATGACAGAAACCAGACCATTCTGTAAAAATCAAGGACAGATGAAAGGCCACTCTAGTACTTGTGTCTACCTTGGATGGGGGGGGGGGGTGGATACTCTGCACATTTACACTGCATAACTACTCCTTGCCTTGCTTCGACACATCCAGAGTCACTACATGGGGGAGTGGGGTGCAACAAGTATGTCACAGTTTGAAATGTCTCTGGCTGACTTGTGATAGCCCTGACACATTTGTCATACCTCTCAACCTTAGAGCAAGAAATCTGGACAAAGCCATACAAAGAAATGGGACAAAGGCACAAAAATAAGGACAATTTTTAAAATATTGCTCTTATAAACCTAGAAAGATAATACAAGTCTTGCATTACTATGAATTTTCTGAATGGTATGAAATTTGAAACTCAAATGTCTGTCATTATTTTCTAACTTCAGTATTTAATGATTTGTGACTAATTTGCCAAAAAACACAATTTTATGAAAAATGGACCAAAAAATGTGGATGTAAAAATATAAAATAGGCTATAGCAACACAATACAGCTGTGAACCTGTCAAAGATGGGACACTTTAATATTAGTACTGCTAACTTGAGCAGCTGACAAAATAAAAGAATCTACATGCATTTCTGAAATAAAAGTAATCTAACTGATTATTACAGTTATTTCTTAATTATAAACCCTCCATGCTTTCTTCCAAAATTGCTATTTTGCAGAGGGATCATTAGGGGAAGAGCAACATTTTGAGCCAAAATCAGGGAAAGTTGAGAGGTTTGGCTATGTCTAATTCTATAAAGCAATTTATTTGCATGTACCTCTCAACCTGTTAATGCAATAAATCTGGACAAGGCCAAATATATTGGGGGAACACATAAACAGTACTAAAAATTGCTCTTGTATAAACTGAGACAGTTGATAGAACAGGTCTTACTTTAGCATGCATTTTTCTGAAAGTTATGAAGTCTGAAACTCAGTGTGTCATTATTTAGTGACTTAATTCCTAAATGATTTGCCAGAAAACAACAAATTTTATGAGGAACAAACCAAAAATAAGAAGCAAAAAATCTATTCATTCTTTGAAAATCTGAACAGTTGGGAGGTATAGTTCAGCTGGGGCTGCCTAAGTTTTCCTCCATTCCCCCTCACAAAACCATGGTCAAATGGAGCTTCCCCCTGCAGCCATTCCAATGATCCATTACTTGGCTATTTCACTCCATTTACCATAAACACTAATGTGCATACTGATTTACTTCTATGATGATTTGAACTTCATTTGAAAGTTTTATTTTGCATTTTACAGCACAAACAATAAGACCTACTAAATAAACTTGGCATTAAAACTTTTCTGCCCTTGAAACTCACATTCATTGAAACAACATTGAAACCCACATTCAAAGAAAATACATTTTACCCGTGGCAGATAAAGATTAATCCTGGGCTGTTTTCAAATCATAGGCCTTTTGCATATGAAACATACATGTGCTCTTTGATACACCTTCCTATTGCTTTGAACATTTTTCCAGTAAACAATGAAACAAAACGCATGCACCAATGACAAAACTGCCCAATTCAGAACATTTCCATCATAAAAGTCTACTCAAACTTCCACAGTCCACTATTATCAGTAAATATGCACAATTCTACAGTTCACCATTATCGGTAAATATGCACAATCTCTGAAGTAGTAAAAAAGTAATCTAAATAATTCCACGTTGAATAAATCTGTAATGAAGAGGTTGTTGCTAGCAAACACCTTTATATTTCATGGTTTCATCGAAAAATAAAGTGTCTGATGCCCCTGAGGAATAAATTGCCTAAATTACATTAAAATAAGCTAGTAATATTGCAATAGGAAATGGATGGCAAACTGATAACAGGCTCATAGTTAGTATCTTAACTTTCAGTACGACAGCATTCACCCTTTATGGGAGTAGAACCAACAACCTTCTGCATCAAAAGCAAGTACACAACCTGTTGTGCTATTAGCAATGCGAGCTGACTAAGCATAATCAACACCAAACTTCTCTTCCCCTGCAGCTCTCAGCTCCTTGTAAAATCTACTCAATACTCAACTGCATTTCAACTTCGCAGCACAAGAAATCTGGAAAAAGACAAATTTATTGGGGTGGATCAAAAGGGCAAAAACCAGGGACACATTAAACATTGCTTGTATAAACTTGGAAAGCTGCTAGAATAAAATGTTGTGTTACCACCATACATTTTACTGCCACGGTCCCTGTGCAAAAGAGACAGAACAACATACCACTATGCCAAATCACCTGCTTTGTGAAAGAAAAATGCTGTGTTACCACCATACATTTTACTGCCAAGGTCCCTGTGCAAAACAATCAGAGCAACATACTACTACGCCAAATCAGCTGCTTTGTGAAAGAGAGGAAGACTGAAATTTAAATGGCTATCATTTAATGAATTTAGTTCTCACCATAGCTGTCAATCTCTTAGCACAAAATACCTGGACAAACCCAGTAATGAGGGAATACAGCCCTCAAACATATTCAGTGAATTCAGTTCTTGCCATAGCTGTCAACCTTAGCACAAAAAACCTGGACAAAGCCAATAACAGGGTAATACAGTCCCAAAATAAGGACAAATTTCAAATAGTCATCTTATAAACTTAGAAAATTGCTAGAATAAAAGGTTGTGTTACTATATATTTATTGCTAGAATAAAATGTTGTTTTACAGTACTATGGAATTTAATAAACAAGCAAGGGAAAGTCAGCCCACATCAAACACAACTATGTTTGTGGTGCATTCAGGAACAGATCTTTTATAATGCTACAACATTTACATATGTATATTTAATCATGTATCACACCAATGTTTAGCATTTTTATGGCCATATAACTTTATTACAGTTTTTTGCCCCTTCAATTCACCTCCTCCGTGAACACTGATAACTCATCTTTTTGCCTCGTGTTTCCTTTCATCAGTCTTAGTTTGAATGCCATCACTGAAATGCCAGTTCTCTTTTTTTCTGATGAACTAATAATGAAGCTGTCTGCACTTCCCATTCTCTAACACATTCTTTCTCTTCACATCCTGCTCTCACATAGGGCCTTTCTCTGTTTTCCAGTCTGCTAAATTGTATGAAGGCTAATACCATTAGGTACCTTATTACACACTGTGCATTACTGGTAATGATGATATACCGAGTAATTGGTCCATCTCCTACAGTGCTTGCTAAATCAGCACAGATTTTCAAACTTTCTACCAGAAGCTTCTACTTTTTGACAACGCATTAAAACAAGCCAGATCAGATGATATTTTTTTTCTATTTCTATCAACAGTTTATGATCAAATGAAAAATGTTCAGTACCATTTCAAGAAACAGAATCAGCTGATCTGACGTTTGACTCAGACAAACAAACAGAAAAATGTTAAAAAATTATTTTGCTAGTGGGGTGCCCTTCACCCTTGTGAGGGAGATCTCAAGCATGCCCCTCCATAATGTAATAAAATCCTAGTTGATGCAGCACAGGGGTAGACTTGCTTCCCGTATGTCAAATTTAAAGAGTTTTCACCACTTCACTTACACAGACTGAGTGAACAGAGTTGCTTAACCATTTAACAGTCAGCAATGCCTCTCAGCCCATGCTAATATTACAGTTGCCACCTTGAATGATAAACCATCTAGTAGCAATTTGCCAAGCAGCTGTATAAACTTGGGCCTGCACTCTGATGAGTACTTTTATCAAACTTTTTCTTTCTGTAGGGGTGTGTAGCCCATGGTCCAACTTTTTTAAAGTGTCTGATTGTGAATCCCCCAGGGAGAAGTTAAAGTTTTATACTGAACTTACTGTGTTGCTTGTCAAGCAAAGTTACAAAGCTTGTTACTGTTGGAGCTGCATGAACTTATTTTAATAAAATTGTACTCCTTGTCCCACTTTTTACAGAAAAATCATTTCTTGTTCAGTTTAATCTTGTCAAAATCATGAAAATGGCAAATATCCTCATATTTTGGAAAGCAAAAGCATTTTCTAACTTTCTGCTTAATACTGCAGGAAACCACAACACTGCAACTGAAACACATTAAGAGAACATTCAACAATATAAACTAGTACAAAATCAGCAATAATAAATTGGGCAGAAGATTTTTTTGTACTGGATGAGAGGGTGGACTTTCTTATATCTCATGCTCTGGCAAGAAATGTCCATATATGGATATTTAAAATGATAGCCACCATACTAAGAGCTGCTTCTAATACTCTCATCAGTGATCTGGTTTTAACAATTTATGTCTAATGTATTCCAAATTCATGTATTATGTTACCAAGATTTATCCTTTCCATTCCTTTCCTTTTGGATGTACAGCTATGAAGTAAGGTATGAACCATTTATTTTCCAAACATGAAAACTGTCATTATGTCCTCTTATAGAGAACATGTTCTGTATTGGAATAAATATTTTCCCCACTTACTGCATGTCTGGATTACAGCAAACAGTCAACACTTTCATAATTTATCTAGTAAGTAGGCTTATGTTTCTTTCTGTCTCCTCCTTCTTAAGGGGTCTTAAATGCTTATGTTTCTTTCTGTCTCCTTTTTCTTAAGGGGTCATAAGTCGGCATTCATTCAATTAATTTGCAGTGCCTATTTTATACATGTCAGGCTTGTGGAAAGTCACATCCTAGCCTAGGAAAAAACTGCCATGAAGTAGGAATTCAGTCCTGGAAGGAACTACAGTCCACAGCAATGCACTCACAAACATATTTAGAAATATTTACAAACACATACACCCACACACACACAAACACACACACACACACACACACACACACACACACACACACACACAGACACACACAGACACACACACACACACACACACACACACACACACACACACACACACACACACACACACACTTACCTGTAGCTGCAAACCACCGCACCGAAACACACCAAACCCCATAAATCCACAACCCTGTAGCTGCAAAATCATTCCTGTAGCAATCACATCCCTGTCCGAAACCCGCGCAAATCCACACCAGCCCGATGCCGACGCCCCCCCCTGTCGCGAGATCTTCCTGACGAGACTGCAGCAAGCTCCAGACTGCTGACGTTGCAGTCTGACCCCGACGCATTTTCCCAGCGAGTTCCCAGGACAGTTTATGCAGTTTAAAACTGCATAGACTTCTGGGAGCTCTGTTCTTCATGTTTCCCAGTCAGGACTGCTGCTGAGACAATCTGCGCATGCTCCTGACTGTCTCAGCAGCAGTCCAGACTAGTGCGCATACGCGAAAGTCCGCAATTTTTTTTTTTATTTTTTATTTCTATATTTTTTTTTTTATTTCTTTATTTTTCCTTATTTTATAGTTGAGGGGGCTGCAGTCCAGCAGTCCAATAGCACGGGCCACCCCTGGAATTTGCTTATATGCTGTTTTGCTATTTTGCCTTTTTGTGTTTTCAAGTTTGATATTCGATTATTTAATAGGAACATGATTTATTACCACATGAACCACAATATTCCATAATAATACAACAGTTATAAATTAAAAAATGTGATGTGATGCTTTTTATATAGGCTTAACACCAGCATTCAGAGGGTTAAACATAAAATGCTAATCAATAAATTAGACCGACTAAGCATTGATATAATTCCGATCAGATGGATAGCTGCATGGTTTTGAAATAGTACATGGAAAGTATCATACTGCAATTAGATGGGTAACATTCTAGATTACAGTCAATCTGCCACACATTGTTCTGTCCCAAGCCTATATTTTTTTAGGTTTTATCTTGCAGATCTAGCTTTTTCATTTGAAATTCTACAGTCTGTATACAGATGACTTGAAAATGGGTAAACTGATTACATTTGTTACAGATGGAGTGTGTCTACAAAATAACTTGACTAAATTAGCCATTTAGGCACAGGAAAATATGTTGTTAAACAGATCAAAACCTAAGCATATGAGGTTTGGGAGACATAAAATGAAGGATAGATATTTAACACAACACAAATTGATTAAAACTGCAGATTCGTTAAGTCTAGGAAATCAAAAAAGATCCAGTCATTGCGAGTTACATTAGACCCAAACTAGAGTATGGAAAAACAATATGGAAAGCTGGTAAGAAAACAGATGTGAATAAATTAGAAAATTTACAGCAGAAATATTACAAGGAAAAGCTTGGATGTGAAAACTGAAACTATTATGAAAGATTAACATATCTGAAATTGTATGGTGTCTCGTATAGATATTTAAGAGGAGACCTTATTCAGGTATATAGAAAATGTACAGACAACTACATCTAGGAATGTTTGGGGTAATCAGAAAGGAGTAGAGAATCACCAGACAATTTACGTAGAAGATTATATAGGAATGAGAGATTTACTAATGAGTTCTCTGAGAGAGTAGGTGGTACATGAAATAGACTACCAAATTATATTAAAGCAATTACTAGTTTATATATTTTTAAAACAACTTGGACACTTATTGTAAGAATGACTGTTTTGGAATATTAGCAGGCTGGAAGGTCAGCAGTGCCTGCACCAGAAATATCTGCATGTATGCATGTATGTAACCCAGTTAGTCAATTATCCATGCACCCTTTTTAATCAAAATCCAAATAAAAGCAGACAGTTGATTTATTCTCTAACTTACTTTCAACTGGTTAAGTAAAATTGTCTGGAGACCATTTTCAGTCAATATCCGGGAAATAAGACAGATAAATTTACAACTGACATCACAGTAATTAGAATAAATACATAACATAGGATTCAGAAAGATTATCACTGTCAACACTAATTTAGCAATGAAGGACTGGGGGACAGTGTGATGGCAATAATCTGCAGTTCAGTGACACAGTAAGTCTGCACTGAGGAACACCTCATTAGTGGCTCATTACTATGTCTCTGAATTGATCACTGAAATGCCAGACCTGACCATGGTATTCCCCTACCAGACCATGCATCTGGGTTGCAAAAGCATTTTAATACATAGATAAATGCACGCATGCATATACCCCCCTACACACACACACACACACACACACACACATTTACAGATATTCGTAGACGTATCCACACACACCACACACACCACACATCCAAGCAGCTGCAAACATGCCCCCTACAGGCAGAAACATAGGTAAACAGACAGACAGACACGCGCACACACACACACTCACACACACACACACACACACACACACACACACACACACACGCACACACACACAAACACATTGCTAGACACATCCACTCACACTCACCGAAACACACCACACATCTAAGCAGCTGCAATCATGCCCCTGCAGACCCACAAAAACATAGCCACGCACACCCAGACACACACATGCACACACTCACACATACACATGGATGGCTTTGTTTTACTTACCTACAGTCACTCTAAGAACCCAGATTTGTCCATAAGATTGAATGGATATACATTGCAAAAGACTAAGCACCCTGTTTCCTCCTCCCAACCCAAAGGACACTGTAGAACTATTCTCTTGATATTCCAGAGTTGTCACAATTTCCAGGAGAGAGCACATAGCTAACTAGCATTACGTTTGACCCCAGACTGCAGTTTAGACAAATTTGGCTATGGCTTTTCCATTGTGACCACAGCCCATACCACAGATAATGCCTGTGCAGTTCTGGAGTGGGACAATGATCTGTGAATTGTTCATGTTTACTGCACTGTGAAAAGAACCACAGTAAAAGGTGTTTACAATGCAGTAGGCCTTTCTAAATCCCAAGGCTTAATTTTCTGAAAATACTTGACACAGATGTTAGTAGAAACAAGATAATCCCTGGAATTCAGAAAAAGTCTTATTGTTGCAGTAGGCATTACCATAACACTGAAAAATGTATTTTGGAGACAGTTGTAGTTGCAATAAAAAGAGCTTATTATATTTAGCATGTCTCTGAATATCTGTCTAGAAATCACTAGCAATATCAGACCTGACAGCAATAATGCCCTGCTTACTGGCCCATACATCACTTTGGCAACCCCCCCCCCCCACATACACACACACACCTGAAATATAACATTATTCCTAAATATTTGTACCTGAACTACAGCTGACGGATTCCCAGTAGCATCTTTCAGTGGGAAGCTCTATGTTAGACCAAGAATTTGTGAAGTTTTAAATGTCACAAGACTTGTTCTGATAGTATTAATAATCAGTTCATTGTCAGTGGCCCAGTTTCATAACAAACTGAAATCAATGTCGACACGTTTCAAAGTTGTTGTTGGATCTGTTTGTGTTTATTAATACAGTATTGTCTGTAAAAGGTATGCAGTTGACTTTCAGGATGTCTCAGGGGAGATTGTTAATAAAAAGCAAAAACAAGAGAGGCCTCACAACAGAAACTTTTGGTAAAACACAAGTGAATGATCCTGTGTCTGATTTACCATGAGCATATTTGGTTTGAAATGATCTGTGGCTTAAGAATCTAGAGAACAAGGTATTATCTTAAGTCACCCAGTGTTGCTTTGCAACTTCCTGTGCATGTGTTTAATAGAGGAAGCCTTATCTTGATTAATATTTCTGGGTTTTTTTTCTGATTTTTATTGTTTGTTGAAAGAAATGCATATTTTGGAGGCAGGCACACCTAGCCTTCCCAAGCTGACTAGTTTCTTACAGTTAATGCAGACTGCTGCCAGAAACTCAAGATATTTTCTCAAACCATTCAGATTTTTTTTGTCTTGTAGGAAGAAAGGACTAAATTAAATCCTGGCAGACTCTGGCACTCCAAAGGAGACTATCTAGTCTTAAATTGAACTGCTAATGTGAGCAACAGTGAGCACAAGCCATTGCTCATATTTGTACAAGAGGCAAAAAAAACATCTTGCATCTTAGTGAAATGCACAACTGGCACAGTGAGTCAGAATAACTATTATACAAGTGCTTCCCTTTGTGCAAGTTTAATTCAATGTACTTAGTTTAATATTGGTTTGTAGATCATTTGTGCAGTTTTGTCATACAATCTGGCTTAAATTACTGGTTGTTTTAATTTTCGTGATGGTTGTGATTACTAATTTAGATTTTTTTTCTGTTTTAAAAAGTACTCACTTAAATGACCTGTCACTGAAAATGGATGGATCATTAACAATTTGTTAAAGTGTAAGAGTCTTATCCAATGTACTGTATGCTGTGTCTGTATGAAAGTGACACATTTTAACATTGGACATTTCTGTTGTTCATGACAAAAGCTAGATGATTTGCTTATTATTAATTATAGAAAAAGTAGACTTGCTGAAGATTATCATACTCATGCAATTGGCACAATTTGGAAAACTGACATTACATACATTAACAACTGGGCTATTGAGATAAATAATATTAGGCAAAGTGCCCTCTGCTAGTAAAGAACTCTCAAACCTACCAAACTTGATAGTGCAGATGACATTTTTAGAATCCAAGATACGAGTATACAACAAGCATGCAGAATAAAATTAAAAAAATAAATAAATAAAAAAAGAAGTTCACAGCAAATAACTAAGAAGAAAAAGAAATTGACTAATGTGCGCAACTCAAAGAGAACATATGCTAAACAAAAAGACATTACTTTGATACATTAAAAATTGATTACTGCTGTTTAAAGCCTTGGTAGGTCACAAAACATTCACTCTACAGAATTAGTCATCATTTTTCCAACACAGAAGTTAGTAAAAATTAAGGGATGGGCTGAAATAAAAATAATCTGAACAGAACTTGGAAAGATTGAAGAACATTACTATATGAAAAAGTGGAAAGAATGAAGTTGACAACATGTCTGAGGTCGTGGAATTAGAAAGATTGTTAGATTAGAAGTGTATACGTTAGAATGGCCTAGGCTGTGAAAACGGTGAGATTAATAAGATTAATGTTGAAGATTACCCTTTTGTAACAATTGAAAGAGAAGACATTACTGAGTTAGCCATAAAAGATTCTTCAGATCAGGTCAGAATTTATATTTTAGTAACCGAAGATTCAAGTTTTAAAGGAACTAATACTTAGATTTATGGGAAGGATAATGCACGCCGAATAGTGTTATACTTGCCAGGACCAAAAAAAAATAAATGGATGTGAGTAGGAACATATAATGACTAAATATAAGGGAATTTGAAGCTGCTTTCATACATGTTGGATCAAATGATCTCATCTTTAAGGACTTGCTGCTCTCTGAGATAGCATAGCTTATACAGGTGTTAGGACACCTTTTTTATAATTGCATATAGAAAAAAGAGTCGGGTAAGAGTAAATGAAAATATTTTGGGGCTAAATAAGTAAGATAAAGAGGGACCATTTCTTAAAACAAATGGGAATGTATAGAACATCCAAACCTAATACTGGGCACACATCTATTAAGGGAGCATGCAGACCACTTGAGAAGAAAAGATGTTTGCATCAGATGTATATGTTCATAAGTTCATAGATAAGTACTAGGCTAGCTGCCCTTGTGGGCCATTTTAAGTCTAGCCAGTTTCTCTTTTTGTGCTTGAAATAACCTATCCTATTTGGTGTAGTTTGGCGTTATCCATACTGTGGTCGATAATTCTTTATTACTCCTGCTAAGAATAACTGGGATCATACCACAAATAATTGAGGGAGACTCATCCATGTGATAAAGCATTTAGGAGCTGCCTCTGTCCCCTAGTAGTAAAGTAGAATATTGGAATATTTGACTAACACAAGACAGGATTTTTATCAGGTTGGACATTTTACAGATCACACATGACAACATTTGATTTATCTGTACAGATAGTTAATGCAAAGAACATTACCGATGCCTTTTTGTTGGAAACTTTGCTCATATTTGTTTATGTAAGATTTATGTTGTCATGGTCAAAAACAATGATTCAAAACCAGTTATTTCATGATATAAATGTTTTTTTTTATTCTGACAGACATTATAATAAAAATAAAATCAGGTGCAGGTGTTATGATATGGATTAAAGACTGTTATGAGATCTGTGATTATTACATTTTTGATGACAACACCAAAACTATAGATTGTGAAACTGTGACAATAAAAACAGCCCTGGAAAGCATTACAATGGCTAGACCATATAGGCCACCAAAGTTTAAATACTAATGACCTAAACGAATTTACATTTTTGTATGAAACAGGAAGGAAAAAAATAACAAAAGCTGCAGACTTGAATTCACTATAGCCAGGCAGGAATATTATCAATTTTACAATATCGGTAGAAAAATTATTTATAATGTATATGCAGCAGCAATAGATGTTGTAGATTGTGAAGAAACCTGCCAGAGAGCAGGATATACTGGATATTGTTTGAGTTCTTAAGTATATGATTGTCACTTGATGTAAAGCTTTACCCCCCCCCCCGTAAATATGCAGTGATCATGGGAAAACAAAGGTTAATCTTCAGTCAGATAATTCTGCTAAAAAGAAATTTGAACCAGTGCACAGAAAATGAGTAACACAGAAGCAAAACAGACGTTATATAAAACTAAGTGGATTGATACATTCACTGGAAAGATGGCATGGCGAATTTTGAAGTGGAAATTGTTTTGAAAAAAAAAGTAGATAGAGGGCCATATTCGATACAGCCTACACTAAGTGTATGCAATGTGTATTATAGAACATTCCTACCACATTTTTTGTGCTTTCTAGTCACTCAGAAATATTACACTAAGTGTAGATGTAGTCTACACTTTGTGGTAACCTTTATGAATCCCTGTCAATATTTAAAGCTGCAAGAATATCAGCAGGAAAACTAAAATTCGGAGGAAGAAGGTGTGAATTATGTCTGTTGTCTGTTCACACAGAACAGTGTACACATAGTGAAGGCTTTATTGAATCCTGGGGAGACAGATAAAATATATGACATCAGGATGAGGAGATGGATAAGATATATTGTATTAGGATCTATGCACTCAAGATCAGGAGAACGTATTCCAATACATAAAAAAGAGACTCAAGATGTGATATAAATGTATGAAATAGAAATAAGGGCAAACTATAAATAAATAAATAAATAAATAAATAAACATAGCCTGAGACAAGATTAGGAAAAATTTGATATCAAATTATATAAAGATACAGAGAATAATGGGAAATAGATATAAAATGCAGCAGGAATAAAGGCATACTAATCAATAAACTGGGTGTAGATTCTAAAATGTATTTTCAGACACAATACAGTGTAGACATGTTTGCAAAATCTTATACAAAACAGTCTGGCTGTACAAGATGAGGCAGGGTAATTTATACAAGTAACATCCAGGCAACTTTATATACTGAAAATAAATTAGATTATGTTGAAAATATATTATGCAAAAGGGACAAAAGCAAATACCAGGAAAGCAGTGTATTTAGTAGTAATGGTCTGAGAATGTTCCTTGTGGACTTACAGTACCATTGCATCTGTTACTCACAAGTTCGTTTAAGTATGGAGAGATTCCTCAAGACTGGAGACATGCTATTTGTTAAACCCATTTTTAAGGGACAGGAGAATAGTACAAATTGAGACTCAGATCAACTCAAGTATCTGGCTTCTGTCAAAAAATAATATTGAAGATTATTTTGGATAAATTATTGTCAGAATTGGAAAGGTTAGGACATGAAACTATATATCAGCGTGCATATCGTGAAGCTAGATCTGTAACGACCTGTAACATAATGTACTATAATAATATAATCAGAGCCATAAATAAAAGAATGTGCTGTGATATAATTTATGTAGACCTATCTTTAGCATTTGATATGGTCATACACAAAACACTAATCAATACATTTATGTAATAGGTTCATAGGTATTTACTAGGCTAATGACCATAAGGGCCTTTTTAAGCCTAGCCATGTGTGCCAAATCCCTGACTAGTTCTGATACCCTTGATAAGTGTAAGCAGGAGTTTGGGAGATAAAACATTTACAAGCAGGGGCCTGGGAGATGAAGCATTTGCAGGTTGCCTGTGTCCATTAGAGACATAGATGCCAAACCAGGGATGAATTTCCTGTTCCCCATCCAATTGTCCCAGTTGCACTTGAATTGGGTTAGGGAGGAACTCTGCTTCACATGGATGGGGAGCCTGTTCCACAGACAGGGTAGTTTCTGAGAACATTCCTGTCTCTCCAGCAGGTCCTATTCTTATCACAGGCAAGGTTTAAGTCTTTAGAACAGGTAATTCTGGTACTGTTTGTTTTGTGGATAGGCAGGAGGTCCATCAGAGTGGAGTCTGACAATGCTCTGTATGCCAGGCAGAGATCTCCCCTCAAAAGCCTGTAGGAGACATAACACAGGGATTGGGCCTTGAGGCAGTCTGCATAAGACATTTTACTTATGCCCTGTATTCTTTTAGTGAAAAGTCTCTGTGGATATTCCAGTTGTTGGATATACTTGGTTAGGTACATACCAAAGGGAGCATTGTATTTAATGATAGGTCTGTTGAATGCTAAATAGAGTAGAACAATAACTTAGATGCCATACCTTTGTTTATAAGTTGTGCCACATAGAATGATTTCCTGACTCCATCAGTCACATGATGGTCAAAGGCTAGATTACTATGTATGTGTGTCCCTAAGTCCCTGGCTACTGGGTCAGCTGTAAGGAGTGTGTTGTCAATATGATAGTTACCAGGGGTGGATTACTTCCCAAAGGATAAGAATTTTTTGGCATTTACTTTTAGTCCGCGGCTCTGACACCAGTTGTCTGTCTATGTCAGACCCTCCTGGAGAATATTGTATCAGTGTGGGATTCAATGACAGCTCCTAATCTGCTATCATCTGCAGATTTAGTCAGTCGGACACCACTGACATTGGCCTTGACTTCAAAGAAGTAAATGCCAAAAGGGAATGGTCCAAGGAGTGATCTCTGATGAACTCCACTTGTGATTGGCCTCTTTGTAGAGGTGGTCTCCCTAATTCTAACTTCCTGGGTCTTGTCTGTGAGCCAGTTGGCTATCCACTGGGCGATATATGAGTTTGTACCTAATCTCTTGAGCTTGTCAACAATTCCTGAGTGGGGTATTGTGTCAAATGCCTTGGCCAGGTCAAGGTCGGCAGTGTGAATCATTTGCCCTTGTCCATTTCTTTAGTTACCTTCTCAAAGAAGTCCACCAGGTTGAGTAGGTATGATCTGCATTTGACGAAAAAAAAACTGGATTGGGTCCAGTGTCTGGAGGTTTACAATATCTCTATTGATCATTTCCATGATAATTCTTTCCATGGCTTTACATATAAGACTAGTGAAATGTATGGGTCTGTAGTTTCCAGGGTCTGTACATGGCCCACCTTTGTGCAGAGGTGTGACTGTTGCAGTTCTCCATTCAGGATGCACAAGGACTTTTTGGAGGCTACAGTTAAATAGTAATTCCAGAGAGCCTGATAGGTCATTTTTTATGCTATTTAGAAGGCATCTTGGGATATTGTATCGGCCCAGTGACACAAGCTTGAAGTAATAAACCTTGTTTTACATGGATGGTCGTGCTGTGCCTTTTTGTTACTGGATTTAATTTTATGTTGGTTCACCAGTACGTTTAGCTGTTCTACACCTGCTTCCTGGACTTTGTAATAGTATGTAGCAAATGGTTTACAAGGTCTAACAGTGAGTATGCAGAGAACTAACAATGGTGTACATGTCGTTCAGGTGATGAACTAACAAGAACGGTATGCTATCTATGCAGGGAAACAGCTTTGGGCACTGTATGCTTGCAGAGATTTAGCTACTTGGCGACAATAAGCATACAGACAACTAGCATGGGCTGCTGCATGAATAAAGAGGGCTAACAGTGGTAGCACATATGTATACAGAGGGCTAACTTGGAGGCAGAATTTGAGTGCAAAGAGCTTACAAAGGAACACAACCCATGGACCAAACCCAAACATGGTGGATGAGAATGGTTACAATGAGCTATCAAGCAGGAGCTGCATGAATACAAACTGTACAAAAGTGGATGACTCAGTGTGTATGGAAAGCATTAGCATGAGGATAGAGTATGTTGCCAGAAACTAACAGTGAGGTATAATGTAGCAATAACCAGGGATGTGGGTGTAGTATATTGAAGATTTACCCACGGTTGGTGTGGTTTAATCATGAGGGTGAAGCCCGAGTGGTTAAACAAAGTCAGCCATGGACAAATCTTCAATATAACACACCATGGAGCCAGTTATTACTATTATACAATGACATTATTTTAAAAAAAATGTACTTACTTTTTTGAAATAATGTCTTTGTATGACGACTCCATGGTGTTCTGGTTTCCTTTGATATCCTGTTGTTTTTGATGTAGTGCGCATGCATATGTGATTTTCTTTCCCATGCTTGTATAGGAAGCAATGATGAAATGAAGATCTCTGTTGCTTTTTTTTTAATAAAAAAAAGATACCATGAGACTTTAAATGTAAGCGTTAGATCTGTCATAGAAAATAAAAGGATAATCAGGTACGTTTCTCTAGTTTTGATTAACATACCCTGATTATCCTTTTATTTTTGTCTGTCCCATCTTTCTCATTGGTTTCAAGTCTCCCATTTTCTACGTTTATTATTTTTTTAAGTGTTAAGAAAAGTGAATTTTTTTATGGCATATATTAATTTAAGAAAGTCCAGGCGACCGGACATTTTCCTGTTGGTATATGTTCGGATTTAGAATGGGCACGCTCGCTGTGCTGACCAATCAACGTGCTATTTTCTGAATGTTAATGGTCAGTCATTGTAAAATATGCATGCATTGCCAATACAAGGAGTACATTATGTACGCAGTGAGTTATCAGTGATACATGATACATGTGTGCAATGAGCTAGCAGAGATTTAATACCTATACAATGCATTAAAAAAGGAGTACAGTATCTAACATGGTGGTTTGCTATGCATGCAGAGAGCTGACAGCGAGGGGCACAATATGTTTGCAGAGCATGAAAAAAGGAGATACATTACGTATCCAATTAGTTAACAGTTGGGCTATAATATGTATACTTAAAACTAACAAGGAAACATAGTCTACATTAAAGTTATAATAAGGGAGCATGTACAAGGAGAGAGTTGTCAAAGAAGCATGGTATGTTTGTAAATCACTAATGAAGGTATATTGTGTATGTACAGAGCAAACAAATGGGAATGGGCAAAGAATACAGGTCATAAACACAGTGTCCTATGCACATCACCTCAAAGCCCTATTTCTGTAGTTCCTTTCCTACAGACTGCTGAGAGGTGATTTGTGCCTGATTTATGCCTGGCATACAAGGCATCTTTGGATCCTGCTCTGATGAACCTTTTGCATATCCACAAAATATGCAGCAACAGCACTACTAGATCTAAGGATATGAGCTTTGCTTGTGACTTCAATAGGACATGTTGGAGAGATAGGTTAGTATCTCAGAGAATCCCCAGTCTCTGGAATAGGCTTTGGATTCATGCAAAGCAGAGTCCTTCCTTAATTATATTCAAGCACAACCTGGTCCAGTGGATGGTAAATCAGAAAGTCACTCCTGGTATGACACCTATATCTCTAATGGACAGAAGTAGCCATTAAATAATGATCTAACTAACACTTAAAATAACCTCTAAGACACAATAACTTGTGGGATACATTTTGGGTGGCTTGGCTACGCTCCACTGGTTGCTAGCCCCGTATACACCTATGAGCCAATGAACCTATGAATAAAGTGAGCTACCAATGATAAACTATCTAAACAAAATATTAACACAGAAGTGAAGTATGCAAATTCTGGCAGAGGATTTAGACAGTGAGCTGGTAGCAAACTTCACCATATAATTCTGGGTTGAAGTCCTTCATTCCCCTTTTGCCTACAGTGTGAGTCAGAGCAAGTCACTTATCCAGTGTACCTGGGACATCCCTGAAAAGAGGCACTTTTGTCTAGTGAGTATATCTGATTAAAAATACATGATAAATGAATACTTAAGAAAATGTAAAGCTAATATTGGAGAAGAGTGTGTATGCAAAGAGCTAACACAGAAGTACAGTATGTATGCAAATCACAGTCAAGGGTCACAAGGACTACATACATAGAACTAACACAGTGATACAGTATGCATGCACAAAGGTAACATGGCATTACAGTATGCATGCAGGGGGCTAACAATATATTCAGAGAGATAATTGGTATACAGTAGGTATGCAGAGATCTAACTTGGACTGGAGAATGCCTGCAGGGAGCAAACCTTGGGATAAGTATGTACACTGAGAAGTAACAAGAGAGAGCAATATGTATGCAAAGAAGCTGGCAGTGGAATGCAGTATGTGTTGACTGAGCTCATAAAGGGGTACAGTATATATAGAGAGAGCTTACATGAGGATGCAATATGCATGCAGCTAACATGAGGGTTCTGTATGCATACAGTGAGTTCACAAGGAGGTAGACTATGTATGCAGAGAGCTAACAAAAAAGTAAAGTATGTACACTATGAGCTTGCAAGTGTATATGAAATGAGAGCTAAGATGAGAGTGATGTATGTTGAGAGCTACAAAAGAGATACAGTGTGTGTACAGGAAGCTAGAGTTTGCACGTATGGAGATAACATGGGGGTACGGTACATGTACAGAGCTAGCATGAGGATAAATGATGTATGCAATGAGCTAACAATTCATGCATATAGACAGCAAAACAAGATGCTACACTTTTCATGAAGGCAGCTAACATTCATAGCCAGTCTTTGCTACAGGAAACCCAAGCAACTGCTTAGAATGTCACTTGACTGGAGGTGGCTTCCCCATGACTCTTTTTTTTTTTTCTACTTGTGCACTTGATAAAATAAAGAAGCTATGGTTGTAGCATTTTGGGAAAGTAGAGTGTTTCTGGGCTTTCTGCTCAGTCACACCAATCATAATGTCAACAACGACTCGTATAGTCATATAGGGTCAGTCATTGTGTGTCTAGATTGCAGTGGGTATGACTGAGAAGAAAGCCCAGGCAATGAACAATGGGGATTAATATAAACAGTGTCAGACGTTTGTAGCCATTTCGACTGTAATGATCTAAAGGAGTTTGCAGTGGTCAGACAGTGTCAACCAGAACAGCTTCATTTGTTAGCAGGTAAAGACTGCAATTGCCTACTCTGTAAGCAGATAAGCGTTTTTTTTTTGTTTGTTTTTTTAAATAACCCTGATAGGCAACCAGATATTATGAACTGATTCCACTTCTCAACTGCAAAGCTCAAGAATCAGGGAAAAGCCAAAATATAAGGGTACAGATGTCCAGAATCTGTGACAAGTTCTATATATTGCTTTCACATACTTAAAAATTGGAGAGTTGCTAAAATAAGTTTTGCATTAGCATGCATTTTCTGATTGCCGCTTTACCATGGTAGGTTTTAGTACTATCTACAAAAACTGACAACATAGTCTCATTGTGAGCCCTTATATAAGCAAGAATCCATTTGAATTATAGGACCTGAAATATATTTCTACACAGTCAAATGAATTTTGTGAAGGAGAATCATCTCTTATGTCATGCCAAGTGATGTGACTGTTGAATAGGTATTTAAACAGGTGTCAGTCTGGTAAGGTAACACTACCTTTCAAAGTTGCTTTGTCAGTGACTGCCTTTGGTAGGTTTTTATATCAACAACATTTAGGGTGGCAGGTATGTACAGACTGAGTATTTGTGTGTGCGTGTGCACACGTGGGGCGGTTGTATATGTGATGCTGATTTTTTTGGATAATTGGGGTTTTGTACAGCAGTGTGTATTTATGCAGATAAGGTTCAATCCTTTATTAAAATTAAAAATATATATAAAAGAGTATATAAAAGAAACAGAATCAAAGGGAAACTGGGCAAATAAATGTTCATACTTTTTTTTCAGCATTAAAGTGTTTAAGTGGTTTCAGTTTATTTCAAGTATTATCTAGGTTATATGCATATTTCTTTTACCTGTTTTTTGAAAAATGGTTTGCAACTCAGTAGCATTGGCAATTTGGCAATATTTGATCCACTGTATTCCTTTCATGAGCTGTGACAATTCAGCATTAAGTTCAAATTTTGTGTGGGTACTCCACTTTGTTTGTATTGGCTGTTCCTGGATTCCTATTGTGTATAAGAAAAAAAAATCAGGACTTGTCAAACCTGCCTAAGGTTATCCATTTCGTCACTTCTTGTTGAGCATCTTGTCTTCATTTTACTAGCTCATTGGCTGCAGGTTCTCCTAAAGTTCCTGCCCAGTGTCATGTGGCTCTCCTGGTTACATGATCTTCCTCTGTCAGGTAACAAGTGCCAAGGCAGAAGCTGTTTCACTGGGCGGGGGTTATGCAACATTTCATGCCTTTGTGTTTTTTTTTTTTTTTTTTTTTTGCTTTTGAGCTGGTTTCAGCACTCTGTCGGTTATGGTGTGCTGTTTGTTTGCCCTCAATGTTGCTGGCTCTTCCCCTGGCTTATGCACCCATCTAGGTGTATGAGCACTTTATTTTGGCTGCTCTTTGTAAATAGTTTAAAGATTTTAGTCACTTTTTTATTTCACTATTGCACCAGCAAAGTGTTAGACATTTTCTTTGTGGTATCTTTTTCAGCATTCCTTATAGGTTTTAATACAAGAAAGTTTTAACTGTGTCAGCACAGGATAGCTTTCATTGTGTTTCTGAGGCACTACACATCACACCTGTGTCTGACAAGGAACTTTTTACATGGTGGCTTTCATTGTTTGTTTGTTTTTTTTCCTTCCCTCCTCTACTTGAAATACCAGTTAGGAGAAAACCTCTGGATTATGTCCTGGAGTAAGGACAAATTGTCATTGTGACACAGATATTTACCTTGTAAAGTGTATAGTTAACTCACTCTCATTTTCTGTCAATTTGTCTGTGACTGAGAAGATATTTCCTTGGTCAATTTGTTCCATGATTGTTTGGCAGTTTATCTTCATAACTATTTGAATGTGGTTTTATGCCATGCTTTCTTGTCAAATTCTATATAAAGAGACAGCAGGGGTCTGGGTGATTCTAGGTTTCCTTTTTCTAGGTTTGCATTACAAGGGTTCTTGAAGTGGGCTTAGTTTCTGTTATCCTTGACGGCTGATATCTGTACCTGCTAGTAAGCACGAATCTTATGTTTTCTGGTTTACTTCAGCTTTACAACGGCCATCTAAGACCGGAACATTATATGCCTTTGTTCAGTAAGGCTTTGGGGGGGTATGCTCTTAGCTCAAATTCTTTAGTTGGATTTTGTACGAGTACCCTGTTTCAGCCCAATGTGTTTAGGATACAGTTTCTTAATTTGGTAATTTATATTTATTCATAATTTTCTGGCTACCCACGCCTTATATATAATGGATAGACAGATAGATAGGTAGATAGAACCATAGAAAGACAATATAGAATTAACATATTTTCTTGTGTAAGGAGGCGGTCACATAGCGGGGAGTGCATCAACTCTATATTAGAATTTGTTGTGCGCTACTGTTTTGCTGTAATATGTGATTTAATTGGTATGTCTGTTGGTGTTGGTGGAGTGGTCAGTCTCTTTCTGTTTGGCTAATGACAGTCTATTGTCAATGCCAAGCTTTAAAACATTAACAATATATATTTTGTCTCTCTTTCTTCTCTTGTGAGAGATGGCTTTCTTTGGTGAACTGAAGGCCCACTGTGATGACATTGCTTCACAGGCAAATTTACTTTTTGATGATACACCCAGACTGAGACAGGAAAGCTTAAAATGTCCTGTATCTTCGGCACCTAAAAGACACTTGAAAAGGAATTGCAGGCTGAGGCCAATGTGGGAGATGGAGGCATCATGAGTAAGAGACCCAGGTAGAGAACATGTAGGATGGTGCATGAACTAGAGGCCCTTGACCCTGTTTCATTGCTTTGTGATGAGTAGTTGACAGTAACAGCAGCAATGTAAAGAAGTATTAGAGGAAGATGGCATGTGTAGGCAGTCCCAACTAGAAGATGAGTATATTTATGAGTTTTTACAAGAGTTTTTAGAGGATGGCAGGGCTAAGTTGTTTGAAATTTTTGTTGAGAAGGGCTTGTTTCCTTCCCAGCAACAAAGTGTAGTAGGTAAAGAAGTTCAGATTCCCTCATAGTTTACTAGTACTCTGTGGTGTTTTCCTCAGGTACCTCCTTCAGAGAAAGTTTTGCAAAGAAGTTCGCCAGAAATATTTTCTGAGGCAGTGTGGTCCTTTGAAGTATTGTTGCTTGAGATTCCCTCACCTTCTTCTCACCAGCCATTATTGCCCACATTCCATCAGCTGTAGAAGATCAGATTCTAAAGGGCAACTTTCCTGATGTTTTTGATTTAGTAGACCCAGAAAAGATGCTTGCGTCAGCTGTTCTTGGGGTGAAAGATTTGGTGGCAGCATTGAATACCTTGGTCCACCATTAGACCAGTTGCTTGTGGGCTCAGAATTGGGATTATTGGCAGTTAGATTTTGTGCTCTTTATGCCCTTCATTCTAGATAAATAACTTTAAGCATGACCTCTGTTTATTAATCTATTTTTCCTGTGATCAAGGAAGCCTGCCATTTCAGGGGAATGATGGCCTGGTTTCATTATAAGAAAGTTTGAAAGTTTTATGCAGTTAATAAGTCGCTGCCGTGGTATGAGTACCATGTAGACATGTGGTTAGGAGTGATGATGGACATATCCCAGGTATCTTCTCACTTGGGTGCTGGTGGAAGACAAGGGTAAAGTGAAATATTGCAGCATCTTAAATAAAGGTTATTGTGCTTGGACTGCATGCTATTTTAATCATGTTTGTTTATCATGCAGAAAAGTTCATCTGCAAAATGCTGGAGCTTCCAGGATAGCAAGTGTGGTTTC
This sequence comes from Protopterus annectens, assembly GCF_019279795.1. NCBI lineage: Eukaryota > Metazoa > Chordata > Ceratodontiformes > Protopteridae > Protopterus > Protopterus annectens. Next base: position 254,588,857 of record NC_056734.1, read on the forward strand.
AGCTACTAATTCATATCAGGCCATGCAAAATGTCAGCTCAGTGCAAGAGGATAAAGGATCTCCTTCTGTTGTGCACCAATATAGGTGGCCAAATCCATTCTGCTATAAAAGTGCAGGTGCTTTCTGTTTTACTTTGCAACTATCCAAAGAAGACAGCTAACAGAAGCTTTTACAGGGAATTCCTGTTGGTTTTCTGCTCAAGTTGTCTGCCTCCCTTGGGTTTTCTGCACACAGGAATTTGAAATCTATCAATGGAAAAGATGAAAATGGTTTCTGAAGACAGCTTATTTGAACTTGAGTGTCCTAAACTAGTTGATATGTGTATAGCACATGGATATCCATCCCAGTTGATAAATTATGTTAGCTCCTATGTTGCACATAAAAGGAAAGAAGGAGAGATCTTGCCTATATTAAAAACCTCTTACAGCTGTGTACAAGAGTTGTTAAGAGGCACTTCCAATGTTGGGAAGGACCACACCATGTCCTTCATTACTGAGTTTACCTTGTAGTCAAGTTGTATTAGAGAGGTGCTGTGTTAAAATTTATTGTTTTTTTAATGGAGTGGGTAAAAAGGGGGCAAAACTGTCTATGGTATATTGAAAAGGTAAACCCTTTAAGAATATTTTGGAGTTTGAGAGTTACATAGGTAGACCTACCAGTAATAAAAAATATGGTAGAGTCCAATGTGGGTTTTGCCCCCAAGGAAAGTATATTTTGGTTGATGATTCAGTTAGGGTCAACCATATTGATATACAATCTTGGCTTTTATTGTAACTGCAACACCAAAGGAGTCATTTACCTGGCTAAGTGACAAAAGTGTGATAAGTTTTATGTGGGAAAACTCAAAGGAAATTTAAAGAATGCCTATATGAGAACCTTTTAGATATCAGGAAACAAAATGTTGAAAATACCTTGTTTAAGCATACTTTGAATTATCCTGAACAGTATATTTTTGTTTTTTTTTTGGTCTGGAACAGGTTGTGAAGATCCTGGGGGGGGCATGGGAAGATCTAGTTGAAGAATGAGAATTACACTGGCAACTTAAGTTAAATGCCACAGAACGACGCAGACTTAATGATCATGTATCCATAGGTAATGTTTTGAGACTGAGCTCTTATATTGTTTAAATCAGTTTTTCATTGTTAGCTTGGGACTTTTGCAACATTATTCTTCATTATTTTTTATGGTATTTTAGAGCTGATTAGTAGGGGATGATCATGTGATTTTTTAGGTGAGGCATTTAAAGTGCTTCTTCTATGTGTATTAATGATTCTGATAAAGTCTGTGATGTTATCAGATGAAAGAGCTTAATCCTTTTGATGTGTTTCTATTTTACAGATTATTAAACTATTTTTATACTCCTGCATGCCTGTGGCTACCTTTGTCTTCACTGGTTCTGGTATTTAGAGCATTTTTATAGGTTCCTTTTATTGGTTCTCAGTTTGTTTCATTGTGATGTGTCTACCAAATCCTCATGGGAGCTACAGTGGACAAAGAAATTTAAGCTTAGAAAGCTTAGCTGCTGACATTGGTTTATTGATGCAGTTGGTACAGCAGTTGAGTCAGAAAGTTAATTACTCAGCTTCCTAGCTGAACAATGATCGTAATGTTTATAATACCCCCTCCTGCCTTATTACAGCTTTGCAAAGAGAGCCAGGTGACTCTTCATTTATTACTGCTAACATAAACCCTGCTCAGAACCCGAATCTTTAGAGTATTAAACTTGCCAACTGATTAAATGATTCCCAGGATTTTGGTGGTGGTGAGCAGATTGTAGTGCAGTCCCTTAGGCACCTGATGGAGACGTTTTAAAGCACTCTTTTCAAATGCTGCAAGTTACAACTGAATAATTCGTATTTCCAAGAATATTTAAAAGTCAGCAGGGTGCCTAAGGGTTTACAGAGGTCAATGTTCCCCACAGGTTTAATCCCAGATTCTGCACTCCAAAAAAAAACTTATTTGCTTATTTGATAGGCACAGTTTGAGCTCCTTGAAGTGCTAATGAAACACAACCAAACAACAACTGACGAGTTGATTTTGGAGGCTAACAAAATGTATTTCATCACTACTGATTTGTTATTTGAACAGAACCAGCAACACTACAAGGATATTTTCTCCAAAACTGAGAAAAGCATAAGTGACATCAAGAGGAGAAAGAAAAGGAAGATGGACAGAGATAAAACTGAATACTCTGAAGAACGAGCATATGCATAGCCTACAGTGATTTTGACTTGGATATGCATAATGTAGCACCTTGTGGTGTAGAACAAAAGTTAAATGTTGATGAGGATTTTGTACCTTTACAGAATGACCCTGTCAGAAGATCAGCAAGGTTAAGGAACTGGAGAAATCATTAGCAGGACCCGCCCCCTTCATACAGGCATGCTCGCAACTAGCAGAACTTCCAGAACAGCAGGAAGATGGAGCAGGGTCTATGGAGAAGCAGTCATAATTGGAGTAGAAATTACAACAGAGGTGGTGATACTGATGTAGATTACAAATCTGAACCTCAAATTGTACAGAATACCTCAGGTGACTATAAACTTTTTTAATTTTACAGACATATGCTTTGGTAGTGAATAAGCCGATTTGCTTTGCAAAGGGAATAACTTTGTACCCTCATGCCAGTCGCAAATTGATACGTTATTAATTGATTTGAAAATATTTTTGAGGAAGTTGAATTTCAAGACTATGGAGAGCCAAACTTGTACTGACAGTCTTTATCAGAGTAGTACTTTCAACCCCCTTTGCCTATACTGAAAAGCTATGTGAAAATTATTTTAGGTTTTTATGGCAACATAGCACTAAGCTTGGAAGTAAATACAATTTAACCCAGGTTGAATATTTGTTGTTGGTCAAACTTGTCATGATAAAGATTTGAGGGTTATGAAACCTGATAAAGGGGGAGGGGTTATTATTATGAGTAAACATGACTATCTTAAAATAATGAATGTGTATGTTTGGGGGAGTCATTTTTATGATGAAGTCTCATTAAATTTTATTCTCATTGCTTATAGAAAGATTGATTATTACTTGAAAGACCTGGTTGACCAAGGGCAGATTATATCTGAACTATTTTATTTTCTTATTGTTAAATTTCTTGCGGTGGTCTCTTTATTCGGTATTCCAAAGCACCACTGACCCACCAATGAGACCCATTGTCAATGCCAAGTGTTTGAAAAAACACCCGTTAGCTAACTATATTGACCCCAAGCTAAGAAAATGGTTGGAACCTTTTTCTTATCTGTGTCTTGACTCTTGGGACTTATTGCTTAAACTTAAAAAACTGGGGTATTCAGATGATTATGTTTTTCTGACAGTTGCTTTTGTTGAACTTATTAATGTTATACCTCACTCAATAGGTTTGGGGTGGTTCCAGGACTTTTTATCTGAATCAACTACTTTGGACAACAACAAAATCAACATTTTGATTTTGCTTATGGAAATAGTTCTTAAGAACAACTTTGTGTACTCAACTGGGCAATATTTTTAGCAAACTAAATGAATGGCCATGAAAGCATCTTATGCCCCCATTTTTGCCATCATTGTTCTTATTCAATGGAAGAAGCAGGTCATGGTGAGTAAATTTCTTCCTGTTCCCATAAAGTTATATGTGCATTATTTGTATAATATTTTATTGTATGGGATGGACCTAGCAATGAGACTGAGCCCTATATGGACTATCTGAACTCCACTACCTCTTTTTTTGAGGTTTACATTTTCTTATGACAACTTGTCTATTAAACATTTAGATGTGAATATTATTAAGAATGTTAGCAGGTAGTGTATTGTGAGTACAGTGTATAGAAAACCCACCTACTCCAATAGTTTGCTACATTACACAAGTAATCATCCAAAAAATCAAAAAAGAGGCTTTGTTATGCAGCAATATATTAGACTGACTAAAATGGTTTCTGAAGACAGCTTATTTGAACCTGAGTGTCTTAAACTAGCTGATATGTTTATAGCACATGGATATCAATCCCATTTGGTAAACAATGTTATCTTCTATGTTGCACATAAAAAGGAAAGGAGAGATATTGCCTTTATTAAAAACCTATTACAACTGTGTATAAGAGTTATTCAAAGGCACTTCCAATGTTGGGAAGGACCACACCTTGTCCTTCATTACTGAGTTTACCTTGGAGTCAAGTTGTATTACAGAAGTGCTGTGTTAAAATTTGTTTTTTTTTTTTTTCTTTTTTACCAGTAATAAAAAATATGATACAGTCAAATGTGAGTTTTGCCCTCAGTGTAAGTACATTTTTGTTGGTGATTCAGTTAGGGTCAACCATATTAATATAAAATCTTGGTTTTATTGTACCTGCAACACCAAAGGAGTCATTAACCTGGCTAAGTGTCAAAAGTGTGACGGATTTTATGTGGGAAATACTCAAAGGAATTAAAAGAATGCCTACGTGAGCACCTTTTAGATAGCAGAAAACAAAATGTTAAAAATGCCTTGTTTAAGCATATTTTGAATTATCCTGAACACTATTTTTGGTTTTTTGATCTGGAACAGATTGTGAGAAACTGCAGGGGGTGAATGTGGAAAGATCTAATTGAAAAGTGAGAATTACACTGGCAACTCAAGTTAAATGCCACAGCCCTACCAAGACTTAATGATCATATATCCATAGATAGTGTTTTGAGACTGAGCTCTTATATTGTTTAAATATATTTTTTTTATTATTAGCTTGGGACTTTTGTAGCATTATTATTTATTATTTTTATGGTATTTTAGAGTTGATTGGCAGGAAATGATCATGTGTCTTTTTGGTGGGGGATTTAAAGTGTTTCTTGTATGCTTATTAATGATTCTGATGAAGTCTGTGATGTAGCAGATGAAAGCTCTTAAACTTTTTGGTGTATTTTTATTTTATGGATTATTAAACTATTTCTTATATTCCTGCATGCCTGCGGCTATCTTTGCCTTCACTGGTTCTGGTATTTAGAGAATTTTTGTGGGTTTGTTTTGTTGGTTCTCAGTTTGGAACAAAGAAGTTTTGTCAGGTCAAATTCTGGGTCCTTTCTTGACATCTCCTCTGGACTTCTCCTCTAGGTTTGGTACCCAAGATAAAGGTCAGGGAATACAGGATGACACATCACCTGTCTTTCCCTCCCATGGCTTCAGCCAATTATGGAGTTTCTGGCACTGACTGCAGGGTGCATTATTCACTTTTAAATTATGTTATTAAAATTATTACAAAATTAGTTGATACTTGACTTGATGAGGCTGACATAGAGTCCACTTTCTATTTTCTCCCAGGGAGGAAAGAAAATTGTACCCAGCTGGTTATGAGGATCAGGGATTTCTTATTTTTTGACATAGCAATGCCTATGGGCTGCATTGTAGCTTGTGTGATCTTTGAACTGTTTATGATTGCATTACAGTGGTGCTGGAGCAGCATCCACTTGCCAGCCTTCGGTCCACTACTTGAATGTAGAAGGTGCAGAGAAAGGCTTACATATTCTTATTAACTTATGTCAAGAGCTAGGTATTCCCTTAGCACCAGAGTAGCTGATAGACCTTGTAAAGCCTTTAGGGTTTTTATGAATCAAGGTCAATGCACACATTTTTATTTTTCACATATTAGCATGCAGGCTGTCACATTTAAGAGTGGCCATCATGATTTTTTTACATTAAACAAAGATCTGGTCCAGAGAAGCCATGGAGGTTCTGGTCCTTCTTAATTCTGTTTGCAGACCAGTGGCTCCAGGTATGGCCTTCACTTGGTCAGTGGCCCTTCTGAGAGATCATTGGTTAAGAGTGACAGGGCATGTTAGAGAAGATATTAATATCTAGAGATTTTTTTTGCCAGAATTCAATGGAATTTTGCCATGGAAGAAAAGGTGGGTATCTTCCTATGCTCTTCACTTGTACAGAGATGCCTCCAGTGGTTTGGTGTTGTGGAATTTTGTTAGGGCAGGTGGTTTGCTGAGGCTTGGATGGATTCTAGGTCCCAGGAACATAGGAAAGATTCTACATTTTTGGAAATCATGCCCATTTGAATGGCATCTGTTGTGTGGGCTGACCTGTTTGCCAGCTATAAGGTAGTATTTCATTCTGACAACCAAGCCTGTAGGCAGGTCCACAGCAAAACATTGCCAAAGTCCATTTGGGTAAGTCAGTTTTAAGGGCATTAGTTTTGTACAGCTTAGATATTGATCTGTCTTTTAAATACAATCATATTACAGCTGGGAACAATAGTTAACAGATGCACTTTCTCATTTACAGATTCCAGTGTTTCACAGGTTGGTTCTTGATACTCACACAGATCCTACTGTTGCTCCTTCCTGGGTATTGTTGATTGGAGAAACACAATTGTTTTGCTGATGTGCAAGCCATGGGTGGTAAGCATGAAAATGTTATACGGACTAGGTTTCCAGGTCTTTCAGAGGTTTCATGTTGAGTTACCTCATCAGGATGCCACTTGATCTTCTTCCTTGCAGGCTCATTTCATTTTATCCTGTTGCAAGAAAGAAGTAGTTAGGACTATCTGCATCCACCTGGCAGACCTCAGCATCAGTTGTAAAATTGTGGGTCTCCCTGATTTCACAACATCATGGATCATTAGTAGAATCTTGAAGGGATGGGAAAGACTTTTGGGCAGATAGAAAAATGCCAGGAGGACTATAAGTAAAACGTTATTGTGTGCAATTTTGGAAGGCCCCTAGAAGATTTCAGATAGCTATAGGACTTATACAGTTTTTCCAGCCTTGTTTAGGTATCTGTGCTAGGGATCTTTTAGAGTTATGGAGGTTGTCACTTTTGTGGTAGGAAGTAGCCACCGCCCCTGATTTGGCTTCAGTGTGGAGATGCAGCTCCAAAATGGACCAGAATCACAAGGGTCAGGATGTGACACTAAGCAGATACCAACTGCCAGCACTGTGTCTAATGCCTTGGTTTCAAACACTTAGAGGCCTGGCTAAGCCAGGTTCACAGAAAGCTTTGTTTTCCAGTTTCTGTCTGGGTATGCTATTACACTCAAATATTAGATGATTTCTTGCATAAGGCTTTAGGGAGTCAACATTTATCTTCAAGAAGTATTCATCCCATTCATTTCACATTGGTAAGGGGTCTGATATTGCCAAAGATAGACATTTGTTTCAAGCCATGACGTGATTAACACGGTCATTATCTGTCTTCCTGTCTTGCATATGTTAAACCTATCTTATAGTTTTGGCAAGTACTAAGACTTTCACTGAAGGTTCTGCCTTCATTTCCTGGGCAAGGAAAACTGTACATTCTAAGTGTCAAGCTCAGTATGGAGCCATCTGGAGTTGGCATCATGTGGATCTGAGTTGTGGGGCTTATCATTTGTAAGTTAGTTTCTGTATTACAGGATTTTGTCTCTTAGACTGATTCTCCATCTGTGTACATGGCTCATGTTGGGGGTAAAGATCTGTTTGCCATTCAAAAACAGCACTTGTTATCCATTATAATTTGGGAGTTGCCAAACCTGAAGAATTGATGCTGAGTTGGGTCATTACATTGTCTGCTATGGTTCCTAGACTGTTGTGACATATGACAATATATTCAGCTGCTCAAGAGACCTCTAAGAGATTGATTAATCACAGAATATTAAAAGCAGCCCCTCTGCTAGGGCTACATGTTACTTAACATTGGGACTTGGTTGATTGAGAGTTTGGGCCTGATGGATTTCACTTGTTGCAAATTGGTTTAGATTTGTTCAGTACGAAATTATCTTTACTTGTTCAATGATTTTATACCCAATTGTTTTCTACAGTTGATAAATGTAATAATAATAAAAAGAGGGGGAAACATTTAAAGTAACTTTATTACCTTGGGGCTATCATATGAAGTTTTAATGAAGACTTTTCTTTGTTAAGGGGTAATTATTGTGCCATTTCTGAACATCTTTGTTATTGAAGTGGTGTTGAGAGTTCTTGTGTTACAGCATTTTAAGGAATTTATAGCCAGGAAATTGGTGGAATGGGTTGTAGGAAGTCTGGTGGATAGTGATATACTGTCCTATCCATTGCCCCCAGAATAAATAAATATATATATATATATATATATATATATATATATATATATATATATATATATATATGTGTGTGTGTGTGTGTGTGTGTGTGTATCTATATATATATATATATATAAATGCAAAAAGCATGCAGTACATCACACCACTCAAAATTTAAAGGTTATGGGCCTACAGACACCAATATGGATGAGCAGGCTGGTAGGGAACTACCTAGCCATGTGATGCCTGGCAGTTGTGTGTGGGTTAATGGTTCACACTGAGAAAAAAATTAAAATGTATTAGTATTGCATTAGTTAATTGTTAATTGTGTTGTTTAATAAAGTTGGTAACAATGACAAAATGTGCAAGGTTTAATTCATGGGTACAGAACTTAGACAAAATGATGTTGCAGAAAATTATTTCAACTTGCACATGGACATGGATGCTACCATGATCTGAAGAATTGGCTTGGTAGATAGCGTATGCATTATAACAGTGAAAGGTACTATTACAAGAAGGATACCTTTTCCAAAAGGAATGCAGGATCACAGCTTTGGGAGCTCTCAGTTGACTTGGCTAGTACTGATAGCTTACCTATATTAGAGCCCATATTCAAGAAATGCATTCTGTCATGATTTAGATTTGTCATCTTGAATCTAACTCTGTCAGCGAGATCCTCACTAAGCCCATGAGAAAGAATTTTTTTACATTCATGTGAAAAGTGATATATTGTATTCTTAATATGGTATAATGAAATGGCTATACTATGAAGCATTGGTAAAAACAGTGAACATTTATTTCATACTGTTGGGTAATATTTACTAAATGAAATAAAGACTTTAATCATGTTGCTTAGAAAATGTTTGGAGCTATGCTCTCAGCATACAATTATATAAAGGAAGAGATTTTTTTCCAGCTAAACATCTTGTTTTTGTGGTAATACTGTAAAATATACATTATTTCATGTACTTTTATTTTAATTACATCATGCTAATTGTCCATTTTCTAAATGAGGAAAAATATACATCAATGAAGTGATGAAGTGAATATTCATTAGAACAAATGCAGACATACTTTTGACAGTTGTGGATTATTTTAACACAGATTTTCAGTGTTAATAACTGATTAAGGGACCTCCTTACAAACTATGAGAAAGCAACTATGCATTTAGGTGACAGATGGATGATCATGCAATTTCATTTTAAAGAATCATGAACAGTTGAGAGCTATGTGTGAAGTGGATTTTACAAGACTAATTTGAATTTATGTGAACCAAGATGGAATGTTTTATCTGTTTCTGGCTTTATTTGAATTGATGTGAACCAAGATGGAATGTTTTATCTGTTTCTTGCTTCATGCATATCTGAAACAGAGCTACTTTTTATTTATTTTATTTTATTGCAATCAAATATATGAAGTATACACAAAGTCCCACTAACTGCTGAGTATTGTGCTACATGTGAATAGAAGGGACCGGCCATGTGCTTCTTTGCTCCCATTTAACAATCTTTAATCTGGTTGTATAGTATTAATGTGTATTTGTGTGTTTGAAAGATATTTGAAGTAAATTATAGTGACAATTATTTTTCCACAATTATACATTTGAGGTCTGCACTGTCAACAAGATGGTTATAATTGGTTATTATGAGGGCTGTCTGTGGAATAAAATTACTTTGATTAAACAGCTTGGTTTGCATAATTAATGTGCATTTGAGTGAACTAAATTTAAATGCATTTCTGTGGCTATTTTATAAACACACAATCAGACATCTGAGGTGCATATACGTAATCAATAATGTGGCTGAAAAAATGTGTATGGAAGATATCTGTGTATCAATGTAATTTAATCCTACAGTTGTTTTGCCACAGTTGGTTATTCACTGAATTGGCTTGGCAGAATCCGTCTTACAATATATTGGGATTTGCTAATATCAGTGTAAAAGGTCCACTGTTATGGTTTATTTATTTGTGTGCATGGGGGTGGGTGCTGCAGTGTATGTTAGAGTAACAAAAAAATCCATAATTTTTTCCCTTTACTTCATGGTCATACAAATGATTGCCTTTAGTGACTTGTCAGATTGTGTGTGAGAGCAACCGATAATTGGCAGAGTTGTGTAGTGAATAACATTGTTACTTCACAGAAGGTTCTAGGGAGGGATTTGTGGCTGATTTTCCTTCTGTGTGCAGTTAAAAATGAAAGTGCGTAAAATAAATCACAGTATATTTTCCAGCAACATTTATTGGCAATGATTTTATTTAATGCTTTATTTATTCACCGATTCCAAAGTTGGCATCTGTTTGTTCTGTGTGGAGTTGGCATATCATCTCTGTCTCTGCCTGGGTTTTATCAAAGTGTTCTGGTTTCCTCCACAACACAGACATGCTATAGATGAACTGGCATATCAATCTGTCTTAAATGCAGTGTGTGTGTGTGTGTGTGTGTGTGTGTATGCATGTGGGTATATCTGCATGTATGAAAATATGTGAAAAAATAATATCACTAATTCTATTTGTAGCTATTCAAAACATTGAGGGCACATACACAGTTTCTGTTTTATAGATATAATTTTATATATATATATATATATATATATATATATATATATATGTGTGTGTGTGTGTGTGTGTGTGTGTGTGTGTGTGTGTGTGCATATGAAACATCTCTCTCTTAAGATCTACCCCCAAAGGACCTCTCTGCTTAATTCAACCAGCCATGCTCAGAGGTATACACAAAAGGATAACATATCCAGAGTTATTCTGTCTAGCACTGAATCAAAAAGAACAGTTAACAAGTAGCAATCTTTAAAAATAGGATTAAAATGCATTGTGATATACGTAGACCCTCAGAACTTCAGGAAGCCTAGAGACACCCATATTCCCCTGGCTGTAACAGTGGATTTTGACTTGGGTTGAGTAGGGGAGTCCATCTGCAATCACTGCCCTAGCCCCCATAGTCTAAAGGCAACAGTGCTCAGGGATATGCCCTAAAGGTCCCTTTAGTTCTTGAGGGGGCTGTTCATTGACAGTGTAGTCATTATTTCTTTAACTTTCGTCACAATCTTGTGCTTCAGAGGTGTAACCAAAAGGTTGCTATAGATTGTCAAGGGACACTGCACTGTCTAAGTGCAACAAACTGAAATACTTTAGAGTGACCATTATTCCTTTTTCCTATTACCAAATTCAAATATCTGACGTATATAAATGGTTACCTTTTGGTGGTAGGTATTAGGAAGCATGTTGTGTAAATAAAGGCTGAAAGTAACAAGTTGAAATATACTACTGTGGCCATTTCTTCTCTCATTATTGTCCCAGTTTTTCATTAACTCATTACATCTGAGTGATGCCTCCAGGTGCATCTGCAGTTAACTCCTACTGATGCCTCTAGGCATCAAATATAGCTTGTTCATATTTGTATCAATAATTCTAAAACCATGCTATGTACAAAGTTTTAAAAGATTTCATCTTAAAGCTTACACATTGGCAAACTCAGTTGCATTAACATTTGACTTCTGTCTAGTGCAGGTAAATAGATATTAACTGTTGTTTTTATAATATTAATTTATATAGATATATTTTCACATTTTTTTCTAAACATCTCAACAACCAAGTAACACAGATAGAACTTCTTGGCCTCATAAGAAAGCCCTCGGCTGGATTAATAAAAGGTTGCTGACAGTATGTATGTAACTTGAGTGGTTGCAGAAATATTGCAAGTTGTTTATGCAATATTACAAATGTAAAAGTTACTCCCCGGGATTCATGAACCTTGCGCCAGGCGCCAGCATAGCGTCGGCGTTATAACGCCAAATATGGCTGCTTAGCGATTCAGGTATGAATGAATCCCACGTGCACTACCGGCGTGCGCCGGACCGTCTCCGCCCCCCGGCGTAGGTATGCAAAACACACTGTGTGCGGTATTGCACCATGCAAATGAGGGCAAAAAGCGATCCACGGCGGCAGGCGTGAAGCGTAAGACGGCAATGTAAACCAAAAACGGTTTACATTTACCCAAACATACCGGAGGAGTAACGGAAGGCTGTCAAAGTCAGGTATCATATAGGTGCAATATGCCAATGTGGAAAGGCACCGAGAATGTCCAAGAAAATATGCACAAAATGTAAAAATGACATAAATGACACGTGCGTAGAAAGAACAGCAGACCCCGGGATATGTGCACAGAAGTTGCAAAGCAATGAAATAATATGACAATGTCCCAAAAGAGCAGTAGAACAAAATCAGCTGCACAGCCACCACACACCATAGTATGTATGTAAAGCTGCAACCCCAGCGCAATGGTTGTCAAGGAGTGGTGGCGGTGTCCGCGCCGTAACCATGTATTAGTAGTCAATTCCATGCAAATGAGGCAGATAATAGTGAATCGCAAAAACGCGCCGGGCGTGGGATGGAGCAAGCGGCGAGCGGTACTACACCGAGGAGTGGCCTACACGAGATACATGTCAACCACAGAGGGTGTGCCACTGTAGGAGGAAGGATATTGGATGTCAGCAAATCTGGGCTGTACAATGCACATCACAGCATCAGGACTGGCGTGTTAGGAAATAGATGTGCTGAGAGTACATAATGCGCGTACAAATGCATGTGCACGAGTATGACTACGTTCCCTAAACCAGTCATGTGACTGCCTCACCGTCAACAACCACGGATATAGGAAGGTAATGCGGAGAATACGAGGAAATGCGGAAGCAGTGTAAATGGATCCGTAATGAGCAATTAACACCAATCAATGCAGGAAGGGCAAACACCGGCAGCTGAGAACTCTGCATGCAGACTCCTGCATAACGGGAAAGGGGAGGCATATGAGTGCAAAGATAGTAGGGGATGTAGTAGAAATGCAAAGAGCAAAGAACCGAAATAGCACAGCCAAGTACAGAGGTAGCATAACTGCGGCTGCAGATAAAATGCATCATATGCCATGTGCCTGCAGGATGCAGTAATGTAAGATGCAAGGCGAAGGCAATGCAGGCAACTGTAATGTAACACTACAGGCAGTACCGTTGCAGTTGCAACCGTAAAACCACGGAAATAATCCATGGATACGGCCGCACAGACACACCCAATGACTTCACCGGGTATACAGCACAACAGTAATAAATGTGAATGCGCACAACACAAAGCGCGATTTCCCAAACGCCGCACCATAGGGTGTAAACAGATGGGGAACTTTTAACATGTATATGCTGGGTGCCGCCGTGGCCGTGATGCATAGGTATGTGGCAGAGACAGACGGAGTTGCGGAGGGTGGTGCCGACAACTACTGTAGGCCTCACAGGAGAAGGAGAGTGTTCAGACCAAGGGTGACCTACCAGGGGCTGCGAGACCTGGAGATAGTAGAGCGCTACAGGGTGGACAGGGACACATTACAGCAAATAGTGGAGCTGTGCCGGCTGCGCCTGAGAACAAGAGACAACAGAGGGGAGCCCATCCCAGTGGACACAAAGGTATGTGTGAGCTTGCGAATACTGGCTACAGGTACCTTTCAAAGGCCCACCGGGGACATAATGGGCATCTCACAGGCATCAGCATCCAGGGTACTACACCAGTTCCTGGATGCCATGTTACCACATGCCCATGAGCACATAAAGTTCCCCACATCTCAGGAGGAGTTGGCTAGCAATATGCGCCGCTTCCACCGTGTGGCACAATACCCGGAGGTCCTGGGTGCGATAGACTGTGCGCACATAGAAATCAAGTCACCACCTGGGGAGCAGGGTAGACGCTACATAAACCGCAAGGGATACCCCTCCATCAATTGCCAGGTCGTGTGCAATGCGCAGGGCATTATCATGGATGTGTGTGCTGGCAGCCCTGGAAGCTACCACGACTCCCATATCTGGCATGCCTCACCTTGTGGGGGATGCTGGCTACGCACTGGAGCCGTGGTTGATGACACCCATCAGAAATGCACACACACACATGCAAGAACGCCATAATGAGGCACACGCACAAACGAGAATAATCATAGAGCGTGTGTTCAGGATGTTGAAATCACGGTTCCGGTGCTTGGATACATCCGGTGGAGCCTTGCAGTACTCACCAGGCACAAGTGCCCACATATTCATAGTATGTTGTATGCTACACAATATGATTCTGCGGAAACAGCTGCTGCAGGGACATAATGCCGGAGGGCCACCAAGCCCGCCACAACTGCCAGGGCAAGCACAGGCACAGGGCGTTCCGCGCCACGGACACACTGAGCCAGCCCCAGTAGGTAGACAGAGGCGTACCCAATATGCCTACGCCCTGGCAAAGAGGGAACGCATAGCACATACTTTGACAGTGTAGGCCCCATGGACTGACACCTCCTGACCTGCACACACAGTAAAATGGACGCCACACAAACATGTCCGCCCGTAATGTGTACCGTATGTGCGGACGTATGTGTGACTCCAACAAAGGCACCGCCCAAACACTGCACACCCAATAGCCAGCAGAGCATGGAACGCCAACACCTCAACGCACGCCGGTTCAACAGCACACGGCGTAGCCATATGCTGCCACTATCGCCGCAAGTCGACCACACATGTACGCATACACAGATACGGAAATACATATCAGTACACATGTAGAAATATATGTACGCATACACAGATAGAAAGTACAACAGGGTAATATGGAACCCAGGGATGCAAGTTCACAGATAAGTAAGACGCGAAATCACCACATATTAAACATAGTGACCGACAACCCGATCATCCTGGAGGGTGGGCAGGGCAGGTAACGCCAGCCATGGAAATGTTAACCTGCATCAATACATATCCGCGTGTCGGGATGGTCACCAGTCCACGGTACAGTAACGGGATATGTGTAGGGTTACCACCTGTCCCACGTTGTGAGGGACAGTCCCCCTTTGGGCAGTTGTGTCCTGCAAAAACATTGACAAAATGGCAAATGTCCTGAGATCGTAGGACAAAACCATTTCCCATAATTACTTTATTAGTTGCATAAAACAGTTATTTTGTAGAAGAAACATCTAAATATGATAATAAACAGAATAAGCAACTGTAATGCTACAGCTTTGTATTCTGTCAAAAAAGTGAATCGCTGTCCTTTGTACTGGCCGTGGGTATGTGTTGGCATGCAAAATCTGACGTTTCTACTAAAAATGTCCCACTTTGGCCATTTGAAAAGGTGGCAACCCTACCCCT